>NW_022987567.1:4992825-5350325 GCF_902827165.1 Trematomus bernacchii
GTGTTTTTTCCCTACCTAAATATGATTGGACAGCTGATAGCACTAGCTGAATCTGTCTACTAACTTTCCACATAATAACAATGGCACCTTTCATGTAAAAGCACAACTTGAAGTAAGGATAACCTGCTATAACTTATACCCTTTCTTCCAAATCATTAGTGTGTACAGTGCAGGGTCATTTAAACATGTTATTGAGGAGGTTCATTTCGCACAGCAGTATGCCTCTTTGTTTTTTATCTGGTGTTTCTGGTTCGATGTCATTAACATGCCAGACAAAAGGGTTAGTAAAAAAGACGTTCACTTGATCTAGTAGTATATCTGTGACGTCTGAGTCTGTCTTTCAAACTTGGGTTTCTTAAGGTTGCTGCTCTTGGAAGATGCACGCTTGCATATATAACAAGTGGATCTTCACCGTGGTGCCATTCATTGGTGTTTTGACTACGTATTGGTGTCTCAAGTTTAGATTTTTGGCTGTTGCAATCTTGGCTTTTTGGAATCAGAAGTGACTCGAGAGGAACCAAATGCTGTACAAGACATATTTAAGGAAAACAATTGTACAATAAATGTTTTTATGAACTGAAAACACACTGTAGAAAGTGTAATGTTCTTAGACAAAAACATGGAGTACACCAAAACACAACACTGTGGTGTGACCTGTCAATCACAAGGTGGACATGCCCTAAATCATACCCTGCTTTATAGTCTATTTGACTCTTAATGGGACCATTATTTACAAAATGAACATCATACTGTATTGAAGAAGACTTAACACTAGCAATTGAGACCATAAAGTAATGATAAAAATGTTTACTGAGGTAATAAATCAAGTGAGAAGTGGCCTCGCAGTTCACCCCTACAGGTTAGCTGGTGTGGTAATAGAGGGACAGAGAAATATCACATTGTTCTTATTTTATCAAACAAAAAGTTTGAACAAGAAACTTTATTTGTAGGTTTTCTTTTTGTTTCTGCTGGATTCACTCCCAGATTTCCATGTTTTTCTTGGACTCCTGAGGTGTCTCCACAGGTCGATCTGGCCCACCATTATTCAATAATAATAACAGCACTAACATCCTCTTATCTCTTTCCTCTCCGGTAGAACCATGTCGTCTCCAGAGATGTGCTGGCCGGTGCCGATGCGGGCCATCGGGGCTCAGAACCTCCTCACCATGCCGGGAGGAGTTTCCACCTCAGGTTACCTCCACAAGAAGGGAGGCAGCCAGTTCAGCCTCATGAAATGTGAGTTCATAATGAAAGGATTACGTGTGGGTGGACAGAACATGTGAAACAACAAAGAATGATTTCATAGTTCAGTTCAGTTTCATTACACATGTGGTAGATTGTTCTCAATAGTTTTCTGTCTCTCAGGGCCTCTGAGGTACATCATCATCCACAAAGGCTGTGTGTACTACTTTAAGAGCAGTACCTCTGCCGCACCACAGGGGGCTTTTTCTCTCAACGGCTACAACAGGTGAGGGAAAATCACACACACAACAAGTGTCACAAGCTTGTGAGTGTTTCCTGATATGAATGTACACATGGTGGGAAACACCAGAGAGTTTGTTAATATTCAAACCAGAATGATTGGCATCTTGTACATCTGCAGGTTTTACGTCAGCATGTGTGAAAAAGGCGTTAAAGAGGAAACAAAACACATTAAATGAAATAATGACTCAACAAGTACTTGGCCATGAGATGAGATTTCTAGCTTTCAGAACTCCTTCTCACTTACAAAAAAAACCTCAGTAGTAAATCTTTCAAACAATCCTCGCAGATGACATCTTTAGTTATACATCCATTTTCTATCCCTTATACGGAGTCACGTCAATTACGTTAATTCATTGTGATATAATACCTATTCTGTTAAACACTTGAAATGTTGCACATTTCTAAACACAACACATGTATTCTCTCCCACAGAGTGATGAGAGCAGCGGAGGAGACGACGTCCAGTAATGTGTTTCCTTTTAAGATCGTCCACTTCAGTAAGAAACACAGGACGTGGTTTTTCTCTGCAGCCGGCGAGGAGGAGAGGAGGGTGAGAACACACACACACACACACACACACACACACACACACACACACACACACACACACACACACACACACACACACACACACACACACACACACACACACACACACACACACACACACACACACACACACACACACACACACACACACACACACACACACACACAGTACAATGCACTTGTGCTCACATACGTTGTGTAGGTGTTTTTGTGTGAGTGAGTGTGTGTGTATATATATATATTTACACCAATTATATACACTATATATATATACAATACCACAATTGTAACACACACCAAGTCACAAACTCTCTTCTCATGAGCTGTACTATAATTATTCATACTAGAGTTCTTTAAACTATATATTTTTTTCTTTTAAAGAAATGGATGCGGCTCCTGAGGAAGGAGATAGATCACTATAACGACAGAAAAGACTCTCACACTTCAAGGTAACCTTTGCAAATCTAACGTGTCACGACAGGAAGTGTTGAGCCTTAAACCAATAATAATCCACCTTAACCCTTTTTCTGTTTTCATGTATTCATAATAACATTTTATTTGTTGCCATAGTGACACAGATTCAGATGCAGACAGTTTCTACGGGACGATTGAGAAGACCATGACTATTAGACACTCTGTGGACAACGCAGAAGACAGTAAGTCCACCGTTATGAATACAGACACACACATTATACCGGTGTGTTATTACACTGTTACATATTTTGTTTCTGTGTGCAGATTATGGTGAGGATGATGATGACGACGATGAGGAAGACTATCTGAGGCCAGACACTGACTATTCGCCAACGTCGACAGGTGACGCAACTGACCACAAACACACACGCACACACACACGCACACACACACGCACACACACACGCACACACACACTACTTATCATAGAAACTAGGAGTTCCTGGAAATGACAGCGACAGATAAAGGGAAATCATTTGGTTAAAGGAAGCTGTTGACAATAAAGGGAACTGCAATCAAGAGTGCACTTAAACACATTAAAACACACTTGCTAGATTTATTTTATATCTTATTGAAGCTCATATTTTTTTGTTTCAATTGTATTTTTTTTTTTTTAAACATCCAGGAATTTATTTTGGTTTATGTAAATATTTAGACTTTGGACTTTTGTCGGTTTAACGTGTCGGTAGTTAGTGAACCTGGCACACATCACTGACCACAAACACACACACATATTTCACATTTTCAGATTCATACCTTGTATTTTGGTGTGTACTACTACATATTTACATGCCTTTATTTCCTAAAAAACACATTAATTATTTTATACATACATGTGTGACTTTACATCCCGCACCAGAGAACCTTAGTCCACTCTGATTGGCTAGCTATACAAATAGGCTGCATCTATTGAATCTTATTCAGTGTGACTTAAAAAATGAATAACCAATAAACCACTTAGATTTTTACCTTTTCTTCTTTTACCTCTCCAGGTCGACCTGCTGGGCCCCCCCCCTCTTACCCCCCTCCCCCAGTGCCAGGTTTTAGTCTCCGTAAAGACTCCATTCCAGTTTTCCACAAAGGCCTGCCTCCTCCCATCCCGCCCCTACACAGAAACCCCACCAGCCCGCTCCCCAAAAAACCCCCGCCCCCTGCCCCGCCTCCCTCCATACTGAAGGACCCCAACAGAGGACCGCCCCCTCCTCTCCCCTACGCCCCCCACCTGGAAAAGTCCTCCACCGCCCCTCCTCCTCCGCCCCCCAACGCAAAGAGAACCATTCAGGGCAGGACGGCTTCTGTGGGTCAGTCCGGGACCGACAAGAGAGACAGGAGGTCGATGCCGGGGGTAACCATCCAAACCCCCGCCACTCTACCCATCTGCAACCAATTTGACTCCTTGATGGGCCTTAACGGTCCCGCCCACCGCACCTTTAAGAAGCCGAGCCCACCTCCTCAGTCCAATATAGGCCTCAGACCTGCGACGCTGGACTCTCCGTCCCTCAGCAAGACCTTCTCCAGTCACCCACCTCCGCCTAATCACCATCCCATCTCTCCTCTACTTAAAACTGGACAATTTACTAAGCCGGAGATACCTAAACCCCCTCCGCCAACACTTAAACCCCCTCCGCCAACACTTAAACCCCCTCCGCCAACACTTAAACCCCCACTGCCTGCAGCCAAGAACAAGCAGCAGGGGACCAAAATTCAGTAAGTCGGACTCACAAGCACAAAACATTCAACACAGAATCTCTGAGATGAACAAATAAATTCATCTGGTTCAGGGTAACTCACTAAGATGTCCTTTCCCCCCAGAAGAGCATCTCCAGACGGTCAGAGCTTCCGGTCTTCCGGCGATGAGGCGCCCTCAGAGTTCAGGAGGAAACTAGACTCGAGCAAACACAGCGGAGGATGTGAATCTGACGATGACTACGAAAACGTAAGGATAGTTCACAATACAGGACTTTAGCCTTGATTCTGCTAACAAATCACCATCAAACACTACCCTTGAATCGTTAAAGGTTTACACATAGATAGACAAGCTATTCATCTTAGACACATCACAAATACCTACCAGGCTAATGTGCCTGTCGGGAGCTACAGTACATTCAATGAGAAAAGCTGTATTTAATTGCACAATATGAATACTGAATTTGCATAGAAAACTGAATTTGATAAGGATCATTCGAACGATCAAATACAGTCAACTCACTATATCTCCACAGTTATTGAAATTCCAATTCAGAGAAAAAAAAGATTAAACGTTTTTCTTGTGTCTGCCAGTTTGGTTTCTATCTAACAAACTATCAAAAAGTGCATGTACCAGAGTTCTTTGAATCTGCACTTCCTCAATTACCACTAGTGTGTCTAGTAAATTACATTGAATGGCAAGAACTGAAACTGAACTGTGAAAACTCAATGTGAAAGTGCAGTGACGTGCGGTGAGGTTCATGGCTGGTGAGGCACTGAGTCAGATTTACAAATATTATATTTTGACCTTAATCGAAATATTTGGTTATTTTCAAAAGCTTTTTTAGTCTGATGCTTCGATTCATTTTAAACAGACTGTTCAACAAAAGGATACCCAAAATCTAAATATTGGATTGTTCTTTCTTAGTAAGATCCCATTTTCATTACAAATGTGGTCTTACCTTGACTTGAAGATGAAGTCCATGCTATCCTTCTGGACAACAATCTCTATTACTTTTTTGTAAAAGTCCTCCTTATCTTCCTGTAGTTTCAAAAGTCTAGTTTGTTGTTATGTCTACCGTCTCTGCGTAGAATTACAGTAGCAACAAGAACCTGTGGGCTCACGTGCGCCCCCTTCAGTGCGGCAGAGGTTATGGCTGCCTCCCCTGGTGCATTTTCATTGCCGTTGATACCAGCGAGCCTAAATATCATATATACGTGAAATAAGTTATTTAGAGACTATGGATGGCGAGGATAAATGTAATAAAGGGATCTACAAACATTACATTGGTGACCTACAGTGAGATGGTAACAGGCATGCGCTTAGGGCCCGCTTTCCAGCCAGTTTCTGTGGGGTGACGCATTCTGAGGTGAGGCAGATCTCATCTGTGCCTCA
Organism: Trematomus bernacchii; assembly: GCF_902827165.1. NCBI lineage: Eukaryota > Metazoa > Chordata > Actinopteri > Perciformes > Nototheniidae > Trematomus > Trematomus bernacchii. The sequence goes on from NW_022987567.1 coordinate 4,998,416, forward strand.
ACTCAGCCCACAGTAAATGGCTTGAGCCCGCTCACAAAATAAGTGCCCGCGCTGCATTAGTGCCCGCGCTCCAGCAAGTTACTGTGGGCTTACGAGAGGCAGAGCACGCCCCTGCCTCACTTGTCATCGCTCCCGTAGCGGAGCTCGGCAAATTTGCTGATTTTGACTATAAAAAGCGATTAGAATCATACATAAATCACACTTACAACACAGATCAGTGGAGACATTTTATTATTATTACTATTTCGTTTTTCTTTAGTTGTTTTTCCGTTACATTGGAGTATGACAGGTGAGGCTCTGCCTCCCCTGCCTCCACTGACTGCACGTCACTGTGAAAGTGTATAATTGTGTGTGCGTAACAATCAAACACAGTTTTAGTTTCATAATATTACACTCAGTTTCAAACAAGAAAAACTGTTCAGAATCTTTTTTTGTTATGCAATGATTCAAGTTGAGCAATTCAACTTCAAATGAAACCAAATCAAAATCAGTTTCTAGTGAGATGATGTTGAAGCACCCTGAGGAAACAGGCTTTAAAGAGTAGAGATGTGTTGAAACAGCCTCATTGCTACTCACCTCAACAAGGATGACTACACACATGGTATTAGCTCATCTCCTGTCACACTTATCTTGCGTATTTTTTCAATAGAAAACGTAGTTTGGTGACTAAATATCGTCATTTGGGATTCCACAAAAACAAATCATTAGACACATGTGCATTTCTCAATCTCAAGCTCTTAATTACTCCTATTTGAGCCAATATCAGTTATAAACACATAGTTAACAGTGTGTTTAACTATTTGTGTGTCTCTGCAGGTGCAGATTCCAGACTCTGTGTTCATTGATACGACAGAAACCAGCGTCATAGAAAAGTAAGACACTTTTTTTAATATAAAGCTGTAATATGAAATGTCCTTATTGCAAGCCAGAGCTTTTGCAGAACATGTATGCCTCCTGGTGCTTTATCTTATGTACTTATTTAATTGACATAGTATTTTGGTTATGTAGTAGTTGCTATAAATGTTGTTGTTCAATCCTTCTTATTTGGGGCACCAGTTCCCTGCAGTTCACGCTAATGCATTTTCAAAAAGAGGCTCAATATGTAGCTTATATCTGTGATGATGTGTCCTTACAACCTGTAATGTGTGTACCTGCAGTTTGTTCAGAGAGAGCGCTGTCCACCCCCAGGACGGACTGTACTGCATCAGAAACTCAGGAACAAAAACATCACAGGTATAAAACGTCCCTGTTGTAGTATACTTCATGGATCAAATTATACAAAATGTTTCCTGTCCTCCACTTCAGAAACTAGAGTCGATACATATTTGAAACTCACTTCTGATCTTTTAAAATGTGTGTTCAAGCAAACATTACATTACACTACATTAAGGACTTTTTTGTTATAAAATATCAGCAGTAGTGTGGATACAGACACCTATGTATATTAAGATACCAGAAATGTTACACTATATCAAAATAATATTGATATATTTCCCAGTCCTTATAAATAAAACCTAATTGAATAATTGTGCTGTGTTGTCCAGGTACTGGTGGTGTGGGATATCAGTACAGGCAAAGCCAGGAACTACAGACTGTTTCAAGAGGTAAGAGGCCTACTGCTCTATTTAATATATATTCAACATCAACTGTTTCCATAAAATGTGAAATGTTAAACTGAAGCACTCTTTTGTGCACCAGTTAACCCTAAATTAAATACAGAGTTGAACACCTGATCAAATATATGTTAAAAGGTCTTGAAACTGCTGTCTTCTGTGATTATTCTGTTAAGTTTCCAAAATATTCCCTTTATGTTTGTGTTAAATATTTGTCTATGTTGATTTTTTAAACAAAGCCGCTGCGATGCAAGAAAAAGAAAAAGACTTAATCTGATAATTGAAGAGTAGGTTTAGATAAGATTTACCATATGATCCCGATTTTGGAAGTTGTTTTGTCACAGCAGCATGAAAACAAGGCATTGTGCAAGGAATACAAATCAAATAAAATAGAACATTAACATAAATATATACATATCAACGTTGAAATATATATATTTTTCATTTTTCATTTAATCATTGAGCAGGGACAATGCACATTAATGAACATTTAAAACAAAAAAATGCAAATAGTGTAAATATGCCGGCTTGGAGCTAATTTCCATCCGCAGTCCCTCACATAAAACATTTAAGAACATGACAATTATACACATAGCAAAGACAAATACATGATGTGCAAAAAGTGCAAAAGAGCAAGAGCAGCACACACAGGTATTTATCACATGGTGATACAATATAGCAGCAACGACATATAAAGTGCAAGAGGAGATACCCCTGTGTTAAAGTGCATTTAGCGGTGATTGCACGTCTGTTTGTTTCTTAAACATTCTTTGAGTTGACCTTTGAAGCTATTGAGAGTGGGACAATCCCGTATATCAGTTGGGAGGCTATTCCACAATGAGCTGCCTTTAACGGAGAGGACATTTTGTCGTCCAAAAGTGGTCCGTCTGCGGTGGACTTCACAGTCTCCTCTGGTTTCCGACCTAGTGCAGCGTCCAGTGTGTTTTTTGTGGATGAATTCCCCTAAGGGAGGGAGGGGGGCAGTCCATGTAAACATTTATTTAAAAAAGCACATACTTTTAAAAGACTTACAATTGTCAAAACTCAAGAAATTGTGTTTTTCAAGGATGGTACAGTGGTGGTATGAATTTGGCTTTCTGTCAAACACCTTGATAGCTCTCTTGTACAGCTGTTCTATTAGTTTCAGGTTTGTGGCACAAGCAAACGACCAGTTTGTAAAACAGTATTCAATGTGGGATAGAATCATACAGTAGAATATCTTTATTGAATGCACAATATAAATATAATGAATGTGTTAGTTTTACACTATTATAGACCAACCTAATACAAAAAATGTAAACATTGGATACCTTATAATACGAGTAATTAAGGTTTAAAGGTCACCTATTGTGCAAAATCCACTTCTTCATGTCTCTTCTACATCAACATGTGTCCCCTCTGTGTAAAGAGATTCTGAAAGTTTCAGGAACAAAGATTCTCTCTCTTTTTGTCCTGATCCATTTCTATAAAAACCTGTCTGAAAATGAGCTGATCAGATTTTGGCCACTTTATGATGTCATAACATGTTTTGTCTTGTGTAACCATTAGCCAATCACCAACCAAGGTAACCCCCCCCCCCCCCCCCCCCCCCCAAACCCTATACCTGAATGTCCTCCTAGAGCACCATTGTGTTCTTTTTAACCAAATATCTCTCAGAGGGGCGTGGGGAGGGGCTCCTTATTTTCATCTAAAGTAACAGACTGAGAATCAGCACTTTGGAAACAGGGCTGAAACAGAGGGGATTATGGGATGCTGCAATGATCTGTTTGGTGTTTGGAGCCAAACACTTCAGAGACATGTTTTGTATATATCTGAGACCTGTAATATATTGATGAAAAACAGTATAATAGGGGACCTTTAAATAATGCAGAATAATAATGTGACATTCATAGTATTAAGTCTCCTGTTCACTGTGGGTGTTTTTCCAGGTGGACAGCGTGTACCTGGACTCTGAAGCCCCCTTCCCCACTCTGTCAGCGGTGATCGAACACTACTACAGCCACCCCCTGCCTCACCACGGCTCCCTGTGCCTGCAGAAGCCCTTCACAAAGACCCTGGGCCTCTGATCCACTCTGAACCACCAGAGGGGGCTCCGCAAGGGAAATCCATCTCTGACAATGGAGATAAACTCACTCTCACAGATGGAATAAGTGTCACAGATCATACCTCTCACTGTTCAGTGGAAAAGACTGTAGACTCCATGCAGCTTCACATTGAGAACAAAGGACAGTACTTTCTGAAACGGACTGCACGGACAGCAGTGATTGTGAATGTCAGTTTTAATAACAACAACTTTTAGCAATCAACAGCCAACGGAACATTATTTAATGTACTTTAACATAAACTAGACTCTTAGCTGAGCACAGCTAACCATCCTACAGTAAGCCTCTTTTGTGCACTGAAAACAAGACTTACTATCAATTATGTTGTAGAGGAATTTTAACCTACAAAAGATGATTTTATACATCAATAACTCACCTGGATTTGTATCTCGCAGGCCTTTTTAATTAGATTAAAAAAAAGATGGAATTAAATGGCAGCATTGTCTAATTACAGAAAACATCCTCCAACAATTAAAACCATACATTTACAAACTCTCCATTAATTTGCTTATTTTTTAGCATTTTTGTTAAATCCTTTATATTTAAAACACTTCGGACTTGAATGGACGAGTCTTAAGCATGCCAAACATTAGCCTATTTCAAGAAAAGTGTTTCAAATATGAACTCAAGGAAGTTTATTTTCTGAAAATGTATTTGGGAAGTAGTGCGAATACATGAAACTTGGAGAATACTACAAGAGTTGTAGAGTTTGTAAATGGATGTTTTGATTGACATTTCTACATGTGTTGATACCTTGTTCACAGGGAGGTAATCAGTGTACAACTCATCATGTTTGTGGCTGAAGTATACCCTTTTAAAAGAAGGATTTGAGTTATGCTGAAGATGCATAAACCTAAACATTTGATGTGAACAGTAAAGTATTGAAGCACAATCCAGAGCCAGTGTCAGGCAGACGGATGTTATGTGTTTTGTCCACAGAGGGGCGCTGTGACACCAAGTGACAACTATTCAATCCATTCAGGTTCATGTGGGAATCTGCCAACACTTGCAGTACAACAAGTCAAGTCCTTGCTTGTGTGACCTATTTTAGCTGCCAGAAGAAGTGCCAGAGCTCATACGACTGCAAAGGTGTTAATGTTTGTCAGAACTAAGTGTGACACAGTGAGACCATCCATACAGGAAGAGGTCGAGTCATGTGCTTTTTTTTTTTATTTTTAAGGACAATTATATCAAATCAACATTGCAGCATAGAAAAACATGTATATTTATATAATCTATAATTCAGTTTTTCTATGTCAGATATGTTTCTTATCGAGCACAAATAAGAAGCTCTGGATTATGTTTGAACAGGACTGACTTCCAGGCAGTATCTTTGTCATAAAGCTCAACTTGTTTTAATGTCTGTGGAGGATTGTGGGGGAAACTGACCTCTGAACACCCCTCTGAAGCTGTATTGTAGTCATTTGTGACTTGTAACACACTTGCCCTTAATCCCTGTGCCTTTGTTTAAAAGAAAGTTGCTCTAATGTCTTTAGAAGACATACATGTTGGCATAATAATACCAAATTCATTGATTTCCCGAATCTTATCCCTTTAAATGCCATGTTGTTGCTACTTTTTGCAGTATTTCAATGATTAGCCATGATTTTAAAGCATTTGTTATGCAAAAAGACTTGACAATATCATGTATGACATTGAGGCAGTCTGAGAAGAATATTTCAATCTGTTGGAAAAAAGTAGAAATTACAGTTTTGAAACCAATGCTTAATGTCGAACCTGATATAATAGGATTCAAATCACTTTCTGGAACAAATTACTCAAAGACGTGTCATCCCAAATAGACAAAGAAACCTCCTGTTTCAAAGGCATGAATAGAAGGGCACCAATGTCTTCATATTTCACAAATCTGACGCCTCTTGTCCAGACTTTACGCCTCTTATTAATCAGGTATTAATATAAACAAGCTCCAGGTGTGGAGCTAAATAACTGTAATTGTTTTTAAACCTCCCAAGGAGTGGTAACGGCTTAAAGTGTTGTGCTTTTCTTTGCAATTTCTTGGAAACATCTCACTGATTAACAAGAAATAGGACCAGACCATCAGTGGTGCTAAACGTCAGACTGAACATTAGGAATTGTTTCCCAAATGCAAAAATGTTCACATTCTGTATTAAGCATGTGAGAACAGCACTGACCTTAATGCTGTAAATCAATCTATATTTATATGTAAATGCTGTATGTACTGTAAAAAACATGTGTGTACAAATGTAAAAATATTGTTTTATACAGAAATATATGTATGAGAATGTATAAAGGATTACTCAAAGCCTTCTTTCATTACTGTTTTTGTTTTACTTTGAGGTTGCAGCTTTGTGAGTAGTGAGTATTGTAAAGAGAAAGTCACAGGTTTAAGGAATCATCCATGGCTCTCTTATCCCTTTCTCTTTATACTTCCATGGGGTTCATAATATTGCCCATGGATACATGAAAGGCGACCTTTCACTACCTGACAGCCACAGAAATATATCACTTTTAAATATTTTAGTACCAATCATGTAAAAGATGTCCACACTGTAAATCATTTTTTACGAGAGGAACCATTCTGGTGAGGTATTAAAGGTCCCCTATTATACTGTTTTTCATCAATATATTATAGGTCTCAGTTATATACAGAACATGTCTCTGAAGTGTTTGGCTCTAAATACCAAACCGATCATTGCAGCATTTCCTAACATTCGGTCTACCTACCTACGCTGTAAAACGTATTATCTCTTCGATTTACACGCGGCATCTATTGCACGTCTGTCCGTCCTGGGAGAGGGATCCCTCCTCTGTTGCTCTCCCCGAGGTTTCTCCCATTTTTCCCTTTAAACTGTGGGTTTTTCTCCGGAAGTTTTTCCTTGTACAATGTGAGGGTCTAAGGACAGAGGGTGTCGTATTTCTCAAACTGATATGCTGAACAAACTGTGCTGTTGTATTAGCTGTAAAGTGTCTTTACTGTAGGGTATTTTATTATATGTACAGCACTTTGGCTCGACCAAAAATCGTTTATAAATGTGCTATATAAATAAAACTTGATTTGATTTGATTTGATAATCCCCTCTGTTTCAGCCCTGTTTCCAAAGTGCTGATTCTCTGTCTGTTACTTTAGATGAAAATAAGGAGCCCCTCCCCACGCCCCTCTGAGAGATATTTGGTTAAAAAGAACACAATGGTGCTCTAGGAGGAGATTCAGGTGATAAGGTGGGGGGGGGGGGTTACCTTGGTTGGTGATTGGCTAATGATTACACAAGACAACAAATCGTTATGACATAAAGTGGCCAAAATCTGATCAGCTGATTTTCAGACAGGTTTTTATATAAATGGATCAGGACAAAAAGAGAGAGAATCTTTTCTCCTGAAACTTTCAGAATCTCTTTACACAGAGGGGACACATGTTGATGTATAAAAGACGTGAAAAAGTGGATTTGGCATAATAGGTGACCTTTAAGTCACGGCAGATCTCCCTTTCCTTTCTATGCCACCTTCACTAAGGCTGAACATGAGGAAGCAGAAATTCTCGAGAAAGTAGACGAGCAGCTCTCCTCCACAGAGAGATGAAGAGCTCCCCCTTTGGCTACACACGTCTTCAGAAATCTGGCCCAGATCTGGCCATGATTAAGTATCAGCTTTCAGCCGGTGGTGAGAGTCCCCGCTGCTTCCTGGTGAGATGAGGAAGTGTTTGCATCTGTGGGCTGTGTACAGTCCTCTGCTTCATAAGTGACGCTTCTCTGCTGGATTTCAACACACAGAGAGACACATTTGATCCATGATGAGATCAAGATGAAAACCCTGCTGGGGCCTTGTTTTATGAACCATCTGTAGCTGAGTTCCTTCCCCCGTTTGTATTCTAAATGAATCTCTGCTTGTTTTTATATAACCAACTGTATAGCTGCTGTTTCATTGAACTGCTGGAAGCGTACTTAACATGTCTCTCTCTGCAGGCCAGCTGTGAGAGACTCTGCATGGACCAGCATGACAAAATAGTCATTTGTGTGAAGCTTTAACTCTAATATATAGCCTTAGCAAAAGCAGAATCATCTTTGTGACTATGTACGCATATTATAAGAACATTAAATAGCTTGTTACATGGAAACCATCTTCTTCTAATCCCTCATGACACTGCCATTGGATAAACAACATTTACAGGTTAAAGGGGAAATCAGCATTATAGGGCTCCCTTGACAGAAACAATGTGATTTTTCCATTGGATTTCAAAATGTGCAGACAAAAAGATCTTTGGCAAACACATTTATGATCATACACAATTTTTTCAACTGTATTTGTCAGGATTTTGGTGTTGCCCTTGTGCTTTTGAAAGCCTTCCCCAGCTGTGTCTTGTTTGTGTGATTACTCTTTTGTGTATATACCTGTAGGCCTGTCTTCCATTGTGTTCTTTTTTCACTTTGTTGTCAATTTTTCCGCGATATGGTTCGTTCTGTTGCAGTTCCTCGTTTCCTGTCCCCGCTCATTCTGGATTTTCCTTGTATAAGTATAAGCCTCTCGCCCATGAGAACATGCACATTTATTTTTGCATTGTGATACTGTACAGCTAGTGGGTAGCAGAAAGAAAATAGTTCCTACATTGAAATCGTCTCTGTAAGCTCTGTGATTTCTTGTGTAACCTGGTCATGATTTCTGTAAAGACACATTGCTGTTGAGTTTTTCAAATGCATTTTTCGGCTGCTTTGAGCACCGAAAGCCCAGTGCCATAAAGTTCCATTTTTTTTGGAGAGAAGGCATAAATCTCAATATGTACGCTTGGCATCTCACACCAGACTATCTAGATTGATAAATGGCACTACAGGCTAGAAGAACTATGACTATTTGAATTTGGAGTGTGTTTAACATGCATGTGGGGGGATGTGGCTTAAATGGAGCCATCTGGTGCTGTAAATGTGCATTGTGGGTTTTGTGCAGGATGACGCCATGCAGTGACATGTGTCTGCCATGTTCAATTAGAGATCATTGACAGCACACATCAATTAGCCTTTCAAATTCAACCTCTCAGTTTGCAGCCCCGCAGACTGGTTACATAGTGGTGTGCAGAGGGGTTTTATTTGAAAGCATTTTTTTAAATGGGTATCTCAGTGTGCTAACAGGATACTTCTATAGTTAATTGTTTAACCCTGAAGTCAAGCGTCAAGTGGAAAAACACATCTGAAAGTGTTAGGAAAATATCACTCGACACCGGGTTGAGAATCAATAATCAGGTACTCATTTATTCTTGCAAGAAGGAGCAGAGTTAAGTCACATACAAGGATATGGTTCAACTCACACACATGAGGTATGCTGCTCAAAGAAGCAGGGAGTAACATCAAGCTTATTTAGTCCAAAGTGAGGAGGTAACAAACAAAGTCGTAAATCGGTTTGGCGTCAGCAGGTGTCTGGACATCTCTGGGGAGGAACGTATTCTCATCACGCTGATGTTGCTCTTTGCCCATCGAAGAGGTGAGGAGAAGTATGTGTCCTCTCATCTGTATCAACAACATGAATTATGCCCTGCCTCCTCCTATCTAAAAAGGAGGCAGCTGCAAGGTCATACACAGTGCAAGTTCATACACAGTGCAAGGTCATACACAGTGCAAGGTCATACACAGTGCAAGGTCATACACAGTGCAAGGTCATACACAGTGCAAGGTCATACACAGTGCAAGGTCATACACAGTGCAAGGTCATACACAGTGGCATGTCTATCAGAAAACCCATAAGCATTGGAAAGCAACTTGTATTTTTTCCAACAGAAAGTCTAATATACTCATTTTTTTTCAAACTAGAGGAATGAGAAAATACATGTGGAAATATAAAGACAAATAACAAAATATAAGAAGTATTTTTGTTTATTTCCATATCTCTTTATATATTTGCGTTGACATTACAACATATTTTTCTATTTTTATTTAAATTATATATCTGGGAACTGAGGGGAAAAAAAGTTTCCTACTATTTAGGGTTAAAAAAAACATCTTGCAATCTAGACTTTTTTAATTTAATTTGATATTTAAATGTTACAGTATGTCCACTGTAGAGGACGTCAGGAACATTTTAGTTTGAAAAGACAGCCAAAATTAACAGATAGACTATGTAACGTATTATGGTTATAGAGTGATATTAATACGATAATACATTCACCTTTATTTAAAACATAAATAAGTATTTGATCTGAACATTGCTGTTTATTTGGTCACTAAAAAAAGAGTTTGGTGAATCTTTCCAGATCTTCAAAGACTTTGTGGTCAATGTAAAGGGAAAGTACCTCATTGACTCCAGTCGCCACGGGCTGTAGGGTCATCTTGACTAGTTTTATGGATGTGGTCTCCATTTGAGCATGCTCATAGAAACAAAGCTTGCATTCCTGAGGCAATTCTCATTTTTCATGGCTCCACTTCAAATAAAAACAACAATAAGACATACGTGCTACTCTTGGCCCACAGAGGGCCATGTCTTTCCAGCTCGTCCCTATCTGTCTCTCTGTCTGTATCTGTGCGCTCATGGAGCCTCCTGCATCTTTCCCCCCTTCTTCTGGACCCTCTTCTATCCCAGGTGTGAAATCCTCACCTCTCTCATCATCTGAGAGCTCAACATCTGAACTATCTGGTACAGAAAATGTCTGCTTCAGTTCCGTCTCCTGCAACAATATTGAGTCATTAAGTCCATGAAGATGGTCCTGACATCCACTAGAATGGACATTTATAAAAGAGCTGTTACTGAATTGCTTTCAGAACTAATTATATAGTTCCTCACATGTTCATAAACAAGAACATATATGATTTTCATGTTAAAAATAACAATTATTCTACAATATTTGACTTCTCCTCCTGCTTCTATAACATTTGTTTTTGGTATGCCAGCCATTTTGGATGAAAAGAAAGAGGAACTTCCCAGCATGCCATTTTAACCAATGACATATCACTGGAAAGCCCAGGATGTCCTCTGTACAAAACAGCAGAGATTGATAGAGTAGCTCAAAAGGAGATGCATGTTAACAAAATGTCCACTACAGTGGATATTTGTCAATGGGCTGGGTCCCAGGAGGTTATATGTATTCATTTGTATCCCTTTATTTTTGTCTTATTCTTTTCCCTATTGCTTTTTCTGTTGTCAATTTTTCATCATTTTATTATTCTACTGATTAATTGAATGTGTAACAACCCTGCCCCTTATAAGAAATGATCATGTTTTGCCATGGGAAAACAGAAAACCCTATACTTGTTGTCTTTTCAAATCTGTAAATCATTCTTTAGTTTTGAAATCATGGATTTTAATTCTTTTAGCCATCTGCACTGTTCAGGTTCCTGCTGGATAGCCTGCATATCATGATTTTCCACAGTTGTATTTCATGAGAGGCTGGATTCCAACCATTAGATCGGCTATCTGTGTGTGTGCGTTGTGAGGTGACTGGAAGACACAGAGTCAGAATTATGGATTGTGTGGGAGCCTTTTTTTAGGGAATTTGAGAAATCTGGGACAGAAGGAGCCTCAGGGTGCATCAGCAGCCATCAGCCATCAGTGAAGATGATGTTCAGTCCTCTGATAAGAACTGAGGAGAGCCTCTGAAACCTGGCAGCAAACAGCGATCTGAAGCAGCCAAAGGCTTGCTGATGATCAAAATATGGAGATATTGCATCAGACAGACGTAAGAGATGAATTTGGTTGCACGATTTGGTATTCACTTCAAATTATCTGCAAAAACAAATACTTTACATATGGTGTGATTGATCCGCTGGGTACGTTCCTTCTTTAGTTGCCATTTCACTTTCAGTAATTTTGTCCTGTTGACTGATGAGCTTCAGGTAATTATGCCTTTTCCCAGCTGGATAAAAAAGATTATACCTGATGGAGAAATGTAGGTATCCTTTCCAGTGGCGTTTTTATATTTTCAAAAGTGGTGGGGCACGAACAACTTAGATGTGTATAAGCTTCTGGTGCTTTTTTAAACACGTAAACAAATAGCTGTAGGCTATCCATGGTTCCGATAGAGAGAGAGAGAGAGAGGGGGGGGAGGGGGGGGGGGATTTAAAAAAACCACAGAAGATCAACAAAAGATATGACATAAGATGAACTTACCAAAACTGAAGTAGATGGTCAACTTCATTCGTTTTCTTTCCGTTTTACTGATTTGAATCGCTATACGCTGCTCTCTCTCGTCTCCTCTTCACAACACTTTTCGCGGCACACGTATTTACAGCCAATCAGCTCTGAACTATGAGATGACGTTTTGGTGGGGTTGCCAGCACTTTGCCCCACTGGTGATTTTTTTTTTTGCCGCACACATTGAATAGAAAAATACTCTGAGTACTAACCATTCACTTTGACAGCAGAGAGAGGGGCTTGCCCCACATCGCTCAGCACGGCTCAATAGGCACACTGTGGACACTAATTAGAAGAACGCAGACTAAAACAGCAATGCACTGTACAGACGAATCAGACGACTAAACATGATCTTAAAATATATTTTAACATATATATTTTTTGCATATTTTTGGAATTATTATTTTCATTACTTTCTGCTGACACCAGGTGGGGCTGGGCACCTGCCCCTAATGACAATTCGCCACTGATCCTTTCTGGAATATGTTTAAAGATCTCTCTGTGATACACACCTTTCTGTTTTCTCTCTCCACTGACCTGCCATCCTTGAAACGTCCACTAGATGTCCTAACCCTCCAGGCACCTGACCCCCCCCCCCCCTCACCTGTACAGTACACCTGTTTTACACTTTCCTCATCACACCTGCAGTTTATCACGTTTCAGAAAATAACTGGATGTATTAATACAAAACAACTCCTGTTTCTAATGGAGTGTAAGAATGCAATAACACTACAGTACACTGTATTGCTGCTATTTTGTTAAAGTGTATTGATTTTCAATATGAGCCAATCACCATAAAACAAATGAGTGTAGACTTATATCTGCAAATTATAATTATTATTCATTATTACTATTATTATTCATTATAATAATATACTAAATATTATTATTGTATTTTGTTTATTTGTTGTCTTTTTAAATGTAGACTTATACATGCAAATGATGATATTATGTAATTAATAATAATACTAAGAATATGTATTATACTGTTCATACAAGTATTATTCATAGTATTGATGTCCTTATTATCAGTATTGTTATTGTTTTTGTTTTTGTTGCTGTTATTATTATGATTGTTATTATTATTAGCCTACCTACATCCATCCATACATGTTATTATTATACATAACATATTTATTGGCTATATGTTATTATTTCATGTGGATAGTGAAGAGTTAACATTGTTCCAAGACGCAGCGTATACTGAAGGAGGGAAACAAAATCCTCCTCAGCTGTGACAGGCAGTGTAGCACCACTAACAGAAACGGTTACCGGGGCCACTCGTTACCGTCCACTTTAAGAAATGGATTTCAGCTCGAGGGGAGTGAACCGTAGCCCGAACGGCCCCCGCGGCGCGTGGTTGTAGGACGAGATCAAAAGGCGCGTGGTGTGAGCCTCGGACGCCTCCGTTTACTTCAGTTGTGAGCAGCGCGTGCTGCTGATCGGTCGGTGGTGTCTGCTTGAGCGGCCGTCTGTTCTGCTCTCTGTGACTGTGTAGGAGCGCTCGTGTGTGTATGTGTAGTTTGCGCGTGGACAGGCAGAATCAAAGACGAAGCAGGCCAGCGCGAGCCAGCAAGAAAAGGCAAGCAGGATCGAGGCAGCCCGCGAGCGCTCAGCTAGCAACGGTACACTGCGAGAAATGGTCACTTATACACCGGGAGTCCTTCTGCTGCTAACATGTCTCCAGCACTGCATGAACGTCCACGGTAAGTCGTGTCCTCGGTGGGTTTTAAGTGGGTTTTTGTTGGGAATAAGGCGCACTGTATCCTGTGAGGTTAGCTAACATTACCGAGCTGAACACCTGTCTTGAAGAAATTACCGTGCTACACCTTGGGCTAGTCCACCTTGCTGCTTATTCTTACCAAATAAACCATTTCAATTATGTTCATTTGGGGTCAAAACAATGTATTTTCTGCTTGCCGTGTGCTTTAAATGCACTTGAAGAAAGGGGATGTGTTCTTCTTCCAATTAGTTATTGATTAGCTTGGCGTGTGTTATTGCAAGTGTGTATGGAATCTGGGGGAAATACGCACTATCCCGTGTGGTTAGCTAACATTACCGAGCTTAAGCTACACCTGTCTTGGCTTCTGCTTGAAGGAATTAACGTGCTACACCTTGGGCTAGTCCATATTGTCCTTAGCTAATAACCCCCTTTTTAAATAGCGTAAATGTGGGTCGAACGCGAGGCATTTACGGCTCTTTGTGCTGGAAATGTATAATTCAGGGATGTATTTGCATTTACATCTAGCTTGAGTGTATTGGCTCAATATCTTTGGTAATGAAAGGGAAAGGAGGATGGAGGGGCCCGGGTGGTTTGTGTTGCCTGCTGTACAGAAACTGCTTGTCGCTTCTCATTTAGGGCCAATTAGCCCTGCGGTCAATTAACGTCCCCTTTAACACACGCAGCCCTCACGAATAAACCCCTGCTTCTTATACTGTGTTGGCGTCTGTGCGTGTCCTGATTTCTCTTTCACTTCCACTGTGGGATTCTCTTTTACCGTCACCACCCCCAGCGAGATGGATAATTTATTTATTTATTCCTGAAGTGGAATCCGACACACAGAGAGAGAGAGGGGTGGCAGGGGGAAGAAAGGGGATTACAGTGAATTGAAATAGAGCGATAAAACGACAAGAGAAGAAGCAGCTGAGTGCATGGAGGCTGAGGAGTGACTGGCCAATTATCGAGCACAGGTGATTTCAATCAGGGTCTAATTATGAGCAGAGCTTAAGTTACATACTGGTGGAAATGGTACAGCATTAGCTGAAACTACTGATATCACATACCATACGTTTTGATATTTATAAATGTGTTCAGGAAATGTAAGTTTCTCTTTATGTCGTTTTTTTATGTCTTTGGATTTAGACCATTGGTTGTAGAACAAGAACATTCAATTCACAGGCTTTATGCACAATAGCTACAGCCTAGTTTTGGCAATCTTAAGTCTCCAACAGTGCAACATACAATATGCTTAAGACATCAAACCAATAAAAATGGTGCACGAGAAAAGAAATGGTGCAAGTCACCATGGAGCAACTAAATGCATAAATAAGTCAACCATATACATGTAAAGTAGGATAAGAATAAATAACAATGTAACATTTTAAATACAGTTGAGTCAAATAAAGATACTGTGTAATGCTGTATATAAATAAATATGGAGAATTTTAAACACATGGATGTATTCTAAACAAGGCAAGCAACTTAAAGAAACTTAGGCTCTGACCATGTGAGATTTATTTTAAATTATGAAACCGTTGTGTGATAATCTGGAGCAGCTGTTTTTATTTTATTTATCAGTTGCCTAAAGCTATTAGAAATTGTTTATTTTGAATTGCCTGACTTGAGAGCAAAATGAACCAGTTATTTCAGCAATGATTAACATACTTGGACACTTTTTGCTTAGTGAAAAAGACATGGTTTGTCTTTACAGTAAATTGAATAGGCGTTTATTTGGCAAATATTATCACGTGTGTTAACTGAACTTCTCCTTTGTTATTTGCTCCCACCATGGGTTGCTATTAAGATAGGCGTAATCTAATGAGTTTGTTATAACTGTAACTAATTTAATTGATTGTTCAGTGACTCAGTATCTGAGTTGTTGGACATACATTTTCAAGAATGTGATGTAGTATGACAGTCCTGGGTCAGGACTAAAGTAATTGCTGATATTGTAAAAGGCTTTTTCTGGCCCAAGGTACATAGAATACATTGCATACATGACGTAATTGTATTAATGCAGTGTCTAATCACTTAAGCAGTAGTTTGCACGCATTGGCTAAATTAAAACAGCTCATAAATGCAGAGCTGTGTTTGGCTGCTTTTATCTGGCACAGATTTCAGTCTCCAGAAAGCCCTACCTAACATGGAAAATGGCCTTTTTGAAAGAAATTGAATCAAAACTAGTGCATGTAATGTGCACACACTCACTGTAGCATTGTCACACTACATATTTCTCATTTTGAGCAGCAAACACGCATGCACTTGCCTACAGATTGAGAATGTGAGCCTATTTGAACAATACGTAACGCTTATGAGATGGGGACCAGCACGGCAGCAGCAGCTTCACTGGCCTGATTAAAATGGATGTTATTTTTCCTCCACGGTTACTGTGATAGCATGCTAGACCCAGATCCTCAGCTTTATGAGGGGGGTGGGTGTGCGCTTGTTTCTTGAAGTGGGCGGAGTGGTGGACAGAGGGAGGAGGGGGAGTACACTGCAACCATTTCTGTTACTGGGGAAAATTGCATTACCATGACCTCCAGTGTGGCAGCGTTTATACAGCGCACAATGATCTACTATTTTGGGAGGTAGACGGCTCGTTGCAGCTCCACGCCTGTTGAGTCTGTTATCCCACGAGGAGAACAAGCAGGTGAAGAATCATCCTGGGAAATAATCTGCCTTTAAGCCCTCGCCTTCAGTTAATAGCTGTATCAAGATAATTGGCTCTTCAAGTTAAAATACACCTTTTTGTTCATATAAATATTTTTTTTATTTTATTATTTCGCATTTTTTAACCGATGTTTATTCTGTGTATATATATTTTATTATATTCTAAAATAAATGGAATGGAATTGTCACAAACCTAATCCTCCTCCGGTGTAAAGTATTTTGATTTTATCTACACAGTGACTTGGGTGGTGTACTTACTTAGTTCTACTTTCAGGAAAAAATCTATCTTATTTCAAGATTCTGTGATTGTCTTTTGAGTCAAAATGAGAAATATAAAGCAGTTTTGGGAAAATTCAAATCACAATGTGGGTTATCACAACACTTCTTCTGAGAGTAGGATTTGCTGTTTGACCAACTGGAGAAAAATAAGCCAAACGTGTATTAAAAACCTTTTTTTTCCTTCATTAATAGAAACTTACTCTACAGTATAGCCAAGGGAGAAATATTGCCTCTTTCTGGCTCTCTCAAATCTAAGGTTATGTGTTCTTTGTCGTCATGAACTATTCTTGCAGTGATGTATGCAATAGGACAACAGATTAGGCACACAAAGGATATTGAGGGGATTGAAGCGGTTGTGTTTTTTCATGCATTTGCAAGACAAAGTGGGGAAAGCGTTCTTTTTATAATGTGGTAGCGTTGTACAGTTCAGACTTTAAATGTCAGCTGAAATTGAGTCTGACGCTGCAGGGAAAAGGGAGCATACTCTTGTACAGGTTTATATACTTCAGGCTCCTATTGAAGTCTGTTATTGTACTGATTGGATCAAAGTGCAGGGTGTGCAGTTTCCCAGACAGCAAGTCAATGCTTCTGTAGAGACACCAGGATAGTAACCCCAGAGAATACAACCTTACAGAAACTAAACACAGTGGTGTAGCAGCCCATTTTAACACGGGACCTATCATATTGAATTTACTCTGCAGTAGACCCTTTTGCAAAGTGTGCAGTTTATAGATTTCTGGATGTATTTTCGGTACAGGGTGTCCTCCCCAAGGAGGATATTGGTTAGCGGAGGTGATGGGTGCTCTCAAAGTGCCAATGTTGCATTCACATTAATTGGTAATGCAGGAGTGTCTTGAATTGGTTGCGATTTGCAATCTACATTATTAATGTAACTTTGGCACACATTTATTCAGAATGAATGTTAAATGTGATGGATAATACCGACTTTCAAGAAACTGATGTTCAATCAACCGCTTGATTCTTTTTGTAAAACCAATGGTGGCCATGATTTCAGAAAACTGCTCATGTGTACATGATCTGTACTCAAGGAGCTTAATCTGGTAACATTGGCTTTATTGGAAATGTCAGTAACCTAACCTAACATATCATTCTGGTAATTTAAATGTACACCTTTTATGTTTTTTAGTTTGGCGAATATCCGTAAACTCTGCTTATTCCACTAGTTTTAAAAACACATTCTTTTTAACTGTTTGTCAATATTTTAAGAATCCTATAAGTCTGTCTGTTGACAAGCCATTAGAAAACAGTTGGATTTCAGAGAAGAATCAGTGATTAGACCTTTATCAGTTTGCAGTTTAAGGAAAATCTTTCCACGTCTGCCGTTTGAGAAATGTATAAAGAGATCATCACATGTAGCAATACTTTCTAAGTGAAGTATTGAAAGATGACGTTGAAGGCCTGGTCAGATTTCTTGTTTACTTATATTTTGATCAGGATTAAATCCAAACTTTTACAAGCTGACTTTGTCTCATCTGAAACCCTGCTGGTCCTGTGTTATGATACTGATGTAGTTGAGATGGTGGTTTGTTTTTGATCAACACAGGACTCAGCAGTTACTGCGCCTGAGGCTCTCTGATCGTTCCTGCTCTGCCTCCGTCAGCATTACATGTTCGTCAGCAGCAGAGAGCAGTAGGTCAGGCTGATGATGAGTCAGGACTGTTACTGTTTCTGTTAACTGTTTCCCTCAGGACTGTTGTGTTTACCTCTGACTTTTCTAATATGTTTCAGGGTTATTATGCTTATGCATCACGACTGGAGTCAGTGGTTTCAAAGTGAAATGAAGTAAATACTGCAAAAGGTCCCAGCAATGTTACTGGGTGATTTTATTATGGATTTAGCAGTCATTTTGAACAATACAGGTTTATATGGAGTGATGTTTTTTTAAGCAGGTTGTTGCACTAGTGTGTTGGTAACAAACTCTAACAGTGGGATACTCTGCTCAACAGCTTGCAAAACTTTACTTTCATTCACTAATGTAACATTGGCCTTTCTTTTAAAAAATGTTAGTGAATTCGTTAATCCCACTGCAGGCAGAAAAATAACTTATTTTTTAGTCATTTGTCTGTTTCCTCTTTTCCCAGGAAATGTCTTGGTCTAGTCAGATTTTCAGTTTGTTGTCTCATTTATGAAACCTTGTGAAATAAGTTAGGTTTCCAAGGAAGTCTTCTAGTTTGAGCAATCTGTATGTGTGCTTGTTTCATAACCGGGTAGATCGGTGAACTATGGCTGCTGACAATTAATCACACACAAAACTGACATGCGAGAGGCTTATTGCCCCTCCCTCTAAAATGTGTTTTCCAATCACCAAGTGTTCAAGTCTTTCTGTAGGTCAGCGGTTATTTGTTTGCTCACTGCGTTTTTGAAAATGCAGGCGAATAGGCTGTGATCCAATGCTTTGATTGTGGTTATTGTGGATGAAAGGTCAGCGATTCTCTATACTATACCAGGACATTGCTGCAAGTACAGCTGGTGTAGTCATGGTTGAATGGAAGTCTGCAGGCTGTTGGCTGCATATTGACCTCCTCCCTTGCTTTGAATATATTGGACTCGTATCCTCCAACCAAAAAGGAGTTGATAACCGTTAAACAGATTCCTTCAGTCATGTTTTATGTACTAAATGCAGGTTTTGGAGGCTTATTATAATCTGATGAGATTCAAATCCTGTGGTGAATGCCTGCAATCCCTTAGAGCTGAAAAGTGTCTTTCATTTAGCAAACAGCATTCAAAGTTTTTACAGAGACACTTTATGAAGAATAGTTGACCTTGCAATGGTTCAGCGATGCATCTGCAACCTCTCCTGTGCTCCTATCATCACCGTGCTCCATTAACCCACCTAAACAGACACGTACTGTAGCCACAATTAAAGCAGTCGTCAAGGTCATACAGATTTATTTCAAGCCCTGTAGTCGTCAATACCGCCAAGGTCTTCCTACTTTTATTTATTTGTTTTAAAGGCAATCAGCTTCCCATAAGAGACATGTCCATCAGAGCAGCTCTTCTCTGTGAACATGGCATCAGATGGTACCGGCATTTATGGATGTCTTCAGTCATAGACTCGATAGTGATAGCATAGCACCTCATTGGGAGATGATGGAGTTGATTTTAAAACACTTGCTCCGAAGCTGGCTTGCAGGTGATTGGCATGCACATTTCATGAATGAAGACTAATGGTTTCTAGCCCTCATGAGACAACTAGGTAGCTCTCTATTAGCTGCATTGATTTGATTGATTTATGTAATCATCATCCAGTCTCCTTGCATTCTTTTCAAAATAACTGATCTAAAGCCTTTTGAATCAAGGCCTATAACTCCAGTGGTAAACAATCCTCTGGTTATTATGAACTCAGATTTCACTTCAGTGTTTATAACTGACTCGCTGTGTAGTCTTTGACTCCATAGTTATACGCCTAAACGGATTGGAAAATCAATTGGGAGTCTAAAGTGCAATGTAAGAAACGCTATTAAAGAGTTGATGTATTAATCCCACATTAATATCTTATCAGTTATTGGGTCAAAAACCTCCCATTGAAACGGTTGGAGCCCAAACAAACACAGTCCCTCGTTTGGTCCGAACTATAGTTACAAGTCATTAAGACAACTGCTGTAGAGACGAGAGAGGCTGGAGCAAACTGTCATGCTTGCTTGAAAATAACTTAATTTAATCTCTTTTTAAAACGATTTAAGATTCTGTCAGTTGATTAAATGATGAGTGAAGTTTCAGTTCTTCTCGGTGTGTGTATGCGAGTGGCTTTTCTCAGCGGGACCAACATTTTATTTGTATTCCCTCTCGACCTAAATATGGTTGATCTACAGTGCTGAATAAATCTGACAGTTTATTTTCTTCACTTGTAAGCTTCTGACTCTGGGACGTTACTATCGGCCTCATCATTTCATTAAATCATTCAGGCGTATCGGATTACATAGTTTTGGATAATGGAGAAAGAAGTCATACTAGGTTCTTTTTTTCCTCAACGTCAGTTTTTTTGCAAATCTGATGTCCTTCATACGACAGCTGAACAGATGCTACCCAGTTGACATGTTCAGGTCACCAAAGTTTAGTTCTTCTTTATAAAATATTGATGGCACTTCATCTTCAATTTAAAATGCAAACAGTGGGATGTAAGATCAGACGTCTAGAGTGTGTTTCAAGTGCTCAAACACGTTAGATTTAAAGATGTGTTTTCTCTCATGTTCATGTTTACGGGGATGTATACTGAGGACTACACTGTTTTAGATCAGAGTCATGACTTGCACAAAAAGAGCTTGAGCATGTCACTGCAATCCCTTCATTGTTGTGGTGTAGGAGAGTTACAGTTGTAAAATTGCAAGTCAGTCAAGAGTCCAAAAGAACTGGGCTTTCTCTCAAAGTCCAGCATGAAGCTATCTCCACAGTAATGGCTGAGGTCTGCTCTGAGTGAGCACTGTTTAAAACAAATTGTTTTTAAATTGCAGCACCGCAGGGACTCTTGCTTAAACTAAACGAATGATATCTAAGCAAACGGTAAATTATGAAAGCATTAGGGACTATAAACACGTTCCTAATTCCCCCCTCTGTGTGTGTCTTCCCCTGCAGGTACTAAGACAGAATGTGAGGCCAGCCAGTTTCAGTGTGGGAACGGTCGCTGCATCCCGTCCGTCTGGCAGTGCGATGGAGACGAGGACTGCACCGACGGCAGTGATGAGAACTCCTGTGGTAAGATGCTAAACACGCTGCATTTCAGCACAAAGTACTACATCACTAAGACCGCTGGGCACGCACATCTGCACAAATCCCACAGGCCATAAGAATGTTAAACACCTGAACTTTTGAAAGAACATGCATAACATTCATCTGTTTGCAACTCACATATATCATGTATATATCGATATTCCAATTACTGTATATTGACTATTCTGCACAGTTTCTATCATATTCTGTTTCTATTCTATTTGATTTACTTGTACTATTTTATCAGTATTATTGTGTTGCGCTGTTGGAGGAGCCTGTCATCTAAGATTTTCATTGTCATAACTACACTGTAGCTATGCACACTTTACAAGAAAAGCCTTGAAACTTGAAATGATAGAAAATCAAACAAAACAACAGATGATTGCAAGGGAATGTTTTTGTGTTCACTTGACAGTAAGTGATTATTTCATTCACAAACAATCAACCTCAGTGTCTAACGACATGTCTAACAAACCAGCAATCAATTGATCCTGCTAACAAGTTGTGTGTGTGTGTCGAATGCCTGATATATGCTATTCCTCTGAATCAACTGGGTGACTATGTGCCTTCATAACTATGAACACATACTTTTTTTTTACTACCCTGGCGATCTCAGGATTTGCAAATGTTGTTTCCAATACCAAACAGGACTGTGCCCTGGCAGTTACCGGTTGACCACTCTCCACGTCCTCGCCTCCTTTTGTTGCCCTTTCTCTGTGGATCATTTGCCATTTCGGATACTCCTGTGCCGTATGTGGGCTGGGGTTGTATTGTATTTACACTTTCAATGTGGCCTTCGAGTGTGTCCGACTTGATAACAATCCAACTTAATTACATTTGAGCATGATTCCTACCAAAGAGAACAACATTTAAATTAAGTTGGAAATGGATTCTGACTTAAAAGGTCAGATCACAGGAAGCCAGATTAGCTTTTTACACGGTGGGATAGCCGCCAGTAGTTTATTTCTTTCCGGTTAATGGAGCACCACAGCATACACGGTTTACCTCTTTAAGCCGCCTTCCTTTTCCACCAGCTTGTCTTGGCTATGCAATTAACTGTAAGCAGCATTACTGTACATTGCGGTAAATGAACAATATTTAAACCTAGGTCTCACAATTAAAAATAGACCATGTTTACTTGGGGTTAGTTTAATCTCAGTATGGCTTCCAGTGTTTTATGTCTCGTACATCACTTGCTAGACACTGCATGAGATCTTCAGTCTGCTGCACACATTTCCATTATTATTATACTTATATCCCTATATATAAAGAGCCCACAGACTACATAGAGCATAAGGCTCATGTTCTCACTTCTTCACACGTAGATGTCACATGACAATCTAAACCCTTGGCCCCTCTAGACTTCCCAGCATCCCTTGGGACTGAATGACCTGGTGACGGGAAGGCAGCAGATAGAGCGGAGCTAAATATGGATATGACAGAAGTGTGTATTTGTGTGTTTCTCCAATACATTTCATATCGTTCTCCATTTTCCCTGTCCCTCATCTATCTGGGTCATATTACACTGGGAGGGAGGAAAGAACAAGTGCAGAAAATGAGCAAGGAGAAAGCAAGGGAAGGAGAGACAAAAAGAACAGTTGATCGTACTGCAGGGCGATATTGGGAAATGTATTTCAATAAGCAAAAGACCCCCTTAAATATAAACAAACAGGACTTCCCTAAGGAAAAGACTTGACGTTAGTAAGGGATGATTTTTGAACTAAAACGATAGCGGCGTTCTCTACCCACAATCTTCTTCATCTCTCTCACAGCCACTGACGTCGTGTTGCATTTGAGGGTCTGTCTTTCACTCGGTGGGAGATCAGAGCTGCTTTGACTTCCAACTCGGACAGATCTGAGACGTGTGAAAGATGAGAATCCAAAATGAATTCCTAAAACAAGCTTGATGAGGCCCGCTGCGGTCGTGGTTCAAATTTGGACTTGGTTGTTTCTTGGGTGCATATTTGTATTCTGGTCTGAGAGACTGAGGGAAAGCCTCAAGGAGAGACTCAAGCCTTGCATGGAAGTGCAGAGATTGGAGGGGTTTAAGACACTTTGGAAGACCCTCAAATCCTCTTGAAAGACTCATCTGATCTCATCCTGAAGGACCATCAGGAATACTTTCAATTTGCATTGAACCCTTTTTTTTGCTTGAGTTATCTTTAGTTCTTTGTCTTGTTACATTGATTTGCAAAAGACCAACATAACCAGGAGAATGGGCTAAATTATTAACCACTTATTTCAATATTGGCATCGAAATCTCCATAGAAAAGTTTATGAAATAATTTGAGCTTTGCACAACTAAGGCGAAACATTTAAAACGTGTGTCTTTTCACCTGATAAAGGGCTCATGGCAGTGTACTATATTGAATATTCATTCGTGTGGAAGTATGGCTTTGTTCCTTCCCCCTTCTCTTCCTATTATTTCTGTGTTTCTATTTGTTAGATGTGAGAAATGTTATTAAAGAACATGTCTCCCATCTCTGTCTCCTCTTCTCTGTCTAATAATAAATCCATTTATTTTCATCCTCCAGTCAGAAAGACGTGTGTGGAGGTGGACTTCGTGTGTCGCAACGGCCAATGTGTCCCGAAGCGATGGCACTGCGACGGGGAGCCGGACTGCGAGGACGGATCCGACGAGAGCGTAGAAATCTGCCGTGAGTACATCACTTAATCTGAACCAAATCTGACTTGATATATATATATATAAGATATTGAAGGGAGTTTTCATAGCTTTGATATTTTTAAGAATTTACTACATTTTCATAACTGCTTTCAAAGACACACTTTGTATTGAGTTTATTTTAGCAGACCACATAAATTCACTTGTTTGGGACGTGGAAGTAGATTGAGAAGTTATTTCAGGTTTAAGTTATTACTCATGATTTAATCGTGAAAGGGTGATGGTGTTTCATCCAAAATATTTGTATTACCTTCAAAGCATCTTTCAAATGCATCAAAATAAGAAATTAACCTCGGAAGATACAGCAATCTCAGCTGAGTTTGTACGAAGGTCTACATGGTAAACATCCTAATTTGAGCATGGGAACTCATTATTGATAATCTTGATACAGTACTCTTTCAAAGGTCCATGTTTTGCTGCTTAATACTTCTACTCTACTACATGTCATATGGCAATATTATAATTTGTATTCTTTCTTGGCTTTCTATACTCCATTGATCTGACATTGATTTAGCCAACAGCATATTTAGTAGTTACAACTAGCTTCTCATAGTCTGGTTTGCCCTCATTAATGTCAAAAACACTTCTCTTAAAGAGAACGGTATGAAAGTTGAGATTCGGCGTAGTTGGCAAACCCGCTGCGAGTTTGTCTGAACATTTCCAACAGAGATTTCCTGCTGTTTTTAGCTCGATCTCATGGTTGCAGAAACTCAAAGAGGCACTTAAAAGCAGTGAAGGAGGCGGGGGGGGGGGGGGGGGGGTCCCCCTCCCGTGAGCTGCCGTGTCAAATAAATAAGTTGTTTAAATGGAACTGAGGAGAGCGGCTGAGCTTTAAATGGTATAGCCATGATGGGAGGTCTTCCCAAGGTGCTCGTTGGAATCAAAGAGATGAGTGATGAAGGAAAGTTTATACACACGTCGTTTTTAATAAGCGCATCTCCTGCGCTGCCTTCACCGTGCCGTTACGAACACAAATGGACTATGGCGTCTCCTCAAGCGCAGAGATTAACATCACAGGGAAGATGAAGGCACCTCATCACACATGTTGGTTTCATATTTACTGCCAACTGAAATCTTCCTGAATGCTTAAGGCAATTCTTTTTAGTAAGTCAACTATAAAGTGTTTTTTCATCCATGGTACACCAAGTTAATACTGAACATCATGGCAATTCCCAAACTAAAGGCAGAGAAGTACTTGGATAAAAGCGGACTTAGGAGAGGGAGATGGAAGAGAGGCTCGCTGCAGGGTTGAGACTTTTCAAAGCGTCTTAGCAGAAGAAAAGACAACCATCTGTCAGCAGCTCGTGTATTCAGTCCATATCAGAATCAAGTGTTTGTCTCAGGTGCTTTACCACAAAAAGCATACATATAACCTTCAGAGTTGCCGTTACAATGAAACAAAGCGAATGAATGCTTGCTGTTTATCCAAAACGATCAAAGAAAAGTCAGCTTTGCACTTACAGAAGAGTACAATTGGAGCGATGGTTAAAGAGAAAATGAGTAATAGTTTAAGATATCTTCAGAAAAACCACTTTGTTTAACAAATGACAGCAGGCACATAGATATACAAGGACAATACAAATATGATTAACAACCATGGACAATGTAAAATAAGCGGGAATACATATCTCTAGAGAAATATAAAATGTATACAGCAAATCCTCTACGATGCAACATGTAGAAACTGCTCTTAATCTTGGCAAAGGCTGAGCAGAGGGCCTCGGACTGATAAGAGTAAAGCAATAAATCAATAGAGAAGGTTACACAGTGGATATATTTAGAGCTTAGCATGTCATTCTGGGTCCTAAGTTGAAAGCCTTTTAAATCCTTGTTATGTATTGTCACATGTTACAACTGTCTATTAGAAAGCTGATAGTTTGACCTTTCACTTGTTAATGGGGTTACCTAATGCTGCACAGTAAGAGAGATAACTTATTTCCTAGATTCATGCTGTCAACTATTTCCTAACATTAAAGGGCTTAGGTTGGTTTGGGAAGGCACACGCAGGTGTTTTGTTGTGTCAAATGTATCTTTACTTTTTGGTTATAATAGCAAACAAACAATACTTGAGCCAGACATGTAATATGAAGTATAACCTGAGACTCACTCACTGTCCAACTCAGTCTTTTTGAGGTGATATTTGCCGGGGAAGCAGAGGTGTGTGTGTGTGGGTTACACTCCATCTGTTTTCCCAGAGCAGTCCTCTGCTTTTTGCTGCAGTGTGTCAACACAGCAGGTTGAGTGCAGAAACCTGAAACAATGCACAAATAAAATCTCTACCCTCTGGCAGAAAACAACACTGCTTCTTAGACTCCGGGCAAATCCCGCTGCACTTGTATTGGGATCTGTGTGGCGCTGTCTGCCAAAACATGAGAGCGGTGCCGTTTGGGGAGTCTCTTAAGCACCAGCATTATTCTAAGCTGGTGGCGGTGTGTTTGCTGTTGCCAAGACCTTTTTTATAAAGTAAAAACAAAGGAGGTACAGTGCAGTATGAGGAGCTGCTGGATCTAATTCGAACATTATCCCCCAGATAATGGATGTAGCCGTGTTGTGTCCCGAATCTGCTAGTAGCTGTTATCCAAGCGTTCTGGGATTACGTAGGTTAGCAGAGAATTAACTTGTCACCATAACAAGCATGCATTTATTCAGACGTCACAAAAAAAGTCAGATCACTTTTTAATTTGTTTTGGTCATTTTAAATTCAAATAATTTTTCTGGGGGTTTCCAAACACTAAGATTATTATTTGTGACTTTACAATCCTGCAGTGATGCTCTCTAAATCTAAAAGATGACAACAATGCACGCCTTTTAGTTATGGCCTCTTCTGAGAAACCTTTCTTCAAAATCACAATTTTCCCTCTTTAAACATTTATTTCCACGCCTTTGTAATCCAAAAGTTCTACATCAGTGAGGTTGCCTGCTAAGAAGCTCAGAGTGACTGAAAGGCCTGCTGTGCCATTTGATCTCCCTCTCTTTACACTCGTCAACTTCCTGACATTTGTCTCTTTTGTGTAGATAAAATGGTACAACCTGTGTGTGCATGTTTCCACTTGAAAGGTTGGCCGTCAACTGAAGGTCATCAAACGTGTGCACGTGTTGCATGGGCCTGTGTGCTTTTAAGTGGTGGTGTTAAGTTCCAGTCATAGCTACACTTGTGTACGTGCAGTTCAAACCTGAGACTATTGCTGTTACATCACTGCACTGTTTGACCAGCTGTTGCACATGACTTGGCTGCTGGGAATGGAATCTAAAGTGTGTGAGTTTCATGCAAACGTCTCCTGGTAGTTTCTGTGTTAAGGACTCATACTACGGTTTTGTTTCCGTCAGTGTCAAGTTAGGGAAGTGAATTTCTAAAGAAAGAAAAGATACAAGCATGACATCAGTTCCTCATTGACTCAGTTACAATGGTTACATTCACACAGCTGACCATCTGTGTTTTGGCTACTCAGGTTCACTTTGTGGCTGTTGGGAAAAATCTTTATCTTAAGTCTCCACTTTTTGGAACAGAGATGCACAAATTACAATTTCTTTCTTAAAAAAATTAAATGACGACATGCTCAAACTATTTTGTAAATGTTCTTTCATGGAAAATGTTAAACGCAGCTCTCTTGATAATAAACATTTACTAATATATAACTTTTCTCCAAACCTGCAACAAGTAACATAAATGTCCTGCTGTTAAAACCATTTTGGACACGAAGCAGCAGTGTGTCAATTCTACCTACCAAAAATAAATAAACTTATCAACAGTGTTGCCATCTTGTATCACATTGGCATTGCATATGTCCTTATGATGCCCAATTCAATATGTGATGTTGAAGTGGTTGAGCACTTTCAAATGCATCACTTCACGAACAGTAGAGTAGTTTCAGTACACTGTTTGGATACAGGCTAAGACTGATCCACAGTAAGCATTGTATACTGTCATAAACTGACTTGAGAGTACACAGCACACATGGAGTATCAACACACCTACATCCTAGTCGTCAATAATTCACCGCAGCCTTGAGAGCAGCTTTTCAATTCACATTAATCTGCCGCTCCGCAGAGCAGCTCTTATCGCAGCGCTCTCCGATCTTCTGTGCCACGCTGCTTGTTATCTCCCTCCACAGTGGAAGATCGCAGGGATAAGAGGCACACAAGGTCTTGAAGCTGAATTGTTATGGAAACCATCACTTTGGGATGAATATGTATGCTGGGATAAAAAGTGGTTCCGAGTGATGCAGGACGATCTAGAGTTTAACCTCCAGATGACATTAAAGTGCCCACCTTATCTGGATGTGTTGTTCCTTTACCTTTTTTAGAACAGAAAATAAACAGACCATCTCAAATGATAGGCCAGATTCAAATCTTAAAAGTCCTTAAAAAATAATATGCAGGAGAAAGTGTTTACCATTTACTTGAGTAATGACATTACTGTCTAAATACAATTGTTTAGACCTCAGCTTTGTTTTCACCTCACGTCTCATATTGTCTTTTTTGACAGGTAACTCGAAGCTCAACTTCATTATTTCCAACACAAAAAGCCAGTCATGCTATGTCCTTGTTCTGTCCTATTGTTGTCATGGGGGAGAACAGTCAAAAGGGCAACAAGTAGAGCCACCGCAGCTGTGTGACTTAAGACTCCCATATGATATACAACTGCAGAAGTGTCACTCATTCTATCCCTTTGTGTATATATATTATTAAAAAGTGAACGGGAAATCTCTGATACAGCTGCAGGCAGTTCACTTGGTCTAGGTTACAATCCTTTAGTTAGAATTAAAAAATAAAATAATTAAGTTGGTACTTTAAAATTGGCTTATCAAGTAGCTTCCTAGCAGCATTCTGACATCCTACACAAAACCATGTGGATATGACCTTGAGGTTTCTAAAGCCAGGTGTTTATTGGAGATTAAAAATCATGCCATAAAAAAATGTGTTTCTTTCCCTTGCAGACATGCGGACGTGTCGTGTGAACGAGTTTAGCTGCGGAGCGGGCTCCACTCAGTGTATCCCCACCTTCTGGAAATGTGACGGAGAGAAGGACTGCGACAATGGAGAGGACGAAGTCAACTGTGGTGAGTGAACATGCATCAGCATATGGGAGGAATATTTGACTAAATGTCTACAAATTGTCGTTCTAAAGGCTGAGGCGGTGACAGCACACGTCAAGGTAGAACACTTCTAAATACCTGTAAGTTGAGATCTGAGAAATGACAAATATTTGTCTTTGCAAGTCTGTAGAACAGGAAGTGAGTAGTAAATATTAAATATCTTTTTAGCTGTAAGTAGGGTTGCAAAGGGGCGGAACATTTCCGGTACATTTCCATGGGAAGTTAAGCTGGGGAATTTTGGAAATATTCCGTATTGGAAACTTTTTGTGGGAATTTATGGGAACTAAAAACATGAATGTTGAGTAAAATATTACTTCTAGAAATCATCTGTGCATGTGATGGAGGAATGCACAGTGCCTGTAGGTGTGGTCTCAATAGCCATGCAGTGTGCCATGTGATTGAGGAATGGTATGGATATTCAAGTGTACTTGAATGGCATCTGTTTCTTTTAGTCAGATAGATTATGCTAAAATTAAGTTCCCTATGAAGAGCCAACCTTCAATTTAGAAAATTCCCAGTTTATTCCCGTTGATTCCAATGGAAAGTTTCCATCTTTGAAAATTCCCGGAATTTTGCAACCCTAGCTGTAAGGAGAGATCTGAACCGGGTTTTCCTGTCGACGTGTTGGATGCACAGCCAATATTCTGTAGATACATCTTCTCAAAATGGTCCAACCTCATAATGATGAGCTTTAAATGTCCATTTATGTAAACACAGCGGCAAAGCTAATGACAAACGTTGTTTAAGAGTTATGTCGCCTACAGTCTCCCACCTACAGTCTATATCCATCTGTTATGCCCTGTGATTCAAAAGGACAAGCGGTGGAGCTCTGGCTCACATTATTAACATCCTGCTGTGGCTTGTTTATTTCTCCATATCCTGTCATGCTTTTTGTTTTTAATGGATGAGCCCTTTTGGATAAAATACTTATTGTGACCTACAATGTGGTCACAGGCTTGTTTCTGACCTTGAGTTAACAATAATTGCCTGAAGCTTCTTTTAAGCAATTGACTATTATTATGGGATACAGGGAGTCGCAATACTGCTGCCCTCTAATTTATTTGTTCCTAAAAAGCAGACTTGATGTTGCTTCTCATTTCAAATGTAGAAACAGAATTGTTGCAGTGACCGTAATTCCCTGTAGCACCTGATAAACTGAAAGTTCAATCACATCATTGAGGACTCGTAAACTCCTATTATGGCATCAGCTGTGGTGCGTGCCCATCTGTCTGCCACACATGGAGTAGTGCAGACTCCTAAAACCTGGAAATGAGTTGGAATGTTACCACTTCAGGTATGGGGTTTTCTTTTACCCCTTTTTGGGTAGATGCCTGAAATAAGATTCACGTTTTTGTTCCATGACTTTTTGCAATGCTCACTTCTGCTTCAGTCTACAAGTATACATCATCACCGCACTACTCTATTGACACACAACTGTATGCACAAACACAGAAGCCTGTTGAGGAGTGTAATGATGTAATGTTTCACAAGTGATGCAACACTACTTGAGTTTAACAGCTTGGTCTGTACTAGCACTGAAACATTACATGGACGTGTGTATCAATTACTCCTCAGCCTCCAGCTGTTTGTCCTAAACACTGCATCACAAACACACCGCCAGCCTTTCACACAGAATGTCGCTCTGTCTGGACAGACTATAAACAAAAATAATTGGATCTGACAGAAAACACAAAAGCAGCCTGTAGCATGTTAGTCAATTGTATCCATCCATTTATTTTCTGCCGCTTATCTGAGGCTCTCGCAGCAGCAGCTAAGCAGCGAAATCTACTTCAAAATAAAGTGACAAATAATCAGTAATGATGATGATTAGCATGATTAATGAT
Organism: Trematomus bernacchii; assembly: GCF_902827165.1. Taxonomy (NCBI): domain Eukaryota; kingdom Metazoa; phylum Chordata; class Actinopteri; order Perciformes; family Nototheniidae; genus Trematomus; species Trematomus bernacchii. The sequence goes on from NW_022987567.1 coordinate 5,029,239, forward strand.
TAGTATTGGATTTCTACTGCTGACGATGCAAGATGTTCATCACAACAAATATGACGCATCCTCTATATAGCATGCCAATTTTGAGTGAGTACAAGGAGCTGTGTGAGGACTGATGCCAGCGCTGTGCTAAGAATTTGTGCATCTAGTGTGTACCGTCCCCTCTGGCTGAAGATGCTAATCACTGAAAGCTGCTTAGAAGGAGGAGACGTGTGTTAATTGTCTTCTTTTTTTCACATTAAATCTCTGTAGCGGATGTTTTGTGTCGTGGGATGCAAGGTTTCAGTGACTTTAACCTCACATGCTTCCTTATAAGCTGCCACGCATTGCATCCTTCTGCCATGTTCTACTCCTAATGTTAGGAGGAGGAGGTTTTATTAGGGAAAGCAGTGCAAACATGCTAGTTTGAATATGTCTGGTATGACAAATACTTATACAGTGTAGAAATAAAAACCATGAGCAGAGTAAAGATGTTTACCTAAAGTGTGTGTGTGTGTGTGTGTGTGTGTGTGCTTTCAGTGTGAAGTCTACTCACTGTGAAGGTCTTTACTGCGTTTGCTGTTGTGCTCCTTTTTCTCCTCTCCTTTTGATCAGTGGGCGGTGAGAGATGGCTTTCAAACACTCTGCTCTCTGCTAACATGTTGCATTTGCTACTACTTAAAATGTAGCTGAAATTCAAACGTTGAGTTAGGAAAAGACTGATTACTGCTATGCTGATTTATGCCGTATAAAATGACTTCTGGGACTTGTTGTAAATAAATGTATTTTCTTTTAAGCGACTGAGCTGTTAAGCCTCACACATTCTCACTATTGTTTCTTCTGTCCTCCAGGTAACATCACCTGCGCTCCAAACGAGTTCACGTGCGCCAGCAGTCGTTGCATCTCCCGTAACTTTGTGTGTAACGGCGAGGACGACTGTGGCGACGGCTCGGACGAGGTGGAGTGCGCGCCGTCCTCCTGCGGCCCCAGCGAGTTCCAGTGTGGAAACTCCTCGTGCATCCCGGCCAGCTGGGTGTGTGACGACGACGTGGACTGCCAGGTAAGAGGAGCAAAATAAAATGCCACACATTTAAGAAAGTTTAGGGGGAAAAGAACACAAGGTGCATGGATAGAGGAAAGCAGTTTGAGTCTCTTGTGTCCTCAGTTTACCAACAAACTAATTTAAGTGTGACGCATTGCCGCGGTATTTTTATGTGCATTTGGTAAAGCCTCTTGACTATTGTCTTCCCCTCGGAAAACCACTTAAATGTGATAAATTGTTCTGTTCTGCATCTTTTTATAGCTGGTATTTTTCTGACACCTTTTTTTATCACAAAATACTTAATACAGACACACACAAACACACTCCCTTTTTTCTCTGGAGATGTTGCCTCACTATAATGAACTGTCCGTCGTGAGATCCCTGGGGACATGTTACGCTCACATACACACCGGTTCTACAAGTTTAACACACACACACACACAGTGACTTTGACACTCCCAACACAGCAGAGCCAGTTTTACCGAGTCTGCAGTTTGCCCATTTGCTGCTAATTGGCTGTGCGGTTATCACTGTGGCGGCCTGAGCAGGAAAATGGAAAATTGAAACTGTTGCATATACTCACACCCACAAATATTTAAAATACTTTCTTCAATTAGAAGGTCATTGTTATTCACTCTGCTGCTCTCTCACACCCAGCCCTTCCTGTGTCACAGTTAATAGTAAGAGTTTCAGACACACAAAAGCACACAATCTCGGTCTCACACTCCATTCATCTGCTCCCACGGGAGTCAGTGACTTTCTGAGCTGATGTAAGTGAGAGAAAGTCTTCCCCCTGCTCCTCTCGATCCCATCCTGTCCGATTGGCCGGGTTTGATTCCAATTAGTGCGAATCGTCTGTGAGATCAGAGTCCTTAAAGCTCTATCACTGCGGCCCTGCTCATCAGATCACCTGTCAATCAATGTTTCGCACAATTGTCAACTAGTCAGCACTTAATTGTCATAGGTTAATTGTTTGTCTGGAGAATGAAAGACTGGTCTCATCCCTGCAAGGAAGCAGTCGTGTTGTTACTGCAGTCTCAATGAATCCTGCTGGTTTGGGCCAATCAGATCAAGGCTCATTTCTTAACAGCCTCTCAAAGACTCTGCTATTAAATCGATCATTGGTGTTAGGTGAAGAGAAAAAACAAGATATGTCTTCTGCAATTAATTTCCTCGATTACTTTCTGGGCAATATTGATGAAAATGCATCAGTCGTGAATTCCCTAGTGGACTATTGTGTCTTTGCTTGGATTTCCTGATAATGACGTTGGTCTTTACTTGGTGGCTGATATCTGCAAATAACTTCAGTCGGGAGAGCCAGCCTGCTACATTTAAACAAAAAGGGAAATGTGTGTTAAAAAGCTGTAGGAGGAATCCTCTCCTTATTCTTACTGGAGTCTATTTCCCCCAGATAACATAAGAGGAAAGCTGAGTTAAATATAACTTAAAGTCATAACATTCAAGATTATGTAAATGTTCAGGTTAACAGATTAATGAATTGTTTGATGTTTTTTAAAATATGATTATTTTATTCCTTTTACCAAGGCTCAGTGCAGTGACTCCAAAAGCTAACTGTCTGGCAAAGTAAAACATCATACGCACAGAATTCAGATTGTTTTGGATAATCAAAGTAAAGGCATACAAAATATACAAGTGAAATGAATTCAGCCTTGATCTTGACCTGTATGTTTGTATTCTGTCCCAAACATGTCTGTTCAGTCAGAGGGCCTTACCAGATAAAACATCACATGCTACAAAATTGCTCTTAGTTTTTCCAAATGCTTTTAAAAATTAATAAGTGAAATGGCAGGCTCCCTGCTGGGAAACTGCCAGCTAGCAAGTGTTGATGACAGCGAGTGAAAAGCAAGTGGAAACACTTTTACAAAATGAATGTGGGCTAAAACACAGGGCAAAAGCAGTAAACTCAAACCAAGAAAATGTCTGTCCTTTTGCAGGATCAATCCGATGAGTCTCCCTCTCGCTGCGGCCGCCACCCGACGCCGCCCGCCAAGTGTTCGTCCAGCGAGATGCAGTGCCGCTCAGGGGAGTGCATCCACAAGAAGTGGAGGTGTGATGGAGACCCTGACTGCAAAGACGGCAGCGACGAAGCCAACTGTCGTATGTACACACCAGCTGTCATCAACACATGCATAAACATGTTAACATCATAAAACATTTGTTACCACAGCACGTGGGTAACACTTAAACTGTCAGTTTTTATCCGTCAGATTTAGTTACTGACATGCTTTTTCCAGCCTAGCTTTAAGATTGCCAAGGCAAATAAAAGAGTTTGGGATGTGTCACTGAAATCAAAGATATGCATCTTTATCAATTACTAGGAAGTTGACCCCATTGTACAGTGTATAATGTATTGTGAACCTGATGAAACGTCCGATTTTGAGATGGACTTGAGGGTTTAAGTTGTAAAACCTAGTACCCTGTGTGTTTTATCTCTGACTCAAAGTCAAAAACCCATACGAATTATATTTAAAATTATTGAAGAAAAGCACAAATCCTCCCATTTTAGAAGCTGCCAGAGAATGTTGCCTTTTTAAAATCATATTTATCTTAAATTGCTATACCGTATTACAAATGGTAGTTTAGAATCAGAATACCTTTGAGTCCCACAGAGGGGAAATGTACGTTGTTACAGCAGAAAAAGAGCCAAAGACGGCTTAATGTTACGTAGAAGCATGCATACAAAAGTATTAGTTATAATAAAAAATGAAAACGTACATCATTTACAAAATACACATCCTGTAACAACATTGATTTTATTGCTTGAGTTTATCTCAATCAACACATTGAGGAATGTTTCAGCACCACTTTCATGTATAACTCAAGTGTGTACGTGTGTGTGTGTGTCCTTGGCAGCTGTACGGACGTGTGGATCGGATCAGTTCAAATGTGACGATGGAAAGTGTATCCTGGGCAGCAGGCAGTGCAACGGCCTCCGAGACTGCGCTGACGGTTCAGACGAAGTCAACTGCAAAAACAGTAAGTGCTCCGTTTGTGCAGCTTTACAAATAACCGTTATAAATGTCAGGGGAAGTAGAACTGTGCTTTCGGCTCAAGTCATGTTGGTAGAGACCGTTTGAGGAAAGGGTCAGTTTACCTTCACAATGTAGAAGAATTTCCTTTTTCTTGTATTTAGACCCATTTTGATTTTTCAAAATTCCTCCTTTGACTTTCATGTGGGTCAGAAGAAGAGAGTGGGTACTAGTGTAGCTGCTGTCCGCATGTATTTTCCAAGTGGTTTTCATCCACTTCACGTTGTGCTCAGCGGGTTTGCTCACTTATGTGTGAGATGTGTTTTGAAAGCTTTTTTTCCTAACAATGCTGTGTTGTAGAGTGCACTGATGTAGAAGAGAAATGAATCCTTCTGGTTATCAAGTTTACATGAGTTGTGGTTCTGTCTCCAGTAGCATACATCTTGGCCTTGTAAACACATTAAACATTGACAAGTTATGGAAGATTGTCACTAGATGCTGATTGTCACCTTTTGAAAATGCAGCTATTTGAAGTTACTATAGCTGAGGGGAGAAAAGGGCTTGAGGTGTATAAAACCTTTTCCATAACCGAACATGCTGGGGATGCTAAACAAACCTGTTGAGGTTTTACTTTGTTACAGAATCTCACGCATTCGACCCGGTCTATTGTCTGCAGTCTGGCTTTCTCAAGTTCAAAAGGAGTTTAAAAGTTTGTGGAGCTTTAAGGAGAATGTAAATGCTTAAAGAATTGTTGGACATTTTGGGAAATGTGGCTATTTGCAAGAAAGGAAATTGTGTTGCGTATAGAAAGAAAGTTGATGCCACACGTCTTGGTATCAAGTACTTCGATTGATCCACTAGGTGATTAGCTTAGCTTAGCATAAAGACTTGATGCAGGGGGCGAAACTGCTAGCCTTGATCTGTTTAAAACCAAAAGGTTGAGTCCTGATATGAAATTATGCATTTGCAGCTTTCCGGGTAATTGGAAGTTTGTGTGGAAAGTATTAAAGTACCCTTGTAAAGTTCTTCGTATCCCTCCACAGTGACTCAGTGTAACGGACCAGAGAAGTTCAAGTGTCGCAGCGGGGACTGTATCGAGATGAGCAAAGTGTGCAACAAAGCCCGAGACTGTCCCGACTGGAGCGACGAACCCATAAAAGAATGCAGTGAGTAAAAAAAGGGCCAATCAGCATCTTCAGAAATCTAGTTAATGCTAATCTGATTTTTTTTGTATACTTGTATTGCAATGAAGTCTGTGTTAATATGAAAGATCTTTTAGGCTGAGCTGTGATCGACCCACAGTGTGTGTGTCTGTCTAGCGGAATCTGCAAATGTCACTTGTTAAAAAGTCTCTTCGTGCTTCCCCTCCTGCCAGCTCTAAATGTCAGCAACGTGTTACTGAACTACAAATACTCAAGCTTGATTTCCCAGAATAAAAACAGACCAAAGTGCAGAAAGAAGATTTAACATTGTCTCGACAGGCCACTCAGTCACTGTTTACAAGACAAATTGCTTTTCAGTGAGTACATCTGATGTCTTCCCCTCTGGGCAGGGAAGTGTCCATACTTTGAAAGATGAGAGTTGAATTTGGGCAAAAAGGCTAAAACTAGAGGACATTTCTCACTGTCCAAATGGATTTATCTGATGTGTGTTTTCTGCCTTTTAACGTGTCCTGCACTTCAGCGCGAGAGAACAAAAAGTGCTTTTAAATAATTATCTTTCATGGATCAAACAACTCGGCCGATCGGAATACTAAACGTCCGAGTTTTACTTCAGCTCAGGAAAAAAAGATTGTCATATTGTGTAAATGATAAATTGAATGAAACCAAATAAAAGCTCCCTCTCTTGCTTCCAGTCTAAACTCTGAATACCTTAATAGAAAAATCTTGATGTAACATTTTACTGCTGTTAACTATTTAGCTACAGTTTGTGTGTCTTTATTTCATGATAACTGTCCCTGTATAGTTACAACAAAGCCCCGTTTTCTTCATGTGCTTCAGACTTCAACGAGTGTCTCCTGAACAACGGCGGCTGCTCTCACATCTGCAAAGACATGGTGATCGGCTTCGAGTGCGACTGCACGCCTGGACTTCAGCTCATCGACCACAAGACCTGCGGAGGTAGGTCACCTGAACACTGGAGCTTTTTGACGAAATATTTTCACTGTCAAACCAAATATATTTTGTACTAGGGATCTCAACGATTAACTGGTTGCGACAGAGAATATCTTTTAGCAGTTAACATGTCTTTTCCAAAAGAAAAGTTATTTTAATTTTAATGTAATCGATAGTCCGCGACACTTAAGTTGTGAGGAAGCATACTGTCGGATGCATACGAGTTTGAGTTGGATAGTGTGAGAAGATTGAATGGTTGCTTTATTGAGGCACGTTTACTTTCTTTAATTACGCTGTGTATTTGGCAGCTTTAATTTTTTGTTTCCCACAGGTTATTAATTTACTTGAACGTTTTCATGTGAAGTGTCGGCTACTGTAGCAACAGATTCAACAGCCTTAACCTCAGATGTTTAAAAAGTAGACCAGACAGACGTTGCTCACAATAAATCCCAAATGACAAAGCTCTTGGCAGGTTAATGTCCTGGATGGTTTGTTTAGACTGAGGTGTGTTGCTATGTTTGTCTTTCTTAGAAATAACAAATCCAACAGGCTGGCTCACACATACTTAGGGCTGCAGGTATTTCACTTAAGGCTGGTACATGTTCATACTTTGCCCTTCTGTCCTTCAAAGGCTTTAGTGTGCACTGTGATTGGCTGCTGTAGTTTATTATTAAATCTCTAAATCCTCTTGATTATATTCAGGAGTCTCTGTTCCAACACTTTTGTTATTGAGCCAGACTTGGCACGAGCACTCCTCTGGATAGTGGGAGGTGTTTAATCCCTTCTGGAGTGAAAACACTGGTTGCATAATTCTCTTAATTTACTCCCAGGTACAAGATAACTACTCAATCATCTGCATATTTACATTTCATTCTGATGAGGGCAGTTGCTAAAACATCCACATTGATAATAGTTATTATATTCTGTATATCCCAAGCTCACATTAGTTTCCAATCTCATGCAATAGATATCATGGGACTGTTTCAGAAGGTAATTGTTTTCAGAGCTGTGTGCAAACGACTGATTATCCAAATTAAATCATTCAGCAGACGTGATTAAACAACTAGTTTCTTCCTCAACCACCCCCCTCTTCTCTTCATCCCTCTCTCCGTGCAGACATCAACGAGTGTATGAACCCCGGCATCTGCAGTCAGATCTGCATCAACCTGAAGGGCGGCTACAAGTGTGAGTGCCACAACGGCTACCAGATGGATCCCACTACCGGAGTCTGCAAGGCTGTTGGTGAGTGCAAAGAAAACTAGGGAAGTGGATTTGAAATGTGTACAAAGATATTGTTTTGAGACATTTCTTCATTCATTCAGAAGCAATGATGTGAGAAATGTATGCTATAGTTGGTCCATTTATCAATTAACATAGACACAATCTGTAATTGGTTCCTACTAAAATAATTATGAGATGGGCTGTTGTGTTTGACTGCTTTTAGTTTAATTAAAATTCACTCAATCTACAATCGAGCGCAGCTTTCCTGTCATGCACAAGTTGTGGAAAATGATCAAATTACCCAAGATGTCCTGTAAAAATGCTGGATTATAATATAACTGGTAATTTATGGTGATTTATGGTCTGTCACTGCACTGTCATAGAGATCAGAAGCTCCCGAAGTCTATTTCAGTCTGCAAGGTTAAGCTGGGTCAGAGTACAAGTTTAAATTATGTCGGGGGAATCTTTCAGCTTTAAAAACAGACTCTTCTTGAAATAAACATCCAGAATTTACGAGGCTGGTCAAATTCATATTTTAATGGAGGGGCCACTTCTCTTGGTTACCCCACTGTATTCATTTTGAGCATAGACTGTCCTAATTCACAACTCTTTAATCACATATCAACAAATAGTTTCTAGGTTTTAAAGAATGTATGATAAGTATTTCTTGAAGGAGACCTGCATAAGTCAAGCCGTAATTTACATTTTGAGTTATGGTGGAAAATGTAACCATGCAGTAATGTGGTAGAAATAAAATTAAATAATAAGTTGTTAAATATCATGAGAGGCTGTAGAGTTGTCCTGCTGCTGGATACAGTCATCTCTAGTGTGATCACATGCTGCTGTATTGTTGATTGTGTCGCTCTTCGACAAAGACCATCACTGTTTCTTTCCGCATGACGTTGTGTTTTCCAAATCAATTGCATAACGTTTCTATGAGCCGTTATTCATAATAAGATTCCTCTTCTATCACACCATAATTATCTCCTCAAAAATGGTACCTAGTTGGACGTTTAACTGAGAAATGGTAGTTTCTAGTGACACGCTACCAACAAATTGGGCATGTATGGCTCTGTTCAGGCTCATTGTTTGTGACATAAAAGCCCACACACCTTAATAACATATTTGAGATTCATTCATTATGTCATGTGATGGTTTCCAACATCAGCAAGTATAACGGAGCAACCAGATGTCCATTTTGAAGACCTAAATTGTCAGATTAAGCTTCTCCTCCCTGTCCTCAGGTAAGGAGCCCTGCCTGATCTTCACTAACCGCAGAGACATCCGCCGCCTCGGCCTGGAGAGGAAGGAGTACACTCAGATTGTGGAGCAGCAGAGGAACACCGTGGCTTTGGATGCTGACTTTGGCCAGCAGCTGATCTTCTGGGCTGACCTGGGCCACAGGGCCATTTATAGGTAGATTACACACACACACACACTTACACACACACACACTCACACACTTACACACTTGTTTGTTCACCATGTAAAGCGGCCTTGGGTCTCCATCTATTATTATTTCAACAGATTAATCTTTCAAAGTGCATTTCAACTTAACACTTATTTTCTTTTCAAATCAACAACATGTTTAGGTATGTTAGCAGAAAATCTAAGTGGTCACTAATCCTGTGAAATATCTAAACATCTGTTCGATGGCTAGCCATGAAATGCAGAGCACTCGTACATGGCCCCCTCAGGATGAATAGTAATCAATTTGATGATTTTCATCCTGGCCCTTCAAAAGCTAATGACATTCAGTCACAGCTGGACTATGTCAAGTGCTAATTAGCAAATGTTGCTAATATGCTAAATTAAGACATGTTGGCATTTAGCTCAAGTTTAGCTTTAATTGCCACCAAATGTTGCCAACGTAAGGCATCTGCATTTGCCTGACGGTTTATGGGTTTTTCCGTTATATTGTTATATGGCCAACTTTGATGTATAGACTTGATTGAAGAGTTTTACCTATTGTGGCCATGTGACTATTAACCCCAAACTTTTGTTCCTCGCAGCACTGTGCTGGACAAACGGGGCGACGTCGGCACTCACAACAAAGTGATCGACAACGTCCAGACTCCTGTGGGCGTCGCTGTGGACTGGATCTATAAGAACTTGTACTGGACTGATCTCGGCACCAAAACCATTTCTGTTTCCAACTTCAACGGAACAAAGCAGAAGGTTCTGTTCAACAGAGGCCTCAAAGAACCAGCATCCATCGCCGTGGATCCACTGTCCGGGTGGGTGGGAAGTCTTTATGTCACGTCAAAAAAATATTGTAATCTTCAAATGATAATGTACATTTACTTTTGTATTCATGTCTTGGTCCTGTAGGTTTCTGTACTGGTCTGACTGGGGCGAGCCAGCCAAGATTGAGAAGTCTGGGATGAACGGAGCTGACAGGCAGGTTCTGGTGGGGACGGACATCCAGTGGCCGAATGGAATCACTCTGGGTAGGAACGCGCACAGACAGACAACCTTAATAAAATAAGAAATACTTGGGTGTTTAAATACCCAAATTCAAATGTGCTTAAACACATAATTGAGTGTGGTAGAGTAGAAACCCCTATATTGGAAATACTCAGATACTATCCATAGTACAAGTACCTCAAAATAGTACTGAGTAAATGTACTTCACCACTGCACACACACCCATGAATCATCCACCATGTGTGTCTACATCATCCCTGCATATTTTCCTTCACGGTTTTGCATCAAACGAAAATGAAAATCCACTGTTAAAAAGCTGCTCTGAAGCTTTAAAGCTTTAACACAAACTCTTGTGCCGCAGCACGACTGCAACTGAAATGCCTTTGTGTTGTTTTATCTAACACTCGGAGTAATTGCAGTGTGAATATTTGCAGTGATTACAATTCCACTTGCAGAACACTTTCTTTTCCCCTTAACTGACACTTCACATTCAATGTTAAAATGTCCTCTCTCATTTTGTTCAGTTCTTCCTGTGCTTCCACTGCCATGTATTATTCCTGTTTTTAAAACCTTACGAATGACTTTTCCTTTGAAGATGAAGCCTTTTCTAGTTTTAATTTGCATGCTAAGGTAGCACTTCCCTCCCATCCTGAGTTAAGTGTACTTATAAAAAGGAATGAACAATACGGCCTTGTCAGGTAATCCAATTCCCTCCTCGTTGATTTGATATTGATAATTATATTATCTAATAACACCTGAGCAGATCGTATAATCACAGGCTCTCCTTTTGTTCCTCTGTCTCCCTGGACTTCCATCTTTTACACTGTGGAACAAAGCTATTGATTTGTCCCTGTTAATGAAATGTTCTATTGATTTAGATTTCTCTCCTTATCTGACCAACGTGACCATCTGCACTTCTCCTTTTTATCACTCCTTTCTTTCCTTGTGTCATTATTCAATCCCTTCTTTCTTGCTCTGCTGTCAATATACTCCCATTTATCATCCATTCTTGTTATTTCTCCCTCTACTATTTCTCATCTCCTCTTCCCCCCCCCCCCCTCTCCTGGTTGTTCTTGCGCTTCATCTTCATCTTCCTCTCAGATCTGATCAAAGGCAGGCTGTACTGGGTCGACTCGAAGCTGCACATGCTCTGTAGCGTGGATCTGAACGGAGACAACAGGAAGAAAGTGCTCCAGTCTTCAGAGTACCTGGCTCATCCCTTCGCGCTCACTGTTTTTGAGGTACTGCTAGTGTTCTAATTTGTCTGCAACACACTCTTCATCCACTCTGACAATAACAGGGACACACTAAGCTGAATATATTACTGATTGGATCAAGTTGGACAGCATCTCTTTCAGTCTCGGTCAGTTTGGGTTGACAGTCTGGAAATTATACACGTGTGGTGTCTGATATCATTTACAATTATATTCAATGTGTCCTTTTAACGACTCAAATCGGCAAAGTCATTGTAGAAATGACATCAAATCGGAGGTACAGGGTCCCACGATTGAATAAAGTTAGACTGAAGCACTCTTTGTTGCACCGGCCGATCCTTAAATTCAATGCAGAGCTAAATCCCAGGTCAAATGTACGCTAGAGGGTCTTGAACATCCTGTCTTCAGTGATTGTAAAGTTATGTTAAATGCCTGTATCGTGTCTTTAATATGTGTCCTCGTTTGTGCCAATGGAGCTGCTGTGACTCAAGAAACAATTCAGACTTGATACGAGGATGAAGTAGTTTTGTAAATAAATTAAAGTTGCTCATTGCTGTGACCGATCAAGAGAAAATGTCCATGTAGTAAAAGTGTACGATGTTTAATGAAGATGATAAAACAAGCCCTAACTAAAGCAGGACTGTACGATCAACAGATCCATTAAATACCATTCAACCACAACCAGGTGACAATTACCGTTAACTACAAATGTTTAGTGAAAATGAATGAGAATGATTCACTCAGACTAAATAAGCATTTTGGCACCTACAATGTATTTTTTTTAAAAGCTGGTAAACGGTAGCCCTGATCCAGGCACATCATATTACGTGTAGTATGACGGTCTGTTTCAAGTGCAATGTGGCATGAGCTTTTTCTGCAGATTTACAGCTCACTTAAACTTCACATCACCCAAGCTGACAATTCTTCTCCCTCTTTCTCTCATCCAAATAGATTTGTATCCCTACATGTGACTTTCCTGCGAAGATTTCAGTATAATTGAGAAAGCAAAGCTATTTTGATAAATCTTCTTTTCTGTGAGAGTTCAGTTATACGTAAGCGCTCTTGGTAGTTTCCTAGCGAAGACTCACGTAATTATAGTCTTGATGTCTGTCATTGTCCAATATGTGCTCCTTTTTGTGCTGGTCGAGACTAACCGTGCCTGTTTATGGAAAAAGGGTGTAGTGCATTTCAATGATCTTAATGTGATGGCTATGGGAGACGAGTTATTCTTCGTGCATCTCTTCACCCTTTGATTATAGCATTAAGGAAGTTGTGATTCAGAGTAACGGCTCAAATTCTGAATAGCTTGGACTTTGCCTTTTTTAGTGAGCACACATAAAGCATGTTCATCTAAAATCAGCACTTTGAGGGACTGTGAAAAGCAGCTCATGTTTTCTATCTGAAACTATAGTGTCCTAATGGTAGATACAATGATATTTTGTATATGCATCAGGACTATGTAATCTTTGTGAATCATGGACATGTGGCGCTCCGTCTGTCTCTCTCACCTACACCCACTCATACAAAGCTAACTAGCTTCACACAAATTTACATTTATTCACATGCAGGCACATTTGCTCATCTCTGAACGCTCTGTTGTGCACCTTTTTACTGAACGATACACAAACACCATAGCTAAAAATAAAACATGGTAACTGTGTAAACAAAACCACATTAGCTTTGTCCTTTTTCAGCTCAAATAAATGTGATCCAACTTCTAATCAGTCCATGAAGGGCTTTATATTCAGTGCTCTCATCACATGCTCTATTGGGAAATGTGTTCTGCTGCACAGAAAGTTCACTTTTTTGTGTAACATGTGAAGAACAGGATTAACATATCACCTTGAGCAGCAAAATCCTTCAAGGCTGACGAGACCAGAGTGCAGTGCATCTAAATCAGCAGAACATCAAATTGATTGACAGGTGGTTCTTGTGTGAACGCCACACAGATGGCATTAGGACACAGATGGTTGAATTTGTAATGACAAATCTCTCCTTCCCCATTTTGCGCAGTATTTAAGCTCTAAAACTCACTAACACTCATTTGTGGGCGGAATAATCTAGTGCAATTTTACCAGAACATCATCAAATATCACATGTGCTTTTTCTGTATCTGTAAAGTATGAATTATTTGTATTGTATCTAAATAATATAGATATGAATACTATAGTTACTATAAATGTTATCCTGTTTCTGATTATCTGGCTGTTGTCTTTGAAAACGTTGTAGGTTTTAGCTATTAATATGAAAATAAGCATTGTTTTCCTGTCCTCTCTCCAGGATCGAGTGTTCTGGACGGACGGTGAGAATGAAGCCATCTACTGCGCAAACAAGTTCACTGGCGCTGACGTGGTGACGCTCGCCAGCAACCTGAACGACCCACAGGACATCATCGTGTACCACGAGCTGATCCAGCTGTCGGGTAAGAATCTGCTGAGAGGGAAAAGAGAGCTGCAGGACTGACTCTTTTAAACCTCAGCACTTGTCTGGAAGTCAATGGGTTTTTGAACGTGTTTTTGGATAGAAACCTGAAATAAGATCTATGGTTTACACAAGAGGTTTTCACATGTTGTGCTATGAAACAAGAGAAACAGTAAAAACCTAACTTCTGAATGCCTAAAGCTTCTATGTAGTTGTGAACAAATATGTATATATTTGACAAACTTGGCTGAAAAGGTTGCTAAAGACGTTATCATGTGGCTTGATCTTGTGCTTGATGATTGCTGTCTTATTTGCAGAGCTTGTTTCTCCATGGTAACAAGTGTTGTCTTTTACTTCAGGTACTAACTGGTGTGTGGAGAAAGGTGAGAACGGGGGCTGCAGCTACATGTGTCTTCCCGCACCGCAGATCAACAAACACTCTCCCAAATACACGTGTGTGTGCCCCGACGGACAGGAGCTGGCCGCTGACGGTCTACGCTGCAAGCCCGGTGAGTCGCGGTGCTAACATTTCATTTACTTACTCATGCAGGTCATGTTTACGCCCAAACACAAGCACAGATTTGAATCACGCAAGCTGCAATTTCAATAAATGTATACTCATTATTTTTAATATAATCAAAAATATGCTTTTTCAATAAATCATAAAATAATTATTACAAAGGAGGGACATCTGAATTAGCATGTGAGGCCGCCGCAGGACTCCTAAATGTATCTGCAATTTGCGAGCAACAATTATTTTTGAAACTGTATAATACTGTTGACCTTGCAAATTGCCTTTTGTGAAATAGGCCCCCAGGGCTTTTAAAGACAAAACGGTTTCTGTTCTAACATCCATGGAAACTGTCCAATATTTAAATATGTAATGTAATTGTTTTGATATTGATTCAATTTGTACACACTCTCAATCAGTATGAAGATCTGATCCATAAAACCAAACACTTTTAACTCAAAGTTGCATCGCCAAAAGACAAGACTGAATAACAGTGTGATTCATTAAAGGGGGCAGACACTAAATTATTCAAAATCATGAAACCCTGCAAGTGTCTACGAGAAAGAGGGAATACATTTATCAAGTCTACATCTGAGATATTGCCATCACAGGATAGGAAACTTTGTGACAATTGTAGTTCTAATTTAATCCAAACAATCTTGTATGCTATTTTAGTTCGATTATAAATAATCCATTGAGAAATAGGGAAAAAAAAAGAAAATGTTAAGAAACCCTGAGAATGACAGATTTTTAAACTGCCTTAAAATGCACAGAGGCCGGTGGGGATGACCTCATGGGAAACCGTGGGGGGGGGTTGTGTCTTGGGAGAGACCAACTAGGACGGTTTAACATGCCAACAGACTGTAAACCTAAAGCTGATGTGCATTTCAATGACTGTACACACAAAGGCCGTCCTCTGTGCTTCACCTCCCTTTGCTTACTCAAAGTAAAGGCTTTCACTACGGTCCCCCAAAACTGAGTTCATTGTAAGAAACATAATTTATTCTAATTCTTTGGGTTTGGTGCAAAACATAAAGAATCATTCACTCCCTCTCTTTCTCCTCTGCTTCTCTGCTGATGGAGCATGTTCACTGAGTGTCAATGTGTTCCCTGTGAGTCTTCATCTGTATCCATGCCAGCCACAGGCCCAGCTGTCTGTCTGCGTTAGTCGTGACAGCTGAACAGTTGCTGAGTCAGTTGCTGTTATGATCCAGTTTTTGGTGTCTCTTAGGCGAGCCTTATCACCGTCGCTGTTCGTATCTCAGCCCCGTCTCCTCCCTCTTCTGTTGAAAGTGTCTCTGTGGTCTCAGTCTGACAGATAAAGTGTGTGGTTTCTGCTCTGTTCACTTCTGCTGCTTGGTTCAGTGCCAGTGTGAGCTGCCTTCAATTCTGTGGACTCATGAGTGGGAAATGGCTATTGGAATTAAGATAACAACTTAATTGATCCCAATTTGGGAAATGTTTGCGTTGCAGCAGCATAAAAGGACAAGGCATTGTACATTAGAGAAATTAAAAAACTAGAACTACACAATCCAAAATGTAAACATCTCAAATAGAAATAAAATGGCATTTTAAAAAAAAAAGTAGAAAATATACATGTTGAAATACAAATGAATCTGCTGACATGACAAGTTCACGTTTATGTGATGGCTCTCCTCAAGATTTTTATTGCAGTGATTTGCTTTCTGTAGCTAGTCTGGCACCCAGTTAATAAATGCTGTTCATCCCAAAAGTTAGGGCTTTAACCATTTCTTTTAAACCCTTAGTTTAAACATTTTCAATTTGTGTGGTCATGTCAGTGGGAATTCATGGCTTTTAAGAGCAAATGAATGAGCACCTAATACTAAACTTGCGTTCTTGTATATAATTAAAAACAAGGGAACAATTGGACAGACACTACTTGTTAAATAATATGACTTCCCAGTTGTTTTTGTCTTCACCGCCCAGCTCCTTGCTGCGCTGCCACAGATTAGCCTTTTCAAACGTATAGGAACCTGACGGCTGAATTCAGCGCACATACTCTCCTAATTGGACTCAAACTGTAGACTGAGACACTGTACACAAAGTACTGGAACATCTCCCTGGTAACTCTCCGCACCAGCGTCCTCCTGAATGAAAGTCTGCCTAGTTAGCCTGTTCTCTTCTCTTCTGTACTCTCCCATTCTCAGTGAGAACCAAGTCTGTTCCCAGAGTTTCTTGACAGTTTGTGCAGGCTGTCCTTCTTTCTATATGGCCCATTTTTATATCTACGTCAAATATAATTGCCTGTTCCATGTTGAACATTGGTGAAAAATGCCGTTTTTATTTTATGTGCCCCTCAATTCCCCCCTTATCTTCGTATAGAAGCTGCAGTAGCCAATAATCTACCGGAGAAAAATAAAACGCACACCTTATTTTAATCTGAATGTTAAGTAGAGCTGAAGAGTTAACCGATGATATAGTTTGACCTGAAATAAAGTATATATAATTATATTCTCATGAGACTTTTTAAAGAGGCCCTCTTATGCTTTTTGGAGTTTTCATAAACATCCTCCATATGTATAGTTTATTATTATGTGAAAGCTTCAGGAGGGTTTTGACTTGAGCTGTTTGCACCTTGTTGTCAAACGTGTTATATCTCTACATTATCAAACGTACTTCTTGAAATCATTAGAAGAATCCCTGTGCCGATCTACTGTAGGTGACTGAGGTTAAGAAAAGGAGCCATAATGTTGTAATAGGAAGAGATCTGCACCAATAAAAACCTGCCGGCTTTGCAGCAGATTGTACAGCCTGCCTGCTCGACAGAAATGTTCCGGCCTCATAGTGAGCGTCCCTGCAGCCTCACTCCTCAGGCTGTGGAGGAACATGGAGCTGCCTCCAGACGCTTTACAGCCACTGTGATGACGGACTGAACCACCCAGACTGTGCTTCTTCCTCTCTGCATAATTTCATGCAATTATGGGTGTTTTTGTTTCTGCAGAGTGTCTGCAAGTGCATGCATGCAGGTCCAGAGAGAGTTTCTGAGCCTGTATATCCATGCAAACTTGTTTCTTGAATACAAGTGTGTGTGTTTGTGCCTGGGTTGTCTGAGTGTCTTTTTGTGAGTGTTTCAACAACTGTTTACTCTCCTGTCTGTCACTGGTGCTGTTTCAAAGTGAGAATAGTGTGGGAAGGGTTACTGTTGCACTGAATGCTCCTCCACCTTCCTCCTAGCTGGGCTGCAGCCAGAGGCCTCGCCGCTCCTTACTAAACCTCCAGCTAACACATTTATCCCATTTTACAGCCGCCGCAGTCGGAAACAAACGGGACTGTAGAGCATTGTGCAGTTGCAGCTTGACCGGCTCTAATCTTGTTAGTGAAAGAAAGTAGTAAGCAATGCTCTTCACTGTAGGTCGAACCCGAAACTACCACAGAGAGATTTTTATAACCGGCTTAAGAGGCAACCGGGGAGTGTTTTTCTTCAGGCCGAAGATGTTGTTGTGGCTCTAGGACTTCACTTAGTTCCACAGTTTATTTCTTTAAAAAAAACATTAGAGTTGCCAGATAAATCATAAACACTTGGTTTTAGATTGAAGGTTTTACAGTTGTAGGTGATCAAGCTCAATTCTGAATCAGACGTGCATTGGCAATCAAAGCCTTTCTTATCCCTTCTATTTAGTTGGTTGCATTTAGCCGCATTAACGTTATCAGATGCCACGGGGTACAAAGCTGTATTTTCAAGAATGTTGGCGGCATCAACTCGCTGACCTGCCAACTCCTAAAATACATCACGCACAACTTTAGACTGTAAGGCTTGAAGCTGATGCAGTTAGTGGAACCATCACAGGTCGCAATAAATCTGTTGCCCTGATTGGATGCTAGCGAAACCATACGCATTTTCTAGATTTAGCTACATCAATCGCCTTAAGTATTGATACTGAACTGCCTTGTTGGTAATGTAGGTATATATAATGTAGGTATATATAATGTAGGTATATATAATGTAGATATATTGGCTCTGCTGAATCGATTTTGATGCTTTTGTCTTTTAAACTGCAATGCTTAATTTGTGGAAACTAAATAATTGCTAATTTTGCTTGATAAATAACTAATTAAATGACTGAAATGATTGAAACTGTACTGTTCAAAGCTGTTCTGATGATCATCTTTCTGATCAGTTGTCTCAGCACTAGTATAATGTCCTGTAGATAACGGCTTCTACTTTGAGTTAGACTGCGCCTACCATTATATTGTTTGGCAGCGAGTATGATATGCATTCATTTGCGACTCCCACACAGCAGACCCCAGAGGCCTGTGGTTTCACAGTAAACAAAGCACCACTCCGCTGCCTCTGCATCCATCGACCTGTACATGTTTTATTGTTGCTGCAGCAGCCGTCTGTTCCTGCTGTACCGAAGCTGATGGAGACATTGTGATCGATAGTTAACGGTGGTTTTAGACCTCTGTCTTCTGAATGTCGCCCTCTCACTCTCACAGCCTTTTGTGTGTGTCTGGCTTTAACTGTTGTATCAAACCGGAAAACCACATGCATTGTCTCCATGTAAATATGCTGCCGTTTGTGTATAATGTCGACGGTGTTATGGAAGTTTGTCTCGTCTCTTTGCTAAGCGTCGGCGGCTTTCTCAGTGAACAAGAAACAGATCCTGCTTTCATCTGTCGAGCGTTTATTTACTAGTTTAGTCCCCTGAGATCTGGTCTATTTTCAAAGAAGCCTACTGTGAGTGTGTGCAGTTTAAAACTAGGACAACTTCTGCAGCCTGATCTGTTTTCATGTCGTAAGAATGACTCTTGGCTCTCTCTGTGACAGAGCATTCTGCCAAAGGTCACTCAAAGGATGATGGGAAAGCTCTGATACAACCACCCTCAGGTAAAACCATGCGCTGTTGCCTGCTCTGCTGACTCTCTTTAAAGCATGTTGGGCTTTTTACTAAGCGAATTAACAGGTTTTCTCCTTCCTAACTGTGGATTCTCACATCTGTCTTTTAATTATGTGTCTGCAGCTTTACTGTAGTTAGTATATTTGGCTTTTCTTCTTCCAACATTTACCCTCAATCCGGCTTTCCTGTAACAAAATGAAATGGTAACATCTCTTCTTGTGTTTAATTGTTTGTCTTTTTGCTGGTAGCGTTTCTCTAATAATAGCTTCTGTTTGTGCTTAAGTGTTTGTTGTCGTTTCATAACGCACTTTCAGATGTGTTTTAGGGCTTAGTGCAGTAAAGATAAGCCGATTAAAGTCTGTTTAAACTTCATTTGTAACACATGGTCAAGTAGCCTGAGGTATTCAAGGGGGATTTCCATCCCAGCTGTCCACTGGTCTATTACTCAGGCCTGAAAGCTGTGGATGCAAGACTAAACTTTAGTTTGGTACATATGTATATGAAGTTAAGCTAATTCATTGTTTCTTGAACACTTCACTTACCCTACAACCTGATGCTGTAACTAAATGCTTGCTCAGGCTACATTTGTCCCCTTTTGTGTTGGTTTATGAGATCGTCTCAATCTCACTGCACAATGTGTATGCTTTGTACGCGTTATTATTATTATTATTATTATTATCTCAATTCAAATGGTCAGGCTTTGTGCTGTGATCAGAGTATAGCTCTGTTTTCCATATTGTGAGTCCAGTATTCTTCA
Source organism: Trematomus bernacchii (assembly GCF_902827165.1). Lineage (NCBI taxonomy): Eukaryota > Metazoa > Chordata > Actinopteri > Perciformes > Nototheniidae > Trematomus > Trematomus bernacchii. The sequence goes on from NW_022987567.1 coordinate 5,048,771, forward strand.
GACAGCTGTTGTGAGAAGGACAGTCTAATCAAGGAGTCTTCAACCATTCCTCATTAATGATTGACTTTTGTTCATGGCGTTTGCTTCAGTGTGTGCCTAACACCTCTATGTGCTTTGTCTGTCTGGAGTTCATATGTCTGGCTCGACCTAAACTGATATAGCTACTAACCAAGTGTTTGGTAAAAACACTTTGCACTCACTAGGTTTACATTTGATTAGTAAACCTGCATGAAGTGTTTGCTCACTAACTTTGTCCTAATCCTCTTTGTCCAAATGCAGTCGGTGATTGAATTCGAAACCGGAAGCCTAACGAGCGACACAACGTTTTCTGATGAGTGTTTGTTTCTGATTATAGCTTGTTCTCATGACTAATTTAGTTAGTCCCTCCATTTGAAAAGCTATCCATGTTTCCTTGCTGCTCAGGATTGAGTTCAGATCCACCTGCACATTATGTGGACGTATTAATCTGCTCTGATACTTTGTTGCTGTAGGAGGTCATCTGGATATGTATCGTTTACCATCAAACATTTCACTAGCAGTTTGCAGCACAGCCCAAGAGCAGCACCTGGTGGCTGAAAAGAGGAAGTGTCTCGCCATTCATGATAACTGCAAGCTTTTACATTTGCATAGTTAACTTTAAATGTTTTCTTCATCCATGGAAACTAGAAAAATAAATCGGCTCTGGGTCTTTCGGCTGTGACTCATGTTGATGACATCATAAGGCTAATTGGCAGCAGACTGACTAGCAGGAAGAACACGACTTAACAAACCCTGCTTTTTGTCTCTTTGTCCTGAACTCTTTCAGCCGAGCTGTTTGCCAGTCATGTCACTCACTGACACGAAACACTCCGGCCTGCTGAGACTGCAGGATGTTTGCCCGGGGGGGGGGGGGGGGGGGGACTTAATTTACACACTGATGTAACAAGTTTAAGATTTGTAGAAACGTTTTGGCCACGCTGTCAATATCTTTGAAGGTTGTGAAAATGCCAGCTCGGTTTTACAGCAGCTGACATTATCTCAAAATCTAACAGTTCACGGTCAAAGTATCCAGACTTTTATCCATCATGTTTTAATGAAAGAATTTAAACATAATCTGGACTTTTAATGGCTTCGATCATTGTGGTGCTATTTTAGATCATTACTTTGCTAGTGATGAACAAACAAGCCATCTTCTTGAACCTCAAAGGCAAACTCCCCTCTCTCCAGACCCCTCACACCTGTCCCAGTTGAATGTCAGACTAACACAATGTATTGCTCAATTTAAAATACACAAGTGTAAGAGATGTCGTACTGTACAGAGCAGGAAGAGGTGGACACCTATTGGTGTGTTGGATTTGAAGTGTTTACCTGTCTTTTTGTTTTCCAGAAGCCAACGTGAGCACGTCGATCCAGGTGAACTCCACAGCAAGAGGGTCAGCTGCTGCCTGGGCCATACTGCCAGTCTGTGAGTAAACACACACACACACACTCAGGGAGTCTGATGAATCGATTGAACCTTGCTTAATTAGTAATATATGTCTAAAGTTAATCATACTAATGTATGCGATCAGTAGACTTAAGTTGGCTTGAAATGTGTCCTTTTTTTTAAATAGGGTTGAGTGAGAATTGCTTTTAAAAGAATGTTACTCGTAAATAACTTCAGGTTTGTAGGCTGTGTATGACTATTCAAGAACTCTGGAACAATCACGGCTACCACATAAATGTTGTAAGAACAGTAACGTCAAAGTTTGATGTGAACCTAGGGTTACGTAACTGAATTCACGTTTTAGTCCCCCAAAGATATTCATGGGTTACATACAAACACCCAGATACCCCCTAATGAATGTGTGTCTGACCTGTGTCCTGCTCAGTGCTGCTGGCGATGGCAGCGGCCGGTGGATACCTGATGTGGAGAAACTGGCAGCTGAGGAACCAGAAGAGCATGAACTTTGACAACCCCGTCTATCTCAAGACCACAGAAGAAGACCTCAACATCGACATCACCCGGCACGGCGCCAACGTGGGTCACACCTACCCTGCGGTAAGTAAACAACCGCTGAGCCTAGGGCATCATGGGTCAAATGGGTCAAGGCTCAATGTACTAATCCCAAAACACACTAATCAATTCATTATTGATAGAGAATAGGTGACCTGGAATACACTCTACGCTTCACACACAGCAACCCTATAATCACCAAAAGCTCCTTGTTTTGCTCAAAAATAATTAAATACCAAATCATCTGTTGTAAGGTTTCTGGGCATTGGCGGTTTAATTTCATCCTGACACAGGATGGAGACTTGATGTCAATGACCTTCACCTGCATCATGACCTTGTGGCCTTTACTAATCCTTGGTCTTATTATTGCACATCTCTTGGTACACAGATTAAAGAGATTAGCCTTAACCGGGCCAGAGGGCACAATATGGACTCTCACACACACACACACTCACACACACACACACACACACACACACACACACACACCATTCTCCTCACAGTTGCAGCAGGCAGAAAGCAACTGAAGAAAAATGTTGTTTTTAGTTTTATATTTCCTGTGCTTTGCAAGTTAAACAAACAAGATACAATGTGTGAACTTTAGAGACGTTGTTCTCTGTACAGAACCAGCCTAGACGTTTCTCCCTGCCTCCAGTATTGAAACAATAGTTTAAGATTTCTTGAATCGCGGTCATACGAGGTTCTTATCCAAAGTCAGTGTATAACGTTTCAGTAGATGGCGGTCGGCACGCTGAGTAACGCTACAGTGGAAAGAGGTAACTGTACAACTTACTTTAGCCACCTACAAACATCAGTTAAAGTGTACCTCATGTCATGGATATGTTATTTGAGGAACCTAAGCAGTCAGCAATGCGCTCTTTAAAGCAACCGGACTACTTCTGACAAAAAGGACTCTACATGTTCTGTGAGCTAAAATGTCTGGTGGGCTTAAAGAGCGCATTGAGACCGGTTCCAGTCACCGCCCAAAAAGACCACTGGTAACCACATCAAGGTAACACAAAGAACATATTCTACATGTAGTTCACACAATGATGCAGCTACTCCAATATTTAGACAGCCATCTTCTGTATGTAGACTATGGATAAGTCCCTCGCACGACAAAAGAAATCTCTATGAAAACACTCAGAACATTTGAATAAGTCGATTTTCTCTCCGTCCCCCCCCTTCCCTCTTCTGTCTCCAGATTTCCATCGTGAGCACAGAGGACGATTTATCATGATCGGCCTCCTTTTCTTTCTTTCCTGCGGCCCGTAGTGTTGCACGACGCAACCTCGTTACCATGCCTACGGTTCCGTGGCAGCAGCCCTTACTGTACGACCACATGCCTTCTGAAGTGCATTATCTTTGGAGAGGATGACTTGAGAAATTGTTATTTATTATGTGAATACTACAATGAATTACGTGTCCATAACTGTTTTTCACTCGTCCGTGTGATAAGGATTCTTTCCCCTTTTTCGGGTCACTGCTTCCTGGTTTTTGCCCCCCGCCTTTTTTGGAGGAGGGAATCGGACGCCAAATAATCGCGGAGAGAAATGACTGGACTTCCTGTGTTCCAACTGACAGGAGGACGCAGGGTTTCTCTCTGCGAACAGATCTACTGCTGGACAGGATTTCAAACTGGATCTGAGCTGTCAGTATTAAATGGCGTATTCAAGACACTTTCGGTCATATTCTAAGTTGAGCAGGGTGAAAAAGAATCATGGGTGATATTGGTCTAAACTTCAGTTCTTTCCTCCTCTTATCCGCTCAGATGTGTTCATATTTATTTTCAATCATGATTTGGGCAGTAAAATCCAAGATCATTTGCGTTTTGTTTTTCTTTCCAACTCTTCCTCCTGGAGTGCATTCAGACGAGCTGTTCTTTCTACCAATGTTTATTATAATTATTCTAAGTATTATTATATAGGCTTTGTAAGATCACCACAATTACAGCATTTGTAAACATTGTATATATTTACCCATTATCCCTCAAAGACATTGCCGTCAATCAGGACTCTCTTCGATGCACTTTGATCAAATGTTCCTCGTGTAAATAAGATTGTATACATTTGACTTGAAATTACTTTTTTGCTATGGTTGGGCATTGTACAAGGGTTAGAGTTCAAATGTATTTAACAAGAAAGAAAAAGCAGGAAAAAAAACTACTGAATTTGGTAAAACTATTTTGTATGTTTGTGTGCTGTTGCTGTGAACTTTTTCTAGCCTTGTACAGTGAGGGGGGGGGGGATATTATTAGAGGGTAAACGCTCTGTAACTGTGAAGAAACTGAGAATCACTTGAGAATTAAAACCTAATCCACAACGTTGTTCAAAACATGGCGTCTTGGCTTTTGTCGATTGTGTGTTTGTGGATACTAACTGGAGAGGGGTCTACACTTACATGGGTCTTACTGTCCAGCGATGCTAAGAATACACTCGTATCTGGGATAAGACTATTGTGTTTCTAACTTCAACATGACAATGCCTCAAATAGGATTTATTCAAAGTGGTGCAGGAATGAGTCCCTAAAACCCAGAAAGGAGTTGGAACAAAACATTTAAGTCATAAAACAAAACTTAATTTCTGCCATATACCCAATCCCATTGGTTTTTTGACAAGGGAGAAATAAGATGTTTAACATTGAGCTTCTTTTAAATAATTTAGGATATGAAAGAAAAACCTATATTTTGGAACAATGCTAACCTAACTGCTCCTAACACTAGGATGGGTCAAATGCAGAGAAACCATGTCATGACATAGTACCTGTACTACGTAATGACAATAAAAGTGCAAAACAAAAAGGCAGGATGATTAATCTGGGACAATCGCAAGGAGTCATGTTGAGTTAAAGGTCACCTATTAGGCAAAATCCACTTGTTCATGTCTTTTCTACATCAACATGTGTCCCCTCCCTCTGTGGAAAGAGATTCTCTCTCTTTTCGTCCTGATCCGTTTATATAGAAACCTGTCTGAAAATGAGCTGATCAGATTTTGGCCACTTTATGATGTCATAACGATTGTTTGGCTTGTGTAACCATTAGCCAATCACCAACCAAGGTAACCCCCCCCACCCCCCCCCCCCCCCCCCCCCTCTGAGACCTATAATATATTGATGAAAAACAGTATAATAGGGGACCTTTATAAATGTGTTTGAGAGACCGTAGCTGAGCTGATAAGTCGTTTGTATTTGTGCGGCTCCGTCTGGTCATTATCCCGTTTAACTGCAGCACGGATTAATCTCCACCTATCAGAGTTATCAGGCGGACAGAATACGTCAAACACACACTTGGATTAAGGCAGATGTCAGTTATGAAGGTCTAAGGTTTATAAACAAAGGGCTGTGGGGCAGTGACTGCATATCAACATATTTAATAAACTAGAAAAAGAAAATCAACTTTTGACATTGAAAACATGAAAAGAACTACATTTTACTGAAATGACCCACTCATGTCTAAATGATTGTCATATGTAAAATCCACACACACATTTGACAGTAGATGCTTAGCTAGCTTTTCAGTATTTAACATAAAAAAATACAAAATAATCCAATCATTATTTGGGGGAAAAGTAATGTATTTAATACAATATGGCGAATTTGTATTTTGACAATGTTGTTTCAAAATGTGTTTTTTGTTAAAGTCCAAAATGTGCTTTTTACATCAATGTACTTGCAGCCATGTCAATGTCTCTAATTGACGTGCTTATTTACCTTAACCCCGAACAACCAAGTCAAATAACAATTCAGTGTTAAGAAATAAAGTTGCACGGTTAAATACTTCCTCTTGGACAAGCGCTTAATTTAACTATTAAACTATTAAAATCTGACCTATCCTGTAAAGACAATTATGATTTATAAATGTTATATTGACTATATTTACAGTCTATGCCAGGATAGCCAGATGTGTAAAGTTATGAGATGTAGTAAGTGGGAGGAGTGAGAGATCACGAGACGGATAAAAGAGGATAAAACTTTAAGCACCCAGATCATCTCAGTCAGCTGTGCGGCGGGACCACAGACACTTCCTACCTCATAACTGTGTGTGTGTGTGTGTGTGTTAGCTGTATGTCTGTTGACATGATTCCTCTTAAGGTGGAAACATGTCTCGTCTTTGAATGCCTGGGTACTCATTTGTGCATCTTGTGTGTGTGACCTAGGTTTTGTGCACATGTGCAAGGTGTGTGTGTGTTTGGTCAGGATGTCTCTACAAACAGGTTGATGGATTTTAGGTTTGAAAAGCATTGAGCGACATGTTGACCCACATCAGGGCTCGCAGCAGGAGTCTGTACCCCAGCTACAAGCCCGGCGGGGGGGCTCAGGCGCTCCAAGACCAGGCCGACTATCTGGACTTTGTAAAGCCATGGAGGTCCATGCAGGTCAGTCACTCTGTCTTTATTTTGAGTTAAATGTTCCTCCATGTATCCCTTGCTTTCTATATAAATATTTGTTTTTGTATTCGGGATTGTGGGAACCGGTATTTCGATCTCTCGACTTTGACTTTGATAAATCACATCCCAATGTAATTTACCCAAATACAGAAACTCTGTATATTTAAAATGTTCAAAACACAAGAATATCCTGTTATTGACAAGTGATTCTGTTTCAAGGACAACACACTACTGTCCACTGGTTAGATTAAAGGCTAGCTCTTACAGATATTTGTATTGATCAATGTTCCAGAGCTGATGTTTAACATGGCAATCTGAGGACATCAACATAGTCTGTTAATATCCTCTTATTGCCTGACATTAGATCCTAAAGATATTAGATTTTCAAAGCTGTACATCCAAGAAAAGCAGCAAATTGACCCATTTGAGAAGCTAGGAGGAGAGAACATTGTCCTTTTATGATCTATTGGATTATTATTCACTTAAAAACAACTTGAAAATAAAGAACAGTAGAAAATAAAATACAGAATGTATAAGAAAAACAACCTGATACATTTTCTGTCCGTTATTCAACTAATTGGTTAAGTGTAACACGCAGATATCAGTCATATAGGCAAATAAATCCTGCAGATAATACAGTCAAAGGTCTACAATATGATAATTTTTGTTGATTTTATTTGTGTTGTTTAATAACCCAGTGGTTGAATGCATGTTAAAATATTTGAGTTATGTCTCAGTTGTATTGTGCTTAGTTTAATCGTTACCTTATTGTGTCTCATTCACCTTGTTCTAAGCTTAAAGTGCTGCATTCATGAACCTTGGTGTTATTTGTGAAGGAGCTGGGCAGAGATATCTATGATATGTATGCTGAGTATGAAAGTGAGGATGAGGAGGACCGGCTGCCGGTGACTTCCTCCCACTTCCTGCTCTCGCCAACCAAACACTTCAATCTCAATATCAACGTCGGAGGAACGGTAACTTTACTCAACTTCTATCTAACAGTGCTTACAACCAGTATGATATCGCCTTTTAGGAGAAATCCACCCTACTTCCTGCTTGATTTACGAACCCATTTCAGTTTCACAGAAGATTTCCTGTTCATGAAAGTTAGTTTTAACATTGAACTCCACCATGCTGAATTGAAGAAGACTTGAAACTAGCTATCGAGACCATCAATTCATTAGGAATATGTATAGTGAGGTAATAAATCAAATAAGGGTTGTTTTTTTCATATACTTCTATACAATCGGGCCTATTTTTGCAAACCACGTTTAATGCACTTCCAGATTGACTTCACTTTCAACACCCTACATTTGATATACGAACAATAATTACTTTCAAGGACAGTAAAATGCAGAGTAATTTCAGTAGAGTTATTATGTAGCTTGAGTTGATAAATGAGAGGCATATGAATGGAGACGGATGTCATTTCCAAAGGTCATTAATTATGACATGTATTTTTCCAGTCTCAATAACTATTTTAAAATGTGTTCCAGTCTCATTTTATAGATGATTCCCCTCTTACATGTCATTATCTAGAGTTTCCTTTCCCCCTGATGGTCTCCTGTCTTCCTCTCCTCCAGGTGTACCACTTGCCCTACAGGTTAGCAGCCAAGTATCCAAAGACACGGATCGGGCAGTTGGCCACGTACAAGGACCACAGCAGGAAGTTGGATCTGTGTGACGACTACATCGTGCACAGCAACGAGTTCTTCTTCGACCGGGACCCTCAAATCTTCCACAACATCTTCAACTTCTACAGGTGAAAATCAGATGTATTGTTGAATGAAAGAAGTGAGTTTTCCTCTTCTCAATGGGATCATTATGGACCTGTTCTTCTGTCCTCTCCATCAGAACTGGAGTGTTGTACATTAAAAACGAGCTGTGTCCCCACAACTTCCTGGAGGAGATAAACTACTGGGGCGTCAGAATCAAAAACAGCCATCGCTGCTGCCGCATCTCCTTCGAAGAGAAGCAGGACGAGCTGAACGAGCAACTGAAGATACAGAGAGAGCTGATAGCAGAGGTGGGTTGGCGGTTTTCTTTTTATATTGAAGGTTTTTTATTTATTTCCATGCATCACCACAATAGGAATGTATTTTCTCAATGAAAAAGAGTGTTTATCAGAAGGCCTGTGTTCAAAATTGAACCTTCAGACTGTTTGCTGAATACACTGTATTAGCCACAACTCAGGTAGAATTAAGTGTGCTGTGGGGATGACTTTTCTTTTGTAGGCAATACTGTGAGTTAGCAACGCCCTTGACGAAAAGCAGGATTCTTTTCATTGGCTCTTGAAATATGGAATCTGTGGCAAATAAAAGTTCATGGCACTTAGAGACTTTGTTCAGCAAGATACTCTCTATAAATGAACACCACTTTATGGTATTTGAAACCAAATTGGAAATTGAAGGGGAAGATTCTAATTGAGTGAACTTTAAATGGTCAGTTCCTTGTATTAGGAACAGTGTGCAGCTACGATATATATACACAGTAGAAGCATGGGGATCTTAAACCTTGTTCATTCAACTTTACGTTACCCTGAATATTCAAGGTTCAAGGCTTGTATTAGTCATACGTACATGGCTATAGTGTTGTTTTGATGATGAAAATCTTAGGTCACAGGCTCCTCCAACAGAGCAACACAATAACACAGAAAAACAGAGCATACTTGAGGCAGTTCTCAGTGGAACAAAATATCCCCTCAAAACTAAGTAATAATATTTTGTTCACACATATTACTTTTTCTCCCTCCAGTCTCCTTATGTAGTTCTGCAAATAAAGATATCAAGAGGTCTCCACCTTCGGGCTGCCGTGGTTCAGCAGTCTATGTTTTGTATTTGTACCTGTGAGATTGAGTTGGCAATCTGCTGTCTGAGTCTGGCTGACCTACATTATAAATCACCGCCTCGCCGTCTTGACAGATGGAGAGCAGAGAGTAAGCTTTTTTTCTTGGCACAGGTTTCGGACAGATGTTTCTATCACAGAGGTCCCACACTCATGCCGTTTGTGTAACAGTTTCTCTCCCGTTGTGTTTTCTTGGCTCACGAGTTGGTGTGTTGAATTCCTTCAGTCCTCAATCCAAAGTGTCCTTGGGAAAGACATTGAGACCAAAATGACACCCAAAGGCATCAGTGTGTGAGCATGTGTAGACAAGCATTAGATAAGAACCTGATAAAACCCTACCATCAGTGTGTGTGAATGGTAGTGAGTTGTTGTTGGTCTATAAAGATGATATTTGACAATCAGTTTCTGCTTCTTTACTTCAGTTGCGTTTAGTTTTTCATCTGGACATGTTGGTGGTTTTGCTATGGCTTCTTTGTATTTGAACCGAGGATTATTCTTCATAAAAGTCATATTATTGGCTGTAGTTGGCACATTTTCAAAAAGATATTTCCTATTCTCTGACCCGGATGTATTTCTGTCCCTTCCAGATGGAGGAGGAGGAGAACGAGGTGTTATTCGACGGCTTGGTCTTCGGGCCGATGCGGAAGAGTATCTGGAACGTCATGGAGAGGCCGTTCTCCTCCGTCATCGCCAAGCTGATGGGCATCGCCTCCTCCCTTTTCGTGCTCATCTCTCTGGTAACCATGGCGCTCAACACCGTGGAGGAGATGCAGTACAAGGTGTGTGTTTTACTGTGTGTGTGTGTGTGTGTGTGTGTGTGTGTGTGTGTGTGTGTGTGTGTGTGTGTGTGTGTGTGTGTGTGTGTGGTGTGTGTGTGTGTGTGTGTGTGTGTGTGTGTGTGTGTGTGTGTGTGTGTGTGTGTGTGTGTGTGTGTGTGTGTGTGTGTGTGTGTGTGTGTGTGTGTGTGTAGGCTATAGAGCAAATGCATTCTGAGCAGGTTAATGAGAGTTGTCAAAGATTTCTTCGATTGCAGGGCTATAATTTATAGATTTAACTGCTTTTAATCCATAAACAAATACATTAAAAAGCAAATGTGTAAAAACTATTAAAAAAATGATACAGAAAAGACAGATCAGTTTAACAAAATATGCATCTTAGGGTGTCAGTTAAAATCTGGATATCCTTACAGACTTAAAGACTAGGAAAGGGTTTAGTTAAGTAATCAATCCGAGAAGACTTCTATACAATCCGACTTTATTGCAACCAGAGGATCAGATAACCTTTATTTGTTTTGGGTTTTTTTATTTTGAAAGTAACTATGCCGTTAGAGCTGGTTAATGAGAGAAATGTGACAGTTATAATCTTGAAAGGTCAATAATTATGAATTGTGTGTGTTTCTTCCAGTGTTGATAACCATAAGAATATTCACACTATTCTTAGAATCCAGCACTACAGAATATTCATAGATGTATCTCCTTTTTAAACAAATAAAGCAAATGTGCAATAAAATAAAAGCAAGAAGCAGTTCAACAAAAACGGGGATCTTGAAAGAAAATCTGGATATATAAAAAATAAGTCAAGCGTAATTCACAACTTAATTGTCAAATAAAACAGGCCATATACATTAAAATAAATCAGAGTAACTGTATTAGTCCCACAGAGGGGATTACAGAAGAAAAGAGCCAAAGACAGCTTAATGTTACCTAAGTAGCATGCATAACAAAATCAATTATAATAAAAAAAGTTACACCATTTACAAAAAACACACCCTGTAACAGTTCTGAGGATTTGGCAGCCAGGTATATATTGCACAGTTATTAAAGGCATATATATATATATTGCAACAAACCGTTTAAAACTTGACTTGCTCGTTGTTCCTCCAGACGCCGTCGGGCCAGCTCAGCGGCAGAACGTACGGCGAGTACGTGGAGTCGTCCTGCATCTCCTTCTTCACGCTGGAGTACCTGCTGCGCCTGGTGTGCACCCCCGACCTCAAGAGCTTTGCCCGCAGCGTGCTGAACACCGTGGACCTGGTGGCCATCCTGCCGCACTACTTGCAGATGGTCCTGGAGTGCTTTGAGGACCACGACACACAGCTGCACTCAGAGGAAGTCCAGACCGTGGGGCGGGTGGGGAAGGTAAAGAGGGGGCTGATGGGAGAGGGGAAGCAGAGGTGGGAAGTAGTACAAATACTTCGTTACTGTACTTAATTACATTTTCTGGTATCACTACTTTACTCCACTACTTATTTTTCTGACGACTTTTTACTTTTACATTTTAACAGAAATACTTTTACTTTCTGCTTCTTACATTTTCAAAACAGGCTGGTTCCTTTAGTTTGAATGTGTGTTTGGTGGCGTGATCATTATTATTTAGAGTCATTGCGTGCCTATTGATTTGAACACGATCCGTGTATCCATCATTTCCTGGTCTTCTCTAAAGAAGAGGGAAACCAATGAAAACGTTGCCGTTGTTCAGCATGGAAACATTCATTAGCTAACAATGACATTATTGTTCTATTAATATAAAGGGAGGTCAGGTACTCTTTAAAACAGCTGCTAGTTATGGGTACTTTTTACTTAAGTACATTTCAAAGCCCATACTTCTTTACTTTTACTTGAGGAAAGAAGTTTAGTCAGTACTTCTACTTTTACCAGAGTATTTTTAAACACGAGTATCTGTACTTCTACTTGAGTAAAGGATGTGTGTACTCTTGCCGTCTCTGAGGGGAAGATGGGATGTTTTTGGATTCGTCTCCCACAGTTCTTCCTCTGGGTTTTTCTGCAGGTGGGTCAGGTTCTCAGGATCATGCGTCTGATGAGAATCTTCAGGATCTTGAAGCTGGCTCGACACTCGACCGGCCTCAGAGCCTTCGGATTCACTCTGAGGCAGTGCTACCAGCAGGTGAGACTTTACATACAGCTTGTGAAAAAAAAGCCATATCTATACATGGATACAAAAAAACAGAGGAATTAATTGTGTTGTATCTTATAGTATGCCCAAAACACAGAAAGCTTTGCAAAGGTTCAAAATGCTAGAATATTTTTGCTTAATTTTCATTGCATGGTACGGCTCTGCATGACTTAAGTCCTGTGTCTCGCTGGAAAAGACTCTCTACATTACAAATATGTATGTTCATCTTCAGGTTTATATTTGTACTATGGGATTTTAGCCTTTGCAGAACATTTACATGCTCAAAAACCTATATAACACACTACAGGAAAGGGGAAAGCTCAACAAGCAAATAGATGAGGCCTCTTGAAATCTTGAATTTGGATGAACTAAAAACCCTTAATTAGTCTCCTGATTTCGTTGTTAACTCTGCTGAGGACTATGGAATCCTATATAGGACTTTGACCAAGGTTGTGCCAAAAAATGTCCAAGTACTACCCTCAACTTTTGCCCAAAAAAAAAAAAAAAATAGCCAATGATGTGAGAAGAGCTCTGCCTTACCATGCAGCTGGGATGCAGCATTTGATTAGAAACAAGTGTAGCCTGTATGTTTAGATGAATCTTAGACATTATGCCTTAGTTAAGAACGAAAACATTACATTTACGAGGAAATAATCAAACAAAACATGTTTCCTTGTTCAGGTTGGCTGCTTGCTGCTCTTCATGGGCATGGGCATCTTCATGTTTTCAGCCATGGTGTACACGGTGGAGCACGACGTTCCCAACACCAACTTCACCTCCATGCCGCACGCGTGGTGGTGGGCCGCCGTGAGTCCACACACATACACATGAACACAATGACGTTCAAACAACATGTTTTCTATCTGTTGTGTTTTTGTGCTGGAGGATTAAAATGTTAATCCACTGGGAGGCAGATCAGTGCTCAGTCTTCCCTGACTAACACCATTATCTTCCCGGATGATTTTTCCTTACACATAACTCACCATGGCAGCACCCAGGGAAGTTACTTTACTGTAAGCAATGAGGTTAGGTGACTTCATTGGTCCATTCATGTTATTTGTTCAGACTCATTTTTGTACAGTAAAACAAGACAAAGAAACACACCTTATCAAATGCCTTGAATCACACATAAAAACATATACATACTTATATATACAGTGGCGACTGGTCATTAGGGGCAGGTGGGGCACAGCCCCACCTAGTGTCAGCAGAAAGTATTACAAATAATGATTACAAAAATGCAAAAAATAAAATAAAAAAATATATAAAATATATTTTAAGATCATGTTTAATCATCTGATTCGTCTGTACATTGCTGTTTTAGTCTGTGTTCTTCTAATTAGTGTGTCTACAGTCACAGTGTGTGCCTATTGAGCTGTTTAGAGCCATGTGGGACAAAACCTGATTATGCCCCTTCCTCTCGCTGTGAAGTCAACGGTGACTGTAAAAACTACACTGCGCATGCTCAGAGTATTTTGTAATGAAATGTGTGTGGCAAAAAAATAATGACCAGAGGGGCATGGAGCTACCATCCCCACCATACGTCATCTCAAATCATTCAGAGCTGATTGGCTGTAAGTACGTGTGCCGCGAAAAGTGTGCTGTGTGAAGAGGAGACGAGAGAGCTGCAGTGACGCGTCCTAAAACCAGGAAGTAAGCTGCGCATGGCTTCCCTCGACAAAAAAGCAATGAGATTTCTCCAGAGGATTTTAGAAAATAGCTGGAAATAAGATCTGTGGGAAACGTACCTGTTAGATAAATGCACGTTTTGATCAGCCGGATAACATCCACATGTCTACCCTACTTTTATAATTTTTTTATCATAAATCTATGGATTAGATTTATGATAGACTTTTGAAACTACAAGAACATAAGGAGGACTTTTACAAAAAGTTATAGACATTTTTGTCCAGAAGGATAGGCAAATGGACTTCATCTTCAAGTCAAGGTAAGACCGCAATTTGATTGAAAATGGGATCTTACTAAGAGAGAACAATTCAATATTTAAATGATAAAATTACATTTTTTGGGTATCCTTTTGTTGAACTGTCTATTTAAAATTAATCGAAGCATCAGACAAAAAAAGCTTTTGAAAATAATATTATATTTTGGTTTAGGTCAAAATATAATATTTGTAAACCTGAAGAGTCAGTGCCAGTGCCTCACCAGCCATGAACCTCACTGCACGTCACTGCAGAAGCTTATATATAGACATCTACGTTTTTTGTGCCCCACCACTTTTGTACATATAAAAACGCCACTGTATATATAACTGTCTTGCAATCAGCTTATTATGTAAGTGTTTAATAGTTTTTCTTGTATCCCCCTTTAAAATTATTATTGTTTATTTTATTTATTTTTTATCTATATATTTTTTTGCCTTCAAGCCAGTCTGATATTCAGAATTTGTAGGTTTTTTAGATTACAATTTTTTTATTTGAACTGTAACCCATGCTATTCGTGGTAATACATACGTTTACACTACCTGTGACTGCCTCACAATAAAAGCCTGTATTTTTATGCTATGGCTGTAGAACATTGATGAATTCATTTCCGACAGTAACAGCAAAAACTACTAAAGAAAGACTTGGATTACATTTTATTTTTATAGTTATACACAAAATAATAATACACAACACTTATATAGCGCTTTTCTAAAAACTCAAAGACTCTTCGACAGAGATAACACAAACAAAAACTGAAGAGAGAGGGGGGGGGGGTGGTGAGAGGTCAGAGGTATTGATAAATATATTGACAAGTGAATATATTGCATCGAAAAAAACGTAAAGGTCTTTGGAATAAGAAAGATGAGCATGTCCTCAACATCTCATTCTGTCTTAAATATTTCTACGTGTTCGTCTAATTTATAATATTATCTGGTTTTGTCTTTCATCCCCCAGGTGAGTATTTCCACGGTGGGCTACGGCGACATGCTCCCTGAGACCAACCTGGGCCGTATCTTCGCCTTCGCCTGCATCTCCTTCGGCGTCATCCTCAACGGCATGCCCATCTCCATCCTCTACAACAAGTTCTCCGACTATTACACCAAACTCAAGTCCCACGAGTACGCCGCCGTCTCCAAGGCCCGCGGGAAGGTGCACTTCGCCAAGAGGGCGGCGAAGAAGTTTCACGACTGCTGCGAGGACGTCGTTCAGCCAAGGAATTCCCATCTGCACACAACAAGGTTTTAGATTTTCACAGTAACATTTGTGTGGGAGGTAAGGAGTGACAGTCAGAGATGTGAAATGAACCAAAGACTGACTATGGACAACATGACGTCATATGTTGGTTTCCAAACTCTCAGTTTGGCATTTTGGCCACCGCCATCTTGGATTTTTGGAGGCAGAAGTTTGAGAGGCTGGAGCAAAGTGCAACCAAACGCTGGACAAGACACTATCCTGAAGTGAGAAGACACAGAGACGTAAACATGGGCAACACAGTGGAAGTGGCCTGTCAGTCAGTCACAATTCAATCCCTAAAGCATTCCCTGCTTTAAGGGTTATTTCCATTATTACCTAAAATAACATCATGCTGTAGGCTATTGAAGAAGACTTAAAACTAGCACGTGACACCATAAACCTGTCAGGAAAACGTTTACTGTGGAAATAAATCAAGTAAGAAGTACGGTCATTATCTCAGATGTATACAATCAGGCTTATATTTGCATCCAGTGGAGTTGCATCCAGTTGCTGCTTTAAATGAACTGTCTGTGACATTCTGTACAGGCCATTTTTGTTGCAGAATAACACTGCTGGATTCATGGCAATAACAAGCTGAGAAATCTCCAAATGTCTGGATCTCAGTTCAGAAACTGTTGAGTTCAAAATGCTGCTCCAGGGCATATTTAGTTATTATATGCATCCTTTCATTCATCCGCCATATTTGCTTATTTGTGTTATCTCAGCATGCATTGGCAAAAGGTGACGGAGAAAAACCCTAAATATATTGGTTAATATTTCTATTTATACTCATCATTATACTATTTTTTTAAATACTGTAAATCTATGCTAAAGCTGTCTGTATCACAATCATCATCTACTCCCCCCCCCCCCCCACACTCAGTCCATTAGTCCAGTAATCCAGGAATCAGGAGTAAATGGCGTGAACGGGTCAGAAATAGATCATAGGTTGCAGAGTGGACATCTGGACGACAGATATTAGACCTATTTATCTTCCCCATGCATCTCTTTAATAATAAACCATGTTTCACACTGCCAACTCAATCGTCATTCAATCGGTCGTTTTAGCTGCTGTCAGACCGTCTGTAATGAACAGTATGTTACTTTATGGTTAAAAGCAAAAAGCATTATAAGGTGATCATGATTTGGTGGAGGTACTCTATAGGAAATGTGGCTTTCTTGCAGAGTAACATTAGCAAATGGCTAGCAGTCATAGCTCAACACTTAATAAATCCACCAAGAGATAAGCTTAGCACAGAGACTGAAATCATGGCTCCGTTTCATCACTGTGACATTTTCCAAGAAACCAACAGGAAGTAAATTCTCCTGACCATTAAATAGTCTGGCAAATAACTCCCCTTTAACCCATTAAGCACTGAGCCTGTTTTTCAGGTTTAAGGCTCGGAAATGCCACTAACACAACAAATGACTATATCTTCACTTCTAAAAGGGGTAAATTCATAATCTTTTTTTTCTCAAAGCAAGGTTCCATCTGTGAGTTGGATGTAGAAGTATCAGAATCAATAGATGTTTTTTATTTTAAAGTAAATTCAGATGGAACATAGTAAAAACATGTAAATTCTAATCTCCGCCTAGAAAACCCCCATTACTTACAGTGAAAACCACCCTTGAATGATGGGCTAGTAGACTAAAAGCTTTAGGAATCCAAACTATAACATATAATAAGTACCCTGTATCAAGATTGATGCAAAACAAGTACAATTTGACCTTTTTAGAGCGGTTTAGACAAATAAAGTCCAGGCGGACTCACCTCTGGGTAATTTGGGAACCATCAGTTCCATTTGACCTTTTTCACTGTAAAAATCATTTTATTACTTTGAATTATCCCTATAGGTATTCATTCCATCCAAATACAACTGTTGTAAAAAAAAAAAACATGCAAAATGAAGTTTGACTCCAACTGGAGCAGATTTATTTAAAACTTTACAATGTTACAATATTTTTGACATGCCACTCCTGGTAACAATTCTTTTTGGAAGTGAAGCACAGAGGGACCTGACACTTCCTGCAGTGCACAGGTGTCTTCACCCTCTTTTTGCCAGCATCATGGCAGTTCCTGCAGTTCTTCCTGATACGGACATCTTTCCCATAAAACATGGGCCCGCATCTGAGTGGTGGGGGGGGTGGTGGTGGGGGGGGGTGGAGGTGTTTCATATTCCAACATTTCTGCAGCAAGCTGCTCCCTGAAAGTCTTCTGTGTGTGTGGCTCTGTCCTGCTGGGGTCACTCTTCATCTTGTGCAGCTCCTTGTGGAGAATGAAGCTGTTCACCACGGCAATGTCCAGAAAATGGAAAAAAAAAGTCTTGTACCATTTCATCGTTTTGTGGAGAACGCTGTGCAGAGGGGGGGGGCAGGAGGTCGTTCACGGAGGTGTAGCTGAGTCCCTGGCCTGAGGGGAATGTACTCTTCCCTGTGTACACATTGAAGTCCCATGTGTATGCCGTGGAGGAATCCGCCAGCACAAACAGTTTGTATCTGCACTTAGTTGGTTTATCCTTCATGTACTGCTTCATGCTGATGCGGGCCTTTGAGGCGACCATCCTCTCATCTGTTGAAATGTTTTGATGGGGCTGGAAATGTGCTTTGCAGGCAGTAACGATGTCCGTGTACAGGGGCTTTATCTTGAAAAGTCTGTCGTACTCAGCGGTGTTCCTTTTGCGATCGTTTTCCTCGTCTTCTTCAGGGTTGCTCAGGTGCAGTGACCACATGATGGTTCCGAAGCGGTCCCGGGACATCGCATCACCTGGGAATTTGAAGTTATATGGCCATTTCTTCCTCCAGTAGTCCGATCGGTTGTGAACGGTGACGAGGCCTGAGAAAATGATAATGGACAGGAAAATATAGAAATCCCTCACAGTCAGCATTTTCCAAACATGCTTCTTTCCAGCCTGCAGTCTTTTCAGGGCGTTGGCGTTCGTGTTGGAAATGATTGTATGAACCACGGAAGCGCTAAAAAAAAGTCTGAAAATGGAGAGGGGAGACCATGCTACAGTGGGGTTGAGCGCTGGGCCTGGGACCCTGGCTGGCGTGAAATTCAGTGGCTCTGGTGTTTGGTCATTCTCCTCTCTGTTGTGCCACCCGAGTTCTTCTTCTGTCGTTCTGGAAGAGGAAGAACCTCGGCCACGTTTCCTGCGTTTTACACATTTATCTGATGCTTTTCCTTTTCCTGGCTGAGGAGCGGGAGCCTCACCTCGGCCACGCTTCCTGTGTGTTACAGATGTATCTGACGCTGCAGAAAGCTGGTAGAAACCAGACGATGGTAGCTTTGGAAGTGAGTGCTTTTCGGATGCAGGCTGAGTGGCCAATACTGGTGCAGATCTCTTTCTAGAAGTTGAGGAATGTGAGGGTGAGGCAGGTGTGGGCTGGGTGAAAGTAGACAATGGTGGGGGTCCAGAAGCCATTTCATCCTCATCTCCATCACTATGAAAACAAATGTGGAAAAACAAAGAGATTAGATTCATTCCTGTAATTCCTGTTTCCTTGGCAGTAAACATGCCATTTTGAGTGTGTGAATGCAATACATTTAGTGACTATAGAACACTGGCCTATACTTTTAGTAAATGTAACAGAAACACTATTTGGTATTTTTGTAAATAATCCCTCTAATTCCTGCCAAACATGCCATTTTGAGCGTGTGCATTTACATTACATTTAGCAGACGCTTTTATTTACTATATGAATAATCGTACACCAAATAAATAAGTAATAGATAAAAACAGAGAGATTACATACCTTTCCCGTGGTGGAATTTCATCATCAGAGTCACAACGGTCTGGGTTCCGTTCTGGCTGCAAGAGGTCCTCGTCGTCTGACTCAGAATCAACAGGTAACATATCTGCATCGCTGTCAACATTAGTCACAATTTCCATTGTCTGTAAAGTAGCAAGCATCTCCATTATTTGACAAAAGTCAAAGTATAGAAAAAGTCCTAAACGCAAATCTTGTAATCTGCTCTGTTATCTGCTGTCCGCTCTGTGCGCTCTGGGTCCTGCTGCAATTCCTGTTGTTTACGTAGTAAACACTGCGTAGAGTCTGGTGCGTAATGGGTCTGCCGCTGGCTGTCATACTTTATACTTTACGCAGGACCATATCTATGGAACCCATTGGTCGATTTGGGTGATTTACACCTTTTTCTTAACCATTAGACCCAATAGAATCCGATGGGCAGTTCCCAAATCCACGTAAACATTACCATTGCGGACGTAATAGAGAAGCAAACGAAGCATATCTGAAAGTACGAGCCTTGACTGCAAAACTTTATACCCAGTATATTGCCATAAATATGATGATGGATTATCAGTAAAAATGTCTACGTGACACAGAGACATTGGATTAACCTTGAGCGGCGTTTTTATTCCGTTGAACACAACTTTTGATCACAAATCAAAAAAGGTAAGATGTAATTATTGCAGGGTTGCCAACTTTGGGTACCTGGCTGGAGTGAGATTTTGATATCATGGGTTTAATTACACATATGCGCACTAAATGACTGCTATCGTGTCAGTAGCGGGACCTTAGCATATATATAGGATATATATATAATATATACAAATACACAATATTGGACACAGACTATAAAGGGCACAAAGTTTCATTCACTAATGAAAGTCAAACACATGTTTGTTTTCCACTGTTTTATTGTGTGCCTGTCGCGATAAGCAAATAATTGACTTATCGTTCGATAAATAAAAATGTACTCGATAAATTGCCATTTACATGAGGATGTGACTAGCAGTTATAGTTATATTATATATTATCATTATGTCAGTGGTCTAAAATGGTCATACAACGGTGCCGACAATATTATCGTTAATCGCAATAATTTCCGGGAAAATGTATCCAACAAAATTAATTATCGTGAGAGGCCTATACATGAAACACACACACACACACACAAATCTACAGACTTACTCCAAACTGCCAAATATATTAACACACTCTCACTCTCATATACTCTTTGACTCTATTTTGGCCTAGTAGAACCAGGGCCGTATCCAGGATTTCCTAAATACCGAGGTCCAAACATGCTAGGGGGGTTCGGGGGTCGTATACTCCCCCGAGATTTCCGGGATTTTCATGATCTAGTTAGGTGCTTTTTAAGTCCTGTGGGGGGTCACAAACTGGATAATATATCGATTTCAAACCATGTCAGTGGGCTGCAGCATAGATTATTTTTGAATCAGTTGATTGTTACTATGAATGATCTGGACATGCAGAAGAGGCTAAAATGATCACAAAACATTGTCAACATTCATTTTCCATGTCTCTCTCCTTTCCATAACCTGCAGCCTCTCTTCCATCTTCTTTAGTCTCTCTGTCTTCTACTCTTTCTCTTTGTTCAATCTCTCCCTCGTTGTTCACTTTTTGCTCACTCCTGTCGCTCCTGCCAGTGAATTAAAAGCAATTCAGCAATTTAGTTCATTTCACTTGTTTGTTTGCATTTCTTTTTTTAAATCTGTTTTGTTTGATTCTCAAAAGAGAACAAAGATGTAAGCAAATGGTGTTTTATACAATTGTATGTTATTATGACATCATAACTGCAATAGATGTAAGTTGTTTTTTAAAATGATGCATATTGTCTATATTGTAAATGAAGACTATTGTTATAGATAGATAGATGGATAGATAGATAGATAGATAGATAAATAAATATTTTGTGTGATTGTACCTGCAGTTCCTCCCTGACTTCCATCACTTTCTCTCTCTCTCTTTCTCTCTGTCCTGTCTCTTCCTTACCAAAGCTGAGCTTCGACTGACGTAGTCTTTTCATTATATCTGAGTCAGTGTAAAAAGAAAACAATACAATGTTATATCTTCAATGTTTACTCAAATTGAAATGAAAGAAAAGCATTACAACGTTTGTTAAAAGGTAATCCTTCTGACATTGGATGAATGTAATTAACTTTAGCTCTCTAGCTAGTTTATTCACGCAATTTAAACCAAAGTATAGCCTATAGCTGCAATATAAGTTAGTGTGCATGTTGTCGGACGTCCACTGACTAACGTAGTGCGTTCACACAGGATCTGCTGGTCATATGATGTCCTGATGAACAGAAACACAAGCAGCCCACTGGACTCAGATCTCTAGATACCTCATCACTCCTCCGCTGCTCCGATACAAGTCCGGGCTGCGGTGGTTTGTTAATATATGTCGTCTTCTTCTGTTGCATTAATCGAGGCTACGTAGTTATGCAGCGCCCCCATCGTCAGTAAATGGAAGTACTACAAATAATGCTGTCAACTCAACATTGTAAATAACCAGCCAAACACGATCGCCGGTTCATCTTGTTTTTGGCGTGAGAATAGTTTGGGCAGCGTGAGAGCGTGAGATTGAGAGTGAAAGCGTGTGTCACACGCCAGATGCGTGAGAGTTGGCAACCCTGTTATTGTAATATTTTTGAAACCGGATGCTATTTACTTTCTCTTTTCTGGCTGAAAGCTCCGCAAATTCGGGGTCGTACAGTGATGACACTACATGTATGGAATCTGTGGAGTCTCAGCTTTAATCGGATATCTTGTTTGTGCAGTTACGATAAGTAATAAGGGCATTTTGAGAGTGAGTGCTGTGCAAAAGTCCGTTAGCATTTTTTCGCTCAATGCTAATTCAAAGGCTTGGTATTACTCTTGTGTTTCTTTTAGCTAAAAATTGTTCATATGGTCAGTTAGCGGAGTTTCTTCCCATTAAAAGGGTATGGAACATTAATAGTTTCATAAATGTTAAGAAGCCCTGAGACATGAGAGGCTTCTCAATACTTTAATTTCCCCTCCTCGACTCCCCTCCTCGACTCCTATCCTCGAGACTTAGTCCCGCCCACAGGAGATGCGAGCGGAGGACTGAGGAGGGGAGCCGAGGAGAGAGGAGGGGAAGCAGCAGGCGGTTAGAGAAATGAGAACTCCTCTCCTCTGAGCGGTCATTTTAAAGAGACGTCCATTAATGATGACAGGGGGCACAGCAGCACTCTGTCTGATGGACAGATGTGTTCATGACGACTTATATATTTACTTTTAATTCATTGATTAGATTGATTGGATATGGCCGTTTCCAATTTAAAATCAGATTTTATCACGCTGCAGCATGCGCTTCTTGATTCTAAACTGCTATTGAACAGTAAGAAAACCAAAGCAATGCTTTTTGCTCCCAATAAGTCAGCGTCCTCCTCTTGCCTCTCCATTGACACCCTTGATGGCGTTTCTGTTGAGTTTGTTGATACCTACAAATATCTGGGCTTTTGGTTGGACAGTAATCTGAACTTTAAACACCATATTAAAGTTTTAACAAAGAAATTGAAATTCACTCTTGGCTTCCTTTTCAGATTTAAATGTTGTTTTTCAATTTCATCCCGTAAAAGGTTGGTCTCTGGCTTATTCCTGTCCCAGCTGGACTACGGTGATACCATTTATAGATTTGCCTGTCCCACTGTTTTGGCCAAACTTGACCCACTTTACCATGCTGCACTGCGTTATATATCAAATGCACCCTATAGGACTCATCATTGCACACTGTATAGCCTAACTGGATGGTCCTCACTTACTATGCGTAGGATGCAGCACTGGTTTTTATTAATGTATAAAGCCATTTTAGGTAAGCTTCCACTCTACATATGTGTCAGATTTGCCCCAGTTTGCGACTCTTACAACCTCAGATCCAGTGCCTGGATACGGTTCCAGGTACCTACTGTACGGACTGAGGCTGGAAAAAGGAGTCTTTCTTATTATGGTCCTTGGTCTTGGAATGACCTTCAATCACGCCTTAAACTGAGGGCACTTGTCTCTATATCATGTTTTTAATTGAAGTTGTCTGAAGTCCTCACCACCAGCTGCTCTTGCAGTAACAAGTAGTGTACTTTTTATTGTCCTAATGTGCACAATGTAGTGACTGCTTTTTCGTCTTTTGTTTTCTTAGTTATGTTCTCTGTATTTTATATGTTTGTGTTATGTGTTATGTGTAACGTTGCTGCCTTCTTGGCCAGGTCAGCATTGAAAATGAGATTTTATCTCAATGTTTTTATCTGGTTAAATAAATAAAAAAATTGACAGTGCGGTATAATGAGACAATAACAGGCTACAGATGCGGACATATACACACACACATATATTTATATAAATATATACAATTTCAGAATCAAACAAGTATGAGAGCACTCTCATAATAACGTAACACAATCAGAGACTGGATATATCCCCCCCCTCTCTCTGGTCGCTGAAATGGGGAATTGAAATTACGGGCCAAAAGTTGTATTTACACGTATTAAAAGTAAGCACAGGACACCAAACCAACTGAGACCCGTCTGTCCGCCGCATCTACGCACTCAACACACGCACCTACACACTGTACCACACACACACACCTACAGCTCCTAAAGCATAATCAGGCTACAGCCGTTGTGTATTTTATTATGTGAAGCACTAAATGGTCTTAGAAAAATATCGACTCTTTGTAGATATCTACTAAACTAAAGCAAATAAAGAGAGTAATGTAGGCCTGTTATACTGAGTGATATATATTTTACACACTGCTCTGCTTTCTGCACGGACCTCACAGCTGTTTTCACTGTAAACATCGCGTCGCGATGAAAGCAATTACTAAAATAATATCCAAGGGATGCATGCAGAGCTGTCATTGGCTGAGATAAGTCCGGCCGTGCATAACCTTATTATTATACATCCATGTGCGTAACGCCTCCACCGTTCCCGGAAATGCATCCGCGGCCGTGGAGGACCCATCAGTGTCTCCTCGGTTAGAGCTCCTCCAGAGAGCCTCCTCGATGCTCGGTCCTCGATGTGCATTTAGAGAAATGAGATGTCCTTCAACATGGCGCGCTGAAATCCATTTCCGGGTCACTATCGGAGGACCGAGGAGTCGAGGAGGGGAAATTAGAGTATTGAGAAACCTCTTATGTGTTTCCCCCTGCTTTCTGGCGTTATGCTAAGCTAATTGCTGCAATTCGTAGTATCATCTAACTCTTGGCAGGAAGGCAAGAAAGCATTCATTTTAATGTGAAGCTATAGCCAGGGGATGGTTAGTTTGGCCCAGTCTGAGATGAACTTCCAGGCAAGAAGCTCTCACATCACATGTACATAAACAACATTATGTGCATGTTACCTTTTGACAGAGGTATCAATATTCTTATCAGAAATGGTTACTTACTGCTTTTACGTAAGTGATAGTTAAATACTCAAATTTGAATACAATAGTCTTTATTTTGCAAATTCTTTCTTTTCAGCAGATACAATTAAAACACATGGTACAAAATCTTAGAATAGGACTACAGTACTGCAATACAGATTGTTTTTATTTGTCTGGTTTATGGGTCTGTTAGTTTTAAGCTACAGGAACACCTTTCCTGTTAAACAGATGTTGCTGAAATGTTGGAGCTAAATCCAACAGCACAAAGTTATTTTCACCAGTCTGCTGCTCTGAGTTTCTATTAACTATCTCCTTTGCCGTTAGACTACTGTCAATAAACCTCAACTAATCGGCAAAAAAAAGCCTTCAGCATCCCAAAGGGAATCTTTTATGTGAAAGAAACTGAGTTTTATTGACAGTCATTGGGAAAAATATGGCAAAGTGTGTTTACATTAGATGTATTTTGTTGACCTGTTGTCTTGGTCAATCACCTTCTCAAACATATTTTATTTAATTATCAACAGATACATTTCCACACAAATTCACGTCCATTTCTCCATCAGGGACGGACATAACGGAGATCCAGGTCGCATACACCTCCTGAAATCGTTCCCATTCGCAGCTTCAAACGTCTGCAGTCTTGTTTTTCTGCTGCACAGGAAATGATGCGATGACATCACCAGTCTGTTTGGAATAAAGTCTCTACTTGTTGAGGTTCTCCAGCAGGATCTCAGCTCCTTTGTTGTTGGCGAGGCTGCTGAGCTCTCCTTTGATGGACTGCAGCGCCTCCTTCACCTCCGCAGCCACAGACTTCTCATAGCTGTTTAGGAGGCTGCAAACAAAACAGGCAAAGGTTCAAAAAGGTTAACAACACAATTATGTTTCAATATTTATCCATGTCATGCCTTTGTGTTGATCACATTATTAATGAAATGTTCCCTATTAACACTGCTGACAGAATGTGGAATGACAAGAAAAACGTGGACACTGTTGGAAAAAATATATGTTTTTTTGTTGAGGTTTTTTTAAGCGTTTCATTGTTTTGAGCATCACACCTCCACTAATTTCCATGGGGTTGTTATGGCAGAAATCTCACGCTTAAAATAAATAAAATCACAGGACCCTGACAAATAGAGGGACACTTATGGTTTGGATGAGGTAACCGTAGTGTATGATGTGTGTGTGTGCTCGCTCACTGACCTGCAGAGCACCATGGCTCCTCTGTTGACTTTGACCCAGCTCTTCAGTTTGTCTGTTCCCACTGCGTCCACCAGAATCCTGCTGAAGCGCTCTGAGAGGAAAAAAAGAAGAGAGGGGAGACATGCTTTAGTTATCATTATTTTAGCTCATAATCTTATATTTCTGTTACCCTTGTCTCAAAAACTGCCCTGATTTAATTTGGTTAAAAAAAATAAAAAACATTTGGGCGCAGTTTTGCAAAATTAAATGAATGTATGACTTCATGGTCTAGCAGTAGGTGTGTGTGTTTTTACCTTCCTTGCCGGCCTCTGCCAGCGTCATGTCCTGCTCCAGGAGCCACTTCAGCACCAGGTGTCCTGCTGGGTGCTCGGCCATGTGAAGCTGCAGCAGAAACAGGAAGTCAGTGCGAAGAACAGCAGACTTTGTTTTGGAAAGCCATTCATTGTGAGGAGAACCTCCATGCTTGCTTCTTCCGATAACCCTCCCCCACACACACACACATCCCCCCTACCTGTCCGTCTATCCCCCCTGGCACCAGCTCCTGATTGGCCAGCTGAGCCACGGCTGTCATGGCGGGCCGCAGATCCCCGCAGGCCGACGCCAGGATGTCACTGATGGTGACGCTGGACGCCTTGTCTATCACCATGGTGTCGGCGTTGGTACGGAGATGCTCCAGCAGCGGGGGGGAGACGACCTCCAGCAGCTCCTTTCGCCGGACCGCCATGTCCTTTTTACTGGGGAGAGGAACACAGATCTGATGTCACTCTGCTGCAGCGTTTACATCCCTCACTACTGATGTCCTCCCTTCAGGAAGCCGTTTGTTCTGATCAGTATGAATGAGCACTTTCCCTACCATGAGAAGTTTAAATGTTTATTTGGAAGCAGTTGGTGAACAACCCCAATAAAAAAATGGAAACTATCCCTTTAAGAGCAGCAGGGGGCATGTGATTGGCTGAAAGGTGAGAAGCTTGAAAATAACTCCACTGTCATAAAAAGTGAAAGCAAATAATGACAAAATGTGTCATGGGATAAAACGTTGTTGGCAAAAATACCTTTTATAAAAAATGTAGTTTTTAAATGTTATTTAGACATTTGTGATGAGTTACCTGTGTGTGTTCCCGTCTCCTCGCTCCAGCACCTTGATGATCTCCGGCAGCAGGTGAGCGGGGTCTCTGGGGGTCAGCAGGTACAACAGAACCTTCTTACCGTATTTATTACCAATGACCTCATCCAGAGACAACAAGACTTCCTGCACAGGGAAACAGGCGAGACAAGACTTTTAGATAATAACTACAACCTGATTATATTAGCCTATTAAATCATAGCTGTGTGCAGGAATATCTTGTAATGAAGCATCAAAGCACATGGGCTCAGACTCACAGAGAGCACGGCCTGTTTGACCAGCTTGGTGTCGTCCACACAGTCGAACATGGCCAGAAGAACCAGGTGACCGAACTCTCCCTGTGGACAGAGAACAGACACATGAACATCAGGAGTTCAGGTAAGACATAAACTGATTATTAAGTTTAGATATTTATAAATGCAACCTTTTCTCCTAGTAAATACTTAGAATTAAGAGTTTTGTTCTCTAAAATCCAATGAGCCAACACAGGTACAGACAGCTTGTTTCTAAAATGAATGAATGGCATTGAGAACTCACCGTGGCAAACTTCACCATGTAGGTCTTCATAGTTTTGATGATGACTTTTCTGTCCTGAAACATGACAAATAAAACAAATCTTCGTAACAAAGACATGATTGGTTGATGCATTTTGTTCGCCGCTTGACTAGTTCTTGGAAAAAAGCTTTTTACCTGTGGTATTCATTTCCTGTGAGGCAGAATTAATGACCAAAACTACAGTGTGTGTGTGTATGTGTGTGTGTATGTGTGTGTGTATGCGCGTGTGAACACACCTTGGCCGTCCCGAACCACAGACAGTTCATGGCCACTCGGGCTCCGTCGTGTGTGTGAGCCATGTAGACGACTGACTCTCTGATGGACTCGATCATCTCCTGCTCACATCACACACACCGGAGAGAAGCAACATGTCATTCCATTCAACAGTAAATACACTTATAAACATGTCTTTTATTTGAAAATATGTTGTTCTATGGAACTGTAACATTTGTCTGGTTTGCTTTCTTTACTGTTATTCTGTTGTTACATTTACTTTTCTTTTGCAGCACATTGCATCTTTCTTAATAAAGAAATATGCGACTGCTCACCGTTCTCTGTTTCTCGGGTGCGAACAGGAAGTAGTCCAGGAAGACTTTGTGGACCAGAGAGTGTTTGATGACTTGTTCTCTGAAACACAACAACAGAAGATGTAGTTACCTTGTTTTTAAATTCAACATGCAATCAACACAACCCAAATAATTAATCCAAAGGACATTAAATCACATCAATGAGACGGAGAAAGAGAAGCGAAAAAATAAATAAAAACAAAGCTGGATTCATATATACAAGCTTTTTATTATCTTTATCCAAGAAATGATAACTAAACATTGTTGCTAAGGAACCAAAGACAACCCAAAGATTACTAACTAAATGTAGTGATACAAAACAGGCTGCCTTACTTCTGGGCCATGGGAGTGAGGGTCTGCTTCATCTCCTCGATGATGTTGGCCAGCTTGTCCGGGTTCGCCTCGGCCACTTTCTCGATGGTGTTACACACTCCAGACTGAAGCAGAGGAAGAGGAAAGTTCAGGCACTCATTCAGCAGCAGATAACACTCACATGACCAACGCAGACACAATGACATCATCAGGAGTGTGTGTGTGTGTGTACCCTGCAGACGGTGTAGGTGTTCCCATACAGCTCCTCAGTGAGCATGAGTCTCTGCGCTAACACGGCTTTGTCGTTGTAGGCGTACTCGATGATGGACGAGGCGGCGGCGTGGCGAAGCATCGAGCGCACGTGACCTTTGAACGTTTTCATCACAGCCGCCATCAGCTCCTTGTTCCTGTGGAAGGCGCACACACACAAGTTACACACACCACTAAAATGACTGATATTTTTAACTGCACCAAATAGAGTTCTGCGGGAATAAGTCCTAAAGCCCAGTTGAAATCCCATCGGATCTTTGCGATGCCAACTTCCAGGTCAGCTTACAAAATAAGTCGTCGATGCACTACTCTATAGAAGTCTGATTTGAATACGGACATCTTCTTGAAAGGAATAGAAGAAACCACTATGAGCAGACTCACCCATACATCAGCATCTTTTTCACCACGTGTTTGCCGTACTGCGACTTACACAGAGCGATGATGTCATCTGTGGGAGACAGGAAAATACTGACAGTTAATGTTTTGTTTATTAGCGGCTCGTATATAGAGCTGGACTACAGGTCAGCTGACCCTCCAGCCGTCATGTGGCTGACGCTGCTGATCAGGCAGGATGTGAACATGGAAATGATTCAATTCATGGATGCGTTTCCTTTTTAAAAGAATTTAGGATATTGTCAAAATGTCAGGACAGCTTAAAAATGCACCCATCTCTCTCCACTGTGAGATGATATGTTCAGTTGCCTCTTAGCAAAATGCTCAGCTGGTAGGCTGTGATGCAGAGTAGATGGCTTGGGCTTTTATTGTGAAAGTAAGATTGTCAACCCAAGGCAATTGTGATTGTGAGTCTTACAGGGAAGTTGAGGTTTAAAAACCCTTAGCAGCCTGCAGTGTATGAAAAACTTCACTGCGTCAATTTAAACGTAAGGTTTATTAAATTGTCTGATGATGTGAACACAAAACAAAGTCCATGAAGCACACTCACCTTCGAGCTCATCGAAGACCTCCTGTCTCTGCTCGTGGCTGCCGAACTGTGTGAAACACTGGAGAACTCGCACCGAGTCGTGAGCAAAGGCCATCTGGAGGAGAGAGAACAGTGAGAAATGACAGTCAGAAAGATTTCATATTAGAAAGTTATTTTTTGTCTAACTACTTGCGTTTCTTGACATATTAGACCATTTTAAACGCGTCTCTGTGTCATCAAATCTCAGCTATGAACTTGGCAAGTCCAATTAGACCTTCAGTTATAATAAGAAAGTATCATTATCCTGCCGCAGGTTAAAAAAATAAGTAACAAAAAAGGGGAATATGTGTACTGGTTGAACGGCACCTGGCAGTAGGACTAAAATAAAGTGCATCCAAATAAAATCTTAAGACACTTATGTTCCAAACTCTTTGATTGACAGGCGATCTGCAGTCATTTAGCCGACATCACATGTTTGTTTTTTTCATTCAAGGGATTCTGTTTATGAGCCTTATAGCTCCTGAGGGAGGCAGAGTGAGGCTCACCTGCTTGATCTTCCCGCGGACCAGATCGTGAAGCTCCCCCATCAGTTTGGTCTTCAGCTCTTTGTCACAATTCTTCCTGTTAACACACACACCACCATCGTCGCCTGTCAGTGAACAGGCATATTACATCTAATATTAATATGTTCTGGCCCTTGTGTGGTTGTACCTCCTGAGGTCGCCCCACAGGCGTTTGCACTGACGGATGATATCGAACATGTCCTTCCTCTCCGCGTGCTGCCTGCTGTCCTTCAGATCCCTCTTCGCCTGCTGCCTGTTCTTCTTGATCTCCTCCTCCGTCAGCCCCTCTGTGTTTGGCTTAACTTCGCCATCCTTCAACTTCTTGGCCTCTGGACCTGATCACACGCAGAAAACACTCACAATGTGTCCACACTTCGGTGATAAACAACAGTAATATTTAGGCTGAATCCAGAGGAACAGAATTGAAGGCTTTACCATACTGCTTTGAGCAGAGCAATGTGTACAGCAACTAATCAAAAGTCCACGTGCATGTTATTAATATGGTCAAACAATTCATCAACATCACAATATTGGTTACTGCAATATTCAAATCACGGAAGGCACAATATTTTGTACGGGCAAAGTATGTGGAAATATTATGAATTAGGTTTTGTGGTGTTGCATAGATTTCCAGGCCTACAAAACAATATTTAAAAAAAAATGCATTTGTTTGGTATATATCCTCCTAAAAAAACACCCTGATCATTTTAAATATATCTAAAAATGATAAATTCTTCCAATATAGTAATCTCCATACATTCAAAAAAACATTTGAGTTATTTTCCCCCAATTGTGCAGCATTAATGATTCATATCCCTTTGCTAACGATATATAAAATATATTACTTGAACTGCAATTATAACTCCTCCATGTTTACTTGTGGGAGAGTGACACCACTATGTAACACTTGCGCTTCTATTGGCTAGCTCCAACCCATTGTACTTGAAAGGCTAAGGGGCGGGACATCTCTAAGTGGTTGACCAATCACAACAGAGCCGGCCAGCTAACCAATCAGAGCAGACTGGGCTCTGGTTTCAGACAGAGGGTGAAAAGAGGTGCTGCAGCACAGGCAGTATGAAAAAAATAAAGAGCTTTTTGAACATTAAAGCATGGAGACATGTCACAGTAGAGACACCAAATATCAGCCTGAAAATGAGCATTATAGGGCCCCTTTAATTAAGCCATGAGGAGTAAATGACTAAATTATGCAAAACCTTATTGACATCTTTTTAAAGTCAGCACGTAGAGGTTTCCTCACCTTCCCCTTCTTCTTCATGTTTTGCCTTAAATGGCATTTTTCTCTTCTGCTGACCAGGCCCAGCTTTGGAGAAGGCAGGTTTGTAGTCTTTGTTTCCGCCATTTCCACCCTTCCACGGTTTGCCCCCTGTGTTGTCATACGCTTTGAAGGGCTTCTTACCAGGCGGTTTTCCTCCAAGTTTGGTCCCCATTGAATCTGGACAGAGTGAAACATGTCAATGACAAACCTGGTTGAAAGTGATGCTGTATAGCTGGTTAATGTTAACTAGAGCTCACCTTTTCCTTTTTGTGTAAACTTCTTTCCACCTTTAGGAGAAAAGGGTTTCTTCGATTTAGCCTCCATTCTAAGGTTATACCCCAGAAAGACAGCAGCAGAAGACAGATTCAATACACAAAATTAATGCACAATCCCACACTCACACATTTTTCCAGGCCTATCTGTTGAGTGAGCAGTTAGTCTACATAAAGTGAACTATCTGCAGAAATTAAACACTTCCATAACACATTTCAAAATCAATATCACAATCTTTTACTGCTAGGAGTATCTTAAACTTAAGTATTCGTACAAAACTTGCAGGAAAACGTATATTTCAAGACTGACTGTTTCTTTATCCTTCAATACTCAAGCAAATGTAGCTGGTATTAATTATTTGTCACGTTTAATGCTGCATATTTCTTCAATTTGGTTTGTTTTCTCTCACTTGGATAATGTTTAAAATGTGTTGCTACTTTTGCCAATGCTAATTAACATAGCTAATAGCATAAACAATATCTGTCAACACATCTTAATAAAATACATATAACCCTACGCCACGGTTTTTTGTTTATCTCTACTTTAAACACGAACAACAACAGGTATATACAACATTTTACTGGTGACTTACATTTCAGATAAACACACACGCTATCGCAGCTCAGTCCCATGCGTTCTGCGACCAACACGGTTTACGGCACCACACCATCCAACCAAATTGAAGCTTCGCTGCCGTAAAACGTAGGGTGATGCGCTGCCAACATGTTAACGCCGTAAAGAAGCCGGACGTCACGCTTTACAAATATATATCATTACAATACAATATTTAATCTGCTCAACAAACGCAAGATTAGCGACAACAAAGTTGTGTTTAATAATACATTTCTGGCGTTTTAGGCATGTATTAAGAGCGTTCACAGCCTGGAGCGGCCATGTTTACAACTATGGTTTGCCCCTCTCGGCCACCGTACAGACATCGTCACTAAGGCCGTATCTCATTTCTGGGATTTCCCCTCCTCGATTCCTATCCTCGTGTCTTAGTCCCACCCACAGGAGATGCGAGCGGATGAGCCGAGCAGGGGAGCCGAGGAGAAAGGAGGGGAAGCAGCAGGCGGTTAGAGAAATGAGAACTCCTCTCCTCTGAGCGGTCATTTTAAAGAGACGTCCATTAATGATGACAGGAGGCACAGCAGCCCTCTGTCTGATGTTCTTATTATACATCCATGGTCTGATGGACAGAACTGTGTTCATGATGACTTATATATTTACTTTTAATTCATTCACAGTGCGGTATAATGAGACAATAACAGGCTACAGATGCGGACACACACACACACATATATATTTATATATACAATTTCAGAATCCAACAAGTATGAGAGCACTCTCATAATAACGTAACACTATCAGAGACTGGATATAGGGGAACAACACACTTTAAAATGAATCCTTAAAAAAGCATTTCATGACTTACATCCCACACATGAATTTACAACTGAAATGAGAAAATCTAATATAACACAAACACATAACATTTCCAAATGTGTAGTATTGAACTCCAACAGGCATTATCTATCAGACAGCTCCCTCTATAGCCACAAAAGGCTTTATATAACTCATGCGGCAGCTACTTTACAAGACTCCTAAACAGACTGGATATCTAAACATTGCTGCAGTTCCCCTTTAAATGTATAAACTGTACAGTACTTTCATCACCAAGTAAAGTCCTGCCTGCCTCGCTTCATCCAAACATACAAGAAGGTAAGGCTAAACAATTAGTTCATAAAAATTGAGATTGGTTAATAAAGCAACGTTTGTGGATAACTTCAAAAGAATACTACCTTCTTCCAGTATCCGTCTGAACAATCAGTTTAATAAATAATATGAATAATATGTAAACATTTTTAAAAATCTAGGAGGAGAGCGACGTTCCTAAATCTGTTAACTTCATTACATCATTATGTCTGCTTCAACTTTTAAAACACTCTATTCACTCGACATGTATAATATTTATAAGAGTTTATTGAAAATGTATTTCGAAATATAAAACATTGGCCTCCAAAAGTAAACGTATTTTCATTATTATAAGGGAAAAAATAACAATAGAATCGTTTAGCACATAAGACAATGCTCAAAGATAAAATCTGCTTGCAAAACCTAAGGATAATCATTCATGATCAAGCATCCTTTAATTTATAAAAAATAGGTTAAAAGCAGACTCAATCCATCTGGGATTTGCTGGATTAAAACATTACATGTCAGGTGAGAAGGCAAAATCATTTCTTACATCATTACATTACATGAATGACTTGCATGGTTTGCTGAATCTGGTTTTAACCTTACAGGAAAACGTATACATTTTACAAAATATGACTGGTCCAAGTGTAAAAAAAGGATAAGAGCTATGATTAAACATGAAGGTGCAAAAGCTATATTTGATAGAACCCCCTACAGAGACATTTACATTACTATTTCCCCATTGTAACCGTTTAAGACATTTTTTTCTTGAGGTACAATGTACGTTTAGTGATTTCTCCGCAACATTCACTTCTTTCCCTTTAGCTCATCAATGAGACATTTCTGCTCTTCCTCAAGGATTCTGTAGAAGACTTCTTTGCCACGATGCCCTGCTGCATTCAGGGGACCACTGAAGAGTTTCCTCATCTGCTTCTCAGTGGTCCGGATTTCCAGGATTTCACTATAAATCGATTGTGTGATGACTTTTTCATCAAGGAGCTTATCCAAAATGGAAGCAACGCCATCCACTCTCTTGATCAGCTTGGTTCTATGTGTATCCACAAAGTGCTGACCTGAGGAAGGAGGGAATAATGAGTAAAGTGTTGATGATACCATGAAGCCAACTTGATACATTTCTAAAAAAAATGATTAAATATTCTATAACAGTGTCTTCTTTATTTTAAATACAGTGGAGGAAATAAGTATTTGATCCCTTGCAGATTTTGTAAGTTTGCCCACTTACAAAAAAATGAACAGTCTATAATTTTAATGGTAGGTTTATTTTAACAGTGTAAGTAAGAATATCAAAAAGAAAATCCAGAAATTGACATGATATAAAAGATAACAATTTATTTGCATTTAACTGTGGGAAATACTGTAAGTATTTGATCCCCTTGCAACAAACAAGGATTCTGGCTCCCACAGACCGGTTACAGAAGTCCTCTTCCTTTAAAAAAGTACTCCTAATATCAACTTGTTAACTGTATAAATGACACCTGTCCACAGAATCAATCAATAAGATTCCAACCTCTCCACCATGGGCAAGACTAAAGAGCTGTCTAAGGACCTCAGGGACAAGTATTAGACCTGCTCAAGGATGGGATCGGCTACAAGACCATCAGAAAGCAGCTTGGGGAGAAGGAGACTGTTGGTGCGATTATACGGAAATGGAAGAAACACAAAATGACCATCAATCACCCTCGGTCTGGGACTCGACACAAGATCTCGCCCCCTGGGGTATTGATGATCATGAGAAAGGTGAGGTATCAGCCAGGAACTAGAGGGAGGAACTTGTTAATGATCTCAAGGCAGCAGGGACCACAGTCACAAAGAAAACTATTGGTAACACACTGCACCATAATGCATAAAATCCTGCAGCGCCTGCAAGGTCCCCCTGCTCAAGAAGGCACATGAAAGGCCCCTCTGAAGTTTGCCAATGGACATTTGAATGATTCAGAGAAGTGGCTGAACCACAGGGATCACAAACCAAAATCAAGTGTGCACCCACCATCTACCATGGTGTATTGAGCTGTCTCTCCAGCTGAGGGTCTCGCAGCTGAAAGAAATCGAGGGAAAATTACAATTGCTTAATGATGGACAGGTTTAATGTTTATGCTTTTTTTTTCATGCACACAGCAACATAGCAAAATACGGTCATTCAATGTGTCAATGATACATGCACTGTCATTGGTTGCCAGTTTAATAGAATACCTAAAACAATAAGACTGATGTTATCCTATATTCAACTAAATGAAAAGATTAAAAGCAACAATGGGTTACTCCACGTCTCTCAATACTGTTCAGCTTCCTAAGTCTATGCTACA
Source organism: Trematomus bernacchii (assembly GCF_902827165.1). NCBI lineage: Eukaryota > Metazoa > Chordata > Actinopteri > Perciformes > Nototheniidae > Trematomus > Trematomus bernacchii. The sequence continues at coordinate 5,084,297 of NW_022987567.1, forward strand.
ACACACAAGCTTGTGTCCAAGGTCATTCCTATCTCAAGTGAATTAATTGGGGCTGGGCCATATATGGATATCATAGTGAAATCATGATGTCAGACTACACTTTGTATTACATTTTGGATAACGTCATATAACCTAAGTGTCTTTTCCTGGTTTAAGTGCCTGCATTACTTATTTTGTGAAAGCACCAATAATCAACCCTACAATTCTGGTGGAATATATTTGACCAGAAATATTGGGAAACCTAATGTAGATAAACAACTCACTGTCCCTTGATTCATTTTCTGAGGACGGTCCACCCGTAGCTTCCACTGCAAAATAGACAGATATGGTTAGCAAGAAATATGACGGATGACAATTTGACATACAATTTGTATGTAGGACACACTAATACTGCATGCTGTTATTGGCATTTTAAACTGGGAGCTTGATTTGACTGTCTAAACATTACAATTGCACACAAAGGGATTATGCTTTGCTAATAATACATTATGTTAAAGGCAATGTATGATAATAATTTGTTGGGTTTTGTAATTCCTCTCTTGTGCATATATTGACATCTTACTTCAAACACGTTGTATCAGACTACTTTAATTCATATAAACAAAATACAAGGACTTTATCACAGAATGATCAACAATTTTCACAGCAGGTCAGCTTTCACAAATGTTGTTTAGAGGAATTTAAGAAAAACCCCAAGTGTAGCTTGTTGGGTTTATGTTCTCTTTCCTGTCCTGTGTTTCTGTAGTTCTAAACACTCCAACAGAGTGACACATCTTCTCTCTAGCAGATTGCGTCAATTTCAGGAGCCAGTACAGATGTATTGCTCTCCTTTTTGACACAGCAGACAAATTACTTTCATTAATCATTATATTGATTACACCGGACTAATTTTAAGTAGAATTGCTCTACCTGGTTGTAAACCAAAAGTGTTCTCAGGGTGTGTGCAGTTCAGCTGGCAGAGGTGTTCACAGACATCTTCAACAGGTCCCTGCTGCAGTCTGTAGTCCCTGCATGTTTCAAACACTCCACTATCGTTCCTGTCCCCAAAAAGACTAAAACCACCAGCCTTAATTAGCACCTCCATCATCATTAAGAGCTTTGAGCGGTTAGTCAAATCATTCATCACCTCCTCCCTCCCTGACTCTCTGGACCCCCTGCAGTTTGCCTACAGAGCAAACAGGTCCACAGACGACGCCATAGCTCTCACCATCCACACTGCCCTCTCACACCTGGACCAGAGGAACACATACATATGTGAGAATGCTGTTCACTGACTACAGTTCAGCATTCAACACCATTGTGCCCTCCAAGCTGGTCATCAAGCTCAGAGACCTCGGGCTCAACAGCACCCTCTGTGATTGGATCCTGAACTTCCTGATGGGCAGACCCCAGGCAGTGCGGATGGGAAACATCACATCCTCCACCCTTATCCTCAACACCGGAGCCCCTCAGGGCTGTGTGTTCAGCCCCCTCCTTTATTCCTGTTCACAAACGACTGCGTGGCCACACACAGCTCCAACACCATCGTGAAGTTAACTGACAACACGACCGTCATCGGCCTGATCACCGACGGCAACGAGACGGTGTACAGAGAGGAGGTCGAAAACCTGATATCTTGGTGCCAGGATGAAAACCTCCATCTCAACATCACTGAAGACCTGACATGGACTCATCACACAAACAATATCACCAAAACAGCTCAACAGCGGCTCTTCTTCCTCCGCTGGCTGCGGAGGAAGAAGAGACTCCAGGATACTCTGCAACTACAGGTGCACCATAGAGAGGATCCTGACCCGCTGCATCATGGCCTGGTTTGGCAGTTTCATCGTTTCCAGCAGGGCGGAGCTGCCATCCATGGAGGTACAATGCCTTGCTCAGGGACACCTCGGTAGCACTTGGTCTTGCCGGGCCAAGTCCCTATGGACTTCGCCACCACCGCCCTAGTTGTGTATATGTTATGACAATAAACCTTTGAATCTTGAATCAAAGGTTGCTTTAAAAACAGCTTTTCTGTAGTACACAGTCAGACAACAGAAACTAACTTACTATCCAATGGACCAGTAATGGAGGGTGGTCCATCTGTCTCTTTCACTGCAAAAATAGGAATATGCAGTGTTGCATTAATAAAAAGAAAAAAAAATGTGTATGTTAAGATTATTATAGATGTAATAGAAATATCATTTCAATAACTGTAAAAACAAACATTCTTGAAAAACATTTTTTTAATATGCAGCATCTTACCATCTGAATCACCAGAGAACTCAACTGAAATACAGAACATACAAAATATGGATTTTTCATATTTCTTTTTCATGCATTGTATTCTCATCAACACGTTAAAATAAAGTTCATTTTTAATATGTTTGGATACAATGGGATTGGGCTCTCTTTGATTTAATATAATCATTTTGCATAACACTTTAGTTAATTAAAAGGTAAAAGAAAGATTATTTTTTTCATATGGTACACTACAGTAAGTAATAATGCCCACTGACCTTTTAGAATCTCATAGCTCCATACACACCGTGGTTCACGTTTCCCTTTGAGTTGTGAGAGTGTAAGGTCGAAGTCACTGATTGGATTCTTAAAGTGCACGACAAAGAATATTGAGCTTTGCCTTTGGCTACTATTGCTGAGGGTTATTTTCTATGTGAGAAGAAAAAAAAGAAATAACAGAGAGAGATGACAAAATGAGATGTGAGGGTCAATATTGAATAAACTAAAGATTTCAGTAGTTAAAAAAAAAGTGAATTAGTCACATGACCAACAGAAAAAAGTGATGCTGTTTATTTCAAATGGAGAAGTCCTTATTGTTTAACTTAAGTTTGATGGTATATGCATGCCGGTTTTTGACTAAGTCCACAATTTGATATGCCACTGGTAAATTACAAGCATCAATTTTCTCACATTCGCTCCTCTGGATTAACACATTTTGGCTACTGAACCATAGCTAATTCTTCTCTCTGCATGGCATTACATTACATTACATGTTAGACGCTTTTATCCAAAGCGACTTACATACTCAATACTGTGGGTAATCCCCACAGGAGCAATTTGGGGTGAAGTGTCTTGCCCAGGGACACAACGACATGCTGACTGCAGTGGGGTTTGAACCCGTGGCCCCCTGATCCGAACACCTACGCACAACCCACTGTGCCACACGCCGGCATATCTTGTTATTATGTCTTTATTAAACAAGGAACATGCATAACAATACATTAATTACAAAAAGGGAAGAGATGAATGGTAGAATTGAGCTATAAGCTAATTTCCATCTGCAGTCCCTTGGTATATAAATACATAAAAATCAACAATAGTGCAGATCTATAAAATACAAATACCAGCATATTTCACGCTCAGCTCGATACATATTCTAATGCCTGGTGGTTGCAAATTAAAAAGCTGATGGTGCAAAGATAATTCACCTCAGTGGGATGTTTAAGTCTAGTGGAGACACAGGTATTATTTACTAAATGAATAACTGTCCCATTTTAATTAGTGTCACATCCATTCTAGTCTAGTCAGCATTAACAATACCCGGAACCTGGCCCAATTTACTGGCAATTCAAACTGTACCTCTGGGCAAATCTTGGCCGTTATGCCTGCTGTGAGTTTGAAATCTTGGTGCATTTGCAGGCCCTTGTTTGTGCGTGGCTTTCGGATGAATTTGTATTCTTTATTGTCCTTGTCGATGGTCTGGAAAAAAAAATCAATCTAAGCACAACCCTGCTTCAAGTTTACAGTAAGAAACATCAGTGTTTAAAATGCATTCATGAAACAATAAGGTTTTAACAACAGAGTATTAGGGTCAGTATCTAGAAAAATAAATATTTATTTTAGATTTTGTCATTTCAGAATGGCCACTGAGGAAAAGCTCATGATAAAAAAACGTTTTGAGAGTAACTAAATAAGTGAGATCAAACCAAGCTGCAGCGTCATCGACAATTACCACTGAATAGGTCTGAGGCACGTCTGTGATTGTATTTACCATTTATAGCAACATGTGAAACAGTTAAATTGGCTTAAATACTTTGCTGTTTGAAGCAGCTCTCCATGGAGCAGAACTCTCCTTCGAGATGATCTAAAAAAACGAAATTATATCTCGCTTGATAAGTATTATCAGGGAACACGTTATAACATAATGATAAGTATAAGGTTATATGTCAACCATGTATCGATCATTGAGAGTCATATTGCAAACATAGCTTATAGCTTTGGGCAGAACTAGCTCTGTTTGTAGGGACTTGGCTTGGCGATCAGAGGGTTGCAGGTTCAAGTCCTTGAACGGATCAAGTGAAGAGTGGGGACTGATACTTTGTGAGGTGGCAATTGGCTCCTGGTCATGCTGAGGTAACCGTGAGCAAGGCACCAGAGCCCCACACTGGGCACTGTAATATAGCAGTCAACTGCTTCTTGTTTAAGGATGGGTTAAAGGCAGAGACTAGAATTCACTGTGTGCGGTGCTGTGTTCATGTTTGACGATTGGAAGTTGATTGTATTAAAATCCTCCATTTCCATAACATACAATAGGACCCATTTAAGATAATATTTCCTTTAAATATTTTCCCTCACTTATGACTTTACTCTCATAACAGGACTACTTTAAGAATTAAAGGTGTTATTTTCACAATTCAGCCCAAATAATCCATTGTAGGTTTTCATTTCATTTTGAATGTGTGACAGTAAGATATTCAGTAACCTCTTTAAGAGCAGGATCGTCCTTGGTCAGGTAAACACGAAGAACGGTGTGGGATGCGTAGGCTTTTGAATAAATCAACACGTTACAGTGTATTTTTACTGGAAAGCCCAAATGAACCATTATCAGGGGGGCTCTTGGAGAGAAAACTGGTTCAGACAGCTTGACATGGGACGATGTGACTTCAGACACTTTTTCCACAACATATCCACAGTCATCTATGTGCAGGACTGCAAACTTTTGCAATATTTCAGGGATGTCATCTGCATAGTATAAAGCACAAGAAATGTGAATAAAACAATTTCATTGATTATTTTGTTATTTTCCTCCATGATCACTTACCTATGCAGATCCAGTGTGGCAGGTACACTTCAAATAACTTCCCAGAAATCACTGTGATGTCTATCAGGGGACCTGCAGGCATGTATTTCATCATCTCCATCCTCTTCATGGGTTCCTCCGAAGAGCAAAACTGGTACTTAAAGCGGACCTTTTCCTGACAGACCCAGCGCAAGCCAGAAACACTGCATTCAAAGTTTCCCGCTTCAGACTTTAGGCTAAAATATGATGAAAAAAAGACAGAGTTTGTATTTGGTACACAGCATTAATACTATTGGGGAAATATTTGTAGCAGATCTTAGTGTTCTCTCTGTGAAGAAATCCCAAGACCGAAGTATCAGTGTTATATTTCCAGTTTGATAATATGCAGTATTTAGGAAATTATTTGTACCTGTAAGATGCCTCATCTTCATCTGTACTGTTCACCTCAGGTTCAAGTTTAGTCCAGCCACTGGAGTCCTTCTGCAGAGGACAATCATTTTTAAAAATAAGTGAAGACGTGACTTTTGGAAAAATCACATAAATTAACCCATACATGATCAACAAATAAGATGAACATTTAACAAAAATTAAGGAATTACCGTCATTTTTTCACTGCCCTCAAGCTCCAAGCTTCTTGAAGGCCCTTGTGAAGAAACAAGATTTTTTTTCATTATGTTACTTAAAAAATGTAATCCTATGGTAACTTCTATGCCCTTCAGCACTACTGTATGTGCTACATAGCACTGATGTAGCATTAGAGCAATTGTTATGCAGGAAATACTGGTGAGTGATGTCTTTTTGGAAGCTTGAAATAATACAATAGAAATACACTTGGCTTTTCACACCTTTGGATCCTAAAGTGATGTTTGACAACATTTGCCCCAGACCATAATCGTCTTCTTTCATCTTCTTTAAAATCTCTGTTGTCAGCTCCATAGACTGTTGGCCGTAGATCTCCACCATCAGATCCACAATCTCAACTCTCCCTGCTGTCTCTAATCTCTGACTTGAGATTCTTTGGAGGCCACGCTTGAATTTCTCGAGCTCTCCATCACTTAAATCTTGCAGTGTTTCCAGAAGCTTCTCCTCCAGTGATGCCATGGTTACTTCCTAATGGATTCAATGTCATCAGAGGGAATTCAATATAATATCTCCACTTGTTGAAAACATTTTCCACCTCTTTACTGTCAACATTTGCAAACTGTAAAACCTAAATGAGAGCCGTGTTGTGTAAAGTGTGTCTGATGTGATATGACTCACCTCCTTCATTGGTTTGGACGGATGTTTATCTAAGGAGAAAACAAAGGAAAAGCCTCATCACTGATTTAAAATCAGATTATAAACGACTTCTTAAAGGAAAGTTTTTTTTTTTTTTTTCATTACTGCTCTTAAATTATGAAGAATCAAAATACTTTATTAATCGGGAGCCGTGTTCAACAACAGGAAAACGATATAAGCTATATAACTGCAGCTATATAAAACGTTTGTTTACAAACTCCCACACAACTCGTGCAGTATAATCAAAGTCTCATTCGTCCAGGCACTAGCTCACTATTTGTACTCATGTGTGCAGAAGAGTAACGCATTTCCAAGTATGAGACTGTTAATGCAAAAGTGCTTCAAACAGTGAGGTTGTTTTGGTATAGTTGTGCTGTTATTAAACACGCCCGCCCCCCCATTTACTTAAATTCATTGAAATGTCTACATTTTTTCACAGTGGAGTCATGCAAGGAAACAGATGTATTCAAGAATTAGAGAGAAATCAGGGTGAGTAATTGTTATACAGAACAACTGGTCATTTTGAGAGTGAACTATTCCTTAAAATAAATAAAAAATCCAATACAAAAGCATTGCAACAATTACAAAACTCATGATTATGAACTCTTCTGTGTGATGTAGCAGTTTTTGTTTTCTTTCTCTTACCTTTGAGTCTTAAAATAGTCTCTGATAATCTCTCCACTAGATCAGATCTGTTCATGTCCATTAAAACCTCCCTGGTCACCTCCACAGACTGCGGACCACAGGTCTCCACCATCTCATCGACTAGCTCGAGTGCACATCCTGTCCAATTGGGATATCCATGACAGAGGTAGGATATGCTCTTCTGGAAGTATGTGAACGGCAGCAACCACTTAAATCTGTAGAGCTCATCGCCACTCATATCCTTCAGAGTTTTCAAAAGGAGAATTGGTGCCTGAATTCAACAGATGTGTAAGAAAAGGTGTTATATCTCTATGGAAATGAATATTACTTTGTTTTCATTTCGTCAGTCAGTGTTTCAGACAAGAGGATTTTATAAAATGTTTACAAGATCTCTCAAGTCAAAGACACACTAACATCTGTACTATTACATATGTTTAGCTTTTTTCTTGACAAATGCCATTTTTTTTATGAGTGTTCAGACGTCAGTCTGCTAATCTAATCATAACATCAGCGGAAGAAAAATCATTTTGACAGAAGAGATCCACCTTAAAAATGGTTGTTCAAGATGGATATGGTTAACAACTTGCATCTATTGAATGAAAGCTGTGATGTGTAAAGTCAGACTCACTCCCTCGGACTGTGCAGGTCGATGTTCATCCACAGAGTACATCTCTGAAGAGAGAAAATAAAGTGAATGTCTAACACACAAGATCCCAGCAACAACAACTAAACTACTTAAACGTAAAACATTCTGTTTCTTGTTGAGACTATATGTTGGTGGTATTTGATGGTATTTTAATTATTTCTTTAATGTTTCTATAGATTCCTGTCCCATGTTTTTTTTATACTTCACATTGTTAATGACTACAGATTATTTTTTATACTGAAATATAAAATGTATGTGATGTGAGTTTTTTTTTTTCTTCTTTGTCTTACCTTTGAGTTCTAAGTTTGTAAACCTCTGCATCAGATCAGTCCTGTTAATGTCCTTCAAAACCTCCATGGTTATCTCTACACACTGTTGGCCAAAGAACTGAATGATCTGTTCCACTGTTCGTGCTCTGCCTGTTGAGGATCTCAACATCCATGAATCATATCTCTGCTTCCTCTTGTAGACAATTAAATCCAGGGTCCGCTTGAATTTCTCAAAATCCTCGTTTCTCAAATCATTCAGAGTTTCCAAAAGCAGATGTTTAACAGCTGCCATTGTTGCTACCTGAAATAATCAATACATTCATTAGACATGTGTAGATTCCTCTTGGACAATTACAAACAGACAGACAGACAGACAGACAGACAGACAGACAGACAGACAGACAGACAGACAGACAGACAGACAGACAGACAGACAGACAGACAGACAGACAGACAGACAGACAGACAGACAGACAGACAGACAGACAGACAGACAGACAGACAGACAGACATACAGACAGACAGACAGACAGACAGACAGACAGATCATCATAGATAAGTCAATCATGTGTTTGGGTCATATCATTATCTGTTGAAGGAAAGGTGTGTTGTAGAAAGTCAGACAGATGTGACATTACTTTCTGGATCACTGCAGGTCGCTGTGCCTCTGAGTGTTTCTCTGAAGAGAAAAGAGGTGGAGATAAACCAACTCAATTCATTTGACCATCTCCCAAAATATTAGTCATTATTCTGATTAGTCATAAAACATATTTGTACACTAGGATATAAATACATTATAAATATACATTTCACCTTATAACTTAAAAAGAACAATACCGAGCTTATTAACTTAGGATAAACAGGTTTGATGATTTAAAGATGTTTGTGTCATATTTGTCTTACTTTTGGGTCCTGAGCTGCTTTGTGACAGCCTCTGCACCAGATCAGTCCTCTTCATCTTCTCAAAAGCCTCAGTGGTCATCTCCAGCAGTCTGTGATCGCCGTGATCTCGCACCAAATAAAACACTATGTCCTGCCTTTCTCTCATCATTAGCCATCTTAGTAAGATCTGTGGGTAGCCTTTGTCAGAGAGAATTTCACTCAGGACCCTCTGAAAACTCTCTAAATCCTGGTCACTCAAATCTTTCAGTGTTTCCAGAAGCAGCTCTATGACAGACGCCATCGTTTCCACCTGGTAAAATCAAAGGAGATGTTAATGGGGCAAAAGAGCAATTTCTCAGCTGGAATGATTACAGATTATTTTGGTTTGCAACTTGACAGTTTCAGTGTTTTACAAGAGTGGATGTGGTAAGAGAACATCAGCCATGTCAACCACAATGTATCAGTACACTTTATATTGTTCATCCAATTCATCACAAAACTATTTTCTTTTTGTATAAATTGGGTGTTTAATTCATGACTTTATTTGACCTCCTGGGTAACTCTTTCAAAGGCTGTGGTAGAAAAACTGCGATAAACCTCTTGATTTTACAACAGAGTCGATGTTTAACTAGTTTCATCTTTTTTTTTGTATTTGAACAAATAACATATAGATAACATTAATGGCTAAGAACGTATGTGTACCTAATTTGGCATGATCAGATTATTTCTAAAACTATCTTGGACAAAAAATGCAGTTCAGGATGAAGATTATTTATTAACACTTTTCTTAATCTACTGAGTCAAAGATCACTGTGTGAAATTGATGGGACTTTACTCACGCTCTGGATCAGAGAAGGAAGCAGTTCCTCTGAGGATTAAAAAAAAAGGAAAAGGTGTGTCCCAATGTGACACACTAACCTCCTCAACAGTGAGAATATAATTATTTATATATCCACTTAAAGATATTCTAACACTGTTCAATGGCTTAAGATACATTGGGTATCGGAATATACATATTTCTGTCTTTTTTCTCTTACCTTTGGTTCCTGAGCTGATGTCTGACAATCTCTGCACCAGATCAGTCCTGTTCATCTTCTTTAAAACCGTTTCGGTTATATTCACACACTTTTCGCTGAACGTCTTCACCATCAGATCCACTGTTTCATCTATGTTTGCCACTTTGAGGATCAGTCGGAAACTTTCGTCTAAATCAATGAGTGACTTGAATTCTTTAAGCTCATCTGAACTCAAATCATTCAATGTTTCAAGAAGTCTCTTCTGAGTCCTCATTCTTCCTACCTGTAAAATGTAAAGGACATATTTTAGAGTGTATGCAGGATAGGATGTCGATTATGTGTGTGATTTACATCCAAGATCAGAGACTGAGTCTCTTCTTATTTATATCACTAAGATTAACTTTTAGATAGTATATTCAAAACTAGATGTACTGCATTGCGATTGTATGCCTCCACAAAAGTGGCAGTTTACATCCATGGCTGTCCAAAATGTCATATATTTATCATTAATCATTTTAATCCCATGGCATTTTCCCACCAAATTGAAAATGAGTTTGTTTTGGTACTCAAGTGGATGTTTGTCCCAAAACATTGTTGTTTGGTTAAAGAAAACCCATTCTTCCACACAGGGCCCAATGGGTCAGTGGAAGATTTGAAATGTTGTCAATCATTTTAAATCATGTTTGAAAATATCAGGTTACAGAATATTGTTTCTCAGTGAAGGATTTCCTCGTCGATTTCAGAAACATCTGCCAGTTCAAGGTGAGTTAAGAAAACTAATGTTGTTTTAAATGTTTGGTTTACAAATTAGAGATTACAAATATTTTATTGATATAACTTTAGAATTGTATTCTCTATTGCATACACCAAGTGCATCTCAAGAGCAGTGATTATATGAGCGGCACAACATTAAATATCCAAACTTTAATTAGAATCCTTTTAATAACTAAATATTGAATCACCTCCATGACTTTCTTTTTTTTTTTTTTTTCTTTTTTTTTTTTACGTCTTTCTTTTTTCTTCTTATATTTCTCAGACTCATCACCAAGTTCATCGAGGAGATCTGACTCATGTTCTCTCAGCAGTTTGTAGAATATCTCTTTTCCTCCAGGTCCACAGAATCTCAAAGGCCCACTTAGGAGGGCCCTCATCTTCTCCTGAGGGCCCTGGAGGGATAGGATTTCCTCCTCATTTTCTCTATTGATAACTTTATATGAGAGCAGTCCATCCAGAATCGGTCCAATGTTTTTTACTCTCTGGACTAGTGCTAAATTATGTTTATCCACAAATAGCTCTGAGGAAAGAAAAGGCAAAGTGGTTAGCTTGGATATAATATGCATCACGATATATTTAATAAAAAGTGGTAAAACCTCAAATTCATCTATATTACAAAACCGGAAAATTAACTTTTACTCTGAAGGAATTAGCTACTTCTAAGAAACTGAGGAGCACATCTCTGGTAAATACAAGTTTAATGTGGTGATTCTGCATGATTCTTTGTGAGGAAAATTAAGTTGAGTGAAGAATTTCCTACATGATAAAACAGAAGGAAATACGTTTTCCAGTCACATTCTGCTTTTACGCTCGGCTTGATCCAACCTTATCTCAAACTAACAGACTAGGGTTGCGGTCGAATAGTCCATTTAGCTTAGGAACCTTCCTAACGGAGTGAAATGACCCGGAAGTCCCTCAGTGGCAGCCATGATAAGTGCCGTTCGAATTCTCTAAATGAAAGGAAAGGAGGTTTCAAACTTCCTTTATAACCTCCTTTAGCTTAGCTCCACTGGACCTCCCTAACCTAAAGGAGAGGAGAAAATGCTGCCCCACAATGCCTTGCGGCCGCCGCATTTGCCGTCACACAACAGTCGGCCGTTCACGGAAACAACCGATTATGAACGAGAAATGATATCATGAAAGTTACGGTGCTTAAAACGTATGTCATGTGGTAAGTTGCCAAAGTGCTTTGTTTTGAACGTTCATCAGTATTATAATCAAAAAGAGAAATATGAACGTTAGTTTTTACTGAAATGATCAAATAAAGTCAACATTTCAGTCTTTACTGAGCTGTGTGGGGTTTGTTCAACTTTTAAAAGATGTTTGAATGGTGATATACACAGTGATAGATGTTAAGGACTAACGTTTATAATAAATACATTTGTATTGATTTTAAGATCTTTTCATACAATCATACGTATTGGGATCATTTGTATTAATGTGGACCGGAGGGAGAGGGTGACGAGCATAAGTTTCACTTTCCTTTTTTATTTCAATTCCAACTTTGGTCATGAAGAATATGTTTCTCTGTTGTCCCCGTTCATAAAGCATAAAACAACAGCATCAGAGCACGGTGCAGAGTCTCTAGATGAGTTTACAGTAGTCCCTCGTTCTTATTAAACATCCATGTTGTAGTCCGCTGTATAGAAAACTGTAGTTTCCATAGTTTCCCCACAGCAGCAGGCGCACATTTATGACCTCTGCTGGCGCATCATAAACACGTCGGATAGTGAAAGTGCAGTCGGATTCTCTAAAGTGCCGCAGTCTCTTCTCCTAAATCCTTTTGAATTCTCCTATCGACTATCCCTTAACCCCATGACGTTTCACTCCGAGGTCAAGGAATAGACGATAGGGTTAGAACTTAGGAGATGATTTTTGGACTATTCGACCGCAACCCAAGCTTGTTTGAGACAAGCGAGACCGACGCAGACCTAATTGAGATCAACGTCTTGCTAGTGCGTTGCATGATGGTTAGTCATTTTGTCAGACTTGCTCAGGAGGCTCGCCTACATGAGACGTTGAAATCTCGCGGGACAAAGACGCCCGCAGACTTGAGAGCGAGGCGCGGCGAGGCGGCGCAGTTTCTCTCCACGGGCTGCGGAAGCGAAATGCTTGATGGGAAACGGCTCGCTGGTATCTCGAGCTGAGCGCTCATTGGTGGGTTTTACCCCGTGCTGGGGATGAAACTCTCCATTGGCTCGGCAAAAGTGTGTTGTTGTTTTGTGTCAGTTTTACGTCGCCACTTCCATTCACATTTTTCATCATTGTTCCACAATGTTTATCATCATTAAATTAATATCTATATATTTTATACTATACTGGCACTGCTTACCGTTTTCATACTTTATATATCTTAGCATATTCATATCCCTCACTGTGTATTCATCATTCAATTCATTCTATATTTTATTCTGTAGATTGTGTACATTACTTTTCCCTTTACTGCTTTTTGCACTCCTGGTTAGAAGCTAAACTGCATTTCGTTGTCTCAGTACCTGTAATATGTGCAATAACAATAAAGTTGAATCTAATCTTAAGCAGGAACAAATGTATTTACTTAGTACATATATAATCTGACATTAACGATTAAACACATTTGTGCATTCTTTATAAACGCAAACCGAGTCAAGCCGACTCCGGAGCAGGCGTATGCACCAGTTGTTTGCAATCCGCCAAAAAACCGAGGTTGCGGTCGAATAGTCCATTTAGCTTAGGAACCTTCCTAACGGAGTGAAATGACCCGGAAGTCCCTCAGTGGCAGCCATGATAAGAGCCGTTCGAATTCTCTAAATGAAAGGAAAGGAGGTTTCAAACTTCCTTTATAACCTCCTTTAGCTTAGGAACCACTGGACCTCCCTAACCGACAAATGATATCATGAAAGTTACGGTGCTTATTAAGCATTTTAAAACGTATGTGGTAAGTTGCCAAAGTGCTTTGTTTTGAACGTTCATCAGTATTATAATCAAAAAGAGAAATATGAACGTTAGTTTTTACTGAAATTATCAAATAAAGTCAACATTTCACAGTCTTTACTGAGCTGTGTGGGGTTTGTTCAACTTTTAAAAGATGTTTGAATGGTGATATACACAGTGATAGATGTTAAAGACTAATGTTTATAATAAATACATTTGTATTGATTTTAAGATATTTTCATACAATCATACGTATTGGGATCATTTGTATTAATGTGGACCGGAGGCCTCCGGTCCACATTAATACAAAAAAGGAAAGTGAAACTTATGGTTGACACCCTTTCACTTTCCTTTTTTATTCCAATTCCAACTTTGGTCATGAAGAATATGTTTCTCTGTTGTCCCCGTTCATAAAGCATAAAACAACAGCATCAGAGCACGGTGCAGAGTCTCTAGATGAGTTTACAGTAGTCCCTCGTTCTTATTAAACATCCATGTTGTAGTCCGCTGTATAGAAAACTGTAGTTTCCATAGTTTCCCCACAGCAGCAGACGCACATTTATGACGTCCGCTGGCGCATCATAAACACGTTGGATAGTGAAAGTGCAGTCGGATTCTCAAAAGTACCGCAGTCTCTTCTCCTAAATCCTTTTGAAATCTCCTATCCACTATCCCTTAACCCCGTGACGTTTCACTCAGAGGTCAAGGGATGTCTTTTTTTCTATAGTTAATACTGAAATAGAGCCCTGCTGTTTTGTCAGGGTCTTTTCTTTAAATATAATTTTAAAATGTCGATACAGTAGCCCCTTTTTTTAAATGTCTATGCTTAAGTTTTTATAGGTGTTGCTATCTGCTTTGTGTAGCGTGGTTCTACAAGCAAGTCTGTGCATTCATTGGGTGGTATCAGAGAGATACAAGGATCTGTAAATGCAATGAAAACAATTGGCCACAGCAAATAATTGATATTAAACATGTAATTTTTACTTTTGAATACTTCAGTACAAAGGATGTATTGAATAATTTAAGTGATATGTGTACACATATAAATCATTAGTCAAAACAGGGCTACATTTGATTGAATTATAAAAGGTATAATATGTGGTAAACTGAAGAGTCGTTTGGGAGCCGAGCCAAATGATCCGGCTCACCAAGAAATGCCGGAATTCCCATCACTACTTTCGAGGCGAGCCGCAACTCGTCTCAAACAAGCCTACTGTGTACATCAGGCCCGCCCCTCCCTACACGCAGATGGGTGGGGCGGGCCATCCGAGGCGCACCTTTATGCGCTTATGCCCATATGCGCTAGGAGCTTTTGTCAAGAGCAAAAGCTAATGGGGATCCTTAATAAACATAAACATAAACATTATGCGGCGCAATTACTGCCCTGGTGTATACTGTAATACCTGTGCACCTACCTTCCTCCATTGTGTTTAGATCAGGTGCTGCTGTGGATCAAGGAGCTGTTAAAAAATGTATTGTTGTTAGACTTTACGCATACCTCTGTTGTCTCTTATACATTTAAGAAAGAGAAAACAAAATACTCTCTTTCTTTAACGGTCTCGACACTAAGAAATTAACAATTAAAACTAGCTTAGGCTACACTACTATTTGTGAGGCTCAGTTAAATGACAACTCCAAATGTTCAGCTCAAGAAAAAAAAGTACTATGAAGACATGTGTGAATCAGAAACAGACAATAAAGTCATTGACACAAAAAAGAAAAAGAAGCTACAAGTAAAGTGAAAGGCTCATTAAGAACTTCTCATGCACAGCTTTGAGCCATCATGAAAGGTTTCAATCAGTTTGTGGTAGCTTAAGGAACCATTTTGAGCTAATTCAGTCCAAATCTAAAGATGCTCAATTTCCAATGATATAAAACTATTTAGGAAATCATTTGAGAAGCTGACACAACAGAATGTTTGCAATGTTGTTCTTTAAAAATGGCTCAAGCAAGTAGTACTAATTCTCCAAAAAGTTACAAATAGCTTTTTTAATTCATGTAATTAAAGGTTAAGAAGCTTTACAGCCCAGGAAAAGGTCATTTCCACGTAGCACAAACTCAAACAAACACAAACAATACTAAAAGTAGCCTACAGAGTTTTTGTATTTTTCCATCACATGAAACATGCCATAACAGTTTCAGACGTATTTTAAAAACTAGACGGCAGGAAATGAAACTTTAAAAAACCAGAAGCGTAAGAGATATGGCAGTGAGACAGTTATTAAGTGAATGTGTATAGTGACAGAATAATATAACCAAAAGGTCAATTGTACATGTCATTAGTGCAAAGAAAACGCAGAAAGGTTCAAGTGAAAGTAAAAATAGGCGCCGGACAAACGTTGTTACTTCTACTCTACCTTGTGGCATTAGATGTTGGAGTTGAAATCCTTCCATTAAAGGTAGGGTAGGTAAGAATGGAGAAACCAGCTGGAGTAAGCTAGAATTTGAAAGTACACAACCGAACAAAATCTGCCCCTTCCTTCAGACTTCCTTTCAACACACACAAACGCAATGAGGGCACAAGATAAAAATGAGTGCACGAGATGGAAGGCTGACAGGCAGGTAGGCCATCCAATGATCTGCTCTACTCACTGCAGAGAGGCTGACATGACTCACATTTCCTCTATTTGACTTGATGAATGCAAATTAGAGACCGGCTCAACCAGTTATCCAACAACAGTTGTACATTGGACTAGATTTACTATAAACTGTTTGTTTGCCTTTTATCATGTTGACTCTGATGAAGAAAGAGTAGTGTAAAAACTAAACTGAAACAGTTTTAATTGTTATCATAAGAGACAAAAAACACAGTCTGTGCTAAGTGTATCCTAAGTTCAACACGATGAAATGACTATGTGTTTAACTGCTCTATTAAATAGTTTTGAGGCTAAATGTAAAGCCACAACATCCATATTTAAATATATCAAGATGTTTTCACAGCAGAAATGTTGGCATGCTGCCACAGTGTGACGAAGGTAACTTCGTCACTGTGGACTGACGGCTTCGGGCCTTGTATTATTGCACTTTATGAAACAACTTCCCTTTGCACAGAAATGTCACCCAGCACTTTAGTAGTGAACAGTTTGGCACTTTATTAGCGTGATTGCACAGTACCGTTTGGCATTGCATATTTGCAAATTTTATATAATTTATACTAATTATTGAGATAGTATTTATTAAAGGATTAAACCGTATTAATTGAAATGTCGTCTGGCAGGTGCTGGTCGGGTCCTCGGCTCCGCCTTGAAAAGATAGGGGAGTTACCGAGAGCGCCGAAAGTGTTTGCTGGTGTAGAATGACAGCGGTTGAGAGTAATCAGGGTGCAAATAATATGTGAGGGTGTGGAAATCATAGCGTTAAGTGGCATTAATTGTACCAGTGCTGACTGTGTTTAGTTGGGTTTGTATGTGTGTTATTCTGTTCAGTTATATATGTTTGTGTTTGAAAAGTGTTCCCCCTCCCGTTTTGTCTGTTGCTCCTGATTATGTTCACCTGGTACCCTGTGTTGTCTCCAGTGTTCGAATTACCCATTTTCTTTCGGGGGAGCCCTATTTTTTAGTGCACATCCTGCTACTAAATATGTCACACGCACGCTCTGTTGACTGGCGCAGCAGCGCGGATGCGATCAATTGCTATAAAAACACTCTGCTACTACTACAGACGATATTACTGCCAAGGCACAATAACATTTCAGAGAGAATAAATAACAACATGAGGCTACCGTTTCAAAACCAATTGATAGCCATTAGCCAACATTTATTTAATTGCAACAAACAAAACAAAGCAACGACATCAGCTGCTGTTGGGGACACATGGCAACGTTTTTCAGATTTGTATAGGCTATATAACATAGGCACGGCGGCCTCAGAATTTAAATGAGTTGAAATTAATCCAAGAAAATAATGAGACTAGCTATCCAAAACGAATGATTTATTATTGAGCAACAACAATGAATGGAAATGTTAATACTACACTCCACCACACATGTAGGCCTAATCCAACAGTCTATGGAATTCGAACTTCCACGTAATTCAAAACTTTATTTTATTTTTATTTTGTATGTGTGCATGACATGTGTGTCATAGCCTCTTTTTTTCAGCAGAAGGGGAAGGAAGGGGCTTCTTTAGGACCAGCCTGGAATAGGCCTATACTCAGAGTCAACAGCTTTGTCCCTATCGCTTCTTGACTGTCCCTATCACTTCTTCCCTGTCACCCCCCTGTGGGTGGATTGCTACAATGGAGGGAAAACGGACGAGAAGTTACAGACATGCAAGCAGACTATGAAACCAAAGTGTGTGTGTGTGTGTGTGTGTGTGTGTGTGTGTGTGTGTGTGTGTGTGTGTGTGTGTGTGTGTGTGTGTGTGTGTGTGTGTGTGTGTGTGTGTGTGTGTGTGTGTGTGTGTGTGTGTGTGTGTGTGTGTGTGTGGCGCTGCTGAAAGAGCAACGCCTATAGATTGATTAGACTACGCAAGTCAATCAGTCTGATAAAAACCTAATAAATCACACCACCAAAAAATATATCAACAGTAGGACTGGGGCCAGTCCAAACAAACACAAAGCTCAAACAGTCAAATGGACTCTCTTACCTTACTGTAAAAGCGACCACAGGGACCTGGGCGGCTTCTTCTTCGCTTTCGGTCCCGGAACCCATGATGTGGAGGGTTTGTGGCCAGCTTTGATCCAAGACCGTACAAATGGCTGAGGGTCGAATTGCTCCAGGGGGGGGCCATTGATGTCTACGAAGAGAAGTGAGAAGAGGCTCTTCTCCCGCAACTTGTTGCGTTTGTCGGTGTCGGTCGAATTGACGGCAGAAAACCCCCTCTCACACTCAGCTGATGTAGGCAGAAAGGTCTTGCTCGCTGTCTGCAGTTTTTGCAGGGCTTTCCCTGGAGATTTATTCTCTAATTTGTAGTCCCGAAACTCCTCAATGGCCTCTCGGGCCGGTTCCCCCAGTACTTTTGCCAGTGCGCGTACTTCATTCTCCCCATAGAGGATCAGGGCGCTCCGTTGTTCGGGCCAAAAGCGCTTGTCCAGTGGTTTTAGCATGCGGACCAGGTCCGGTTCAGGCAGTCGCTTCTTCAAACTGTCTATTATAGACTGGTAAAACTGCAGACGGTTTATCTTGGGCCTGCTCTCTGAGAGCTCAACATCCTTGAACATGCCAGTAGCAATGCCTTCTTCCACTTTTTGTGTGGACTTTCCGCCACTGATTTTCATAGCTGTCAACACATCGATGGTCTGCTGAATGTAGCAACTTGCATCTACCAAAGATGTTTCTCTGCGTTGCAGTTTTAGCGACAGGCTTTTAAGTTCTCGAAGAACATCCTTCATGTTGCCAAATCAGTCAGAAATCCAGTGCTCGTGAGGAGTTTGTGCAGTCCCCTGAATTTCTGTCTCTCTGTGTCACTGCGAGATGATGTGTCGTCTGTTGCTGTTTTGAATTGGCGTGCCAGTGCGGGATAATCTTTCCAGACAGCTTTCACAGTCTGAAAACTACTAGCCACCCAACGAATAGTGAAGATTTGGCCTATTTTCAATATTTGCATGTTTAATTCTGCTGCTGCTTCTTGGAGCAAACGGGCATTTTTTGATGACTGGTGATAGAGAGCATACAGTTTTGCAACAAAAAACTCAAATTGATTACACTCAGCTACTTCTTTAAGGCAATCCTTGACAGCCAATTCTAGTCGGTGGGCTAGACAGTGAATAGACTGCACTTTGGGGAAATCCTGTTTGAGTTTTGTCACAAGTCCCCCAACTCTGCCTGTGAGTACTGCTGCTCCATCCGTTGCTATTGAGATTAGATTTTTCCCCAAGAACTCGTCATCCAGTCCAGCTTGTTTTAAGCTTTTCCTCAAATTTCTGTACAGCGAGTTAGCATCCGTACCTTCTGAAAGCTCAACAATATCCAAGAAAACATTGTCCACTTCCCCTTTTCCTGTCATGTCACATCGCACGTAAATATTCATGTAGGCCCTCCCATGAACTGTGCTCTCATCTATTGTGATGCTAATTAGTGAGCCCATGTCTTTTACGTTGGAAACAAATTTAGCTCTCATTTCCTCGGCGATATGCCTGATTATTTCAGCACAAGCATGGTCCAATTTGTGCACAGTCCCTACGGTAGCACCATTGAGTTTTTGTAGGAACATTACAGCAGGTAGCTTTCTGTATGACATTTCTTCTTTGGCAATCATATAGGCAGATCTGAACGATGTATATGTTTCCTGCATTAGATCCGCATTGATTGCTAATACCTTGTTTGGTAGGACATCTTTCTTTCTCATCTCCGAAATTGCGATTGCTTTTTCGTGTGCCTGGCTCTTATGGTGCTTATAGATCTTTTTTCGCAGGTTATTTTGTTGATCACAGCTGACTTTTCCCTGAATCCATTCTGGTGAAAGGTGCACTCCTGTGGATTTTTCTGCGAGCGGCAAGGAGATCAATATAGTTTTTGCCTCTTTGCAAATCTCACATCCAAATTTTTTATTTTTTATGAAAAGCCATGGATACTTTTCTTTCCACTCACTCCATCTTTTCAGTGTCCAGTTAAAAGGCAGGCCATCATGGGCATCTTCAGCGTCATGTTCGCTAGTGCAGGTCGAACCGGCGGCTGTTGCCGTTGTTGAAGCCTCTTCTGGCTCCGCATCGGCAGGCCTTTCCCTCGGTGTGGAGCTGTCACAATCGACCCTAACGCCGCTTACAGCTGGCGAACTAAAAGTTGTTTGGTTGACATTTTCATTTTTAGACTCCTTTGCTTCTTTACTTGTGAAACCAAAAGCTGCGAGGCTTGGCTGTTTGCGTTTCGCCATTTTCTTTATTACAAAGCCAATTTGTTGTTGTTAAACAATATCAATATGAACCGCCGTAACCATAGCAACGTAAGTAGCGTAAAGAATGCAGCCCCGCCACGTACAGATGGCAACACACAGAAATATTCACAATATAATATTCAGAAACTGTAATGACCAATGACTATAATTTATTTCAAGAACTTTTATTTACAGAAACTCAACCTTTCTAATCTGTGTGACACAAATATGCACGATTTTTTGGGGCTCCCCCTATTTATCTCAAAGTCGGCCTTCGGGGGAGCTCCCTCCCTCTTCGGGGGAGCCAAGCTCCCCCTGGCTCCCCCCCATTTCGAACACTGGTTGTCTCCTTCCCCCTCACCTGTGTCTTGTTGGCTTAATTGCACATGTGGGTATTTAGGCTTAGTGATGGCAAAATGAAGCTTTGAATGAAGCATCGAACCACTTGGACAATTGTGTCGGAAATAGGTTCATTTCTCGAAGCTTCAGTTACAGCGACCTCTCCTGGCGAAGTGCAAGGCTGCAGTGAGTTTAACGTATCTTTGCCTTGAAAAATATTCGATGTACACCAAGCGGCAAACTCTGGGGAAGAGCCGGGACGCCAATACGGAAGTGCCACAAACTGCAGTTCATATATTGGCCGATAGGCGCTGACTGCAGAAAGGAGCAATTTCCATAGACCCCCATGTTAAAATGCCCAATTTTACAGCCTAAAAAAACATGTTTCTACCCATGGATCCAATAAATATTATTATAGATATAGTTAGATTCCACCTTCATGATTATGGATCTGTGAGTGAATTGTTTTCTAACATGACCCTTTTATTTATATTAGGTCTTAAAGTTGTTGCATAAATTAGGGCGTGGTCACATTGAGTGACAGCTCTGTCAAGTGACTGCTGCTGTTAGCTTTTTGTCTCTCTGCTAGCTGCTCCGTCTCCGTGAAGCTACAGGGACTCTGCCTGCCCAGTTCATCCAGGGAACACAACTTGACCCCGGCCGTGTTTGTTTGTTCTTCATGCTTATATATCGGACTATTGTGACTCGCTCTGCGGTTAAAACAGACGGTGCATGAATGCCGTTTTGCGGTAAGTGAAATTCAAGTACTTTATTTATGTGTTTATGATTTTAATCAGCTACGTAATGAATGTTAAGGCTTGGGTTAGCGTGTAAGCGAGTGGTAGCTACATCGGTGCTAACGATGCTAATCGTATCCTCCAAGTTAACTTAAAACCATAGACTGTATATATAAAGGTTAAAATGAAATAGACAAGTGTTAAGCGTTAAGTGAGATAGTACTGTAGAACAAAAGGCTTCTGTTTGAGGTTGATAAAATAAGGTCATCCTTGTAACTTAGAGAGATATTTTATTATGTAGGTAGGAACTGTATGCAT
This sequence comes from Trematomus bernacchii, assembly GCF_902827165.1. Taxonomy (NCBI): domain Eukaryota; kingdom Metazoa; phylum Chordata; class Actinopteri; order Perciformes; family Nototheniidae; genus Trematomus; species Trematomus bernacchii. The sequence goes on from NW_022987567.1 coordinate 5,105,943, forward strand.
CGCTAAGGTTAATTTAAATTGGCTATGCTCAAGTATGTAGACAAGCTAACGTCGAAGTAGTGTATGTGAAATCAACCTCACAATAAGATGTGTGTATATTACAATTATTAATGTCATATTTCAAGATGATTACTTAGATATTACAATATGGTTGGTTGAGTTGGAGTTCATTATTGAGCTTACACGTTAACGTCACAGTCATCTGAAGAACGAACCCAAACCTTGTTGTTTTTATTAATTGCATTACCAAATTGGTATCAAATAAACAGTAAGCATTGGTAACACAACTTCCAAAGTTACAGTAAAATAAAAAGGACCCTGACTCGGGCAATACACAATCCAACATGTTCAACAGAAGAGAATAAGTTATATTGTTTGTACACATGGTTCTTTACATATATATCTGTTTGTTTAAAGTTTCCAGGTGATGCAGACAGGCTGGACCAGAGAGTGAGAGACAGAACTGGACTCCTCACAGCAGTGAACTTCAGCACAGGTACAAATACTCTTTTTTCATACTGTACAAAGAATCAAGAAAGATATTGGTTTAAATAAATGAAGTATTGACTTTAATACACTGATATACATTCCATTAAACAATACTAAATACTAGATCACCTACACATCAGTGAAGTTGAGGGTTTTTTCCATGCAAAGGGTTACATGTTAACAAGCAATATTACTTTGTCAGCTTTCTAATTTAAGGTATTGAAGGCAAAGCTATTAGTGAGAACTGCTACTATTTATCTCTCAATATTGTCTGTAAAAAACGTGGTAAAAGTTATGATTTCAGTGAGAGAACAGAGCAAGCTTCTACAGTTGCACTAAGTTTTGATAACAGTTAAATATTATTTTGATAATAAAATATATTTCAATGTTGATGAATGTCATACTGTTCATTCATAATCTGATTGTCTTTGTAGCTCACTGTTGAAATAAAATAAAACATTACAATTACAAAATAATTATATCTACAGCCCCTAAACACAAGCACACCTCTTTCATAAATAACACACTTGTTCTGCAATAATATGTTTTATGTTTCCTGTAATTTTTGTTAGGAAAGGACATGCCTGAAAGACACGACTCAACATTTTCTCCTTCTCTGAGGGTCAAGAAGAACATCCAAGAGGAAAATTAAAAGCTGATGTTATGAGATTTTAAGACCAGTACAGGACATTCACTAAGAAACTACTTTTATTGTGAAGTCAGCTGATCGAATGCACCTATTTCCACATCTACACTCCATCAGCTGATTAATTCTATTTGCCTCACTTTATGAGCTTCACAACACCTGTACCTTGTACCGCAGAGTTTGCAACGTCACAAATAAATGGGGCCAATCTTCAGTCAGATGTGAATGTGTAATCTAACATTTTCAGTAAGAATAATGGACAAAAGGAGTGCAAATACAAATACAATTTATTGAAATCTGAACCAAAAGTTAATCAAACATGTTTTAAATAAAAAAGCACATATGGACAGAAGGTGTAAACCTATTAAATGCATAAGTAAACACATTTAGTCAAATAAAGTGACAGACAAGGCCTGTGCAGGTGGTATCAGCTATGCCCAGCATGGGCTCCTCCATCAGGCCTGGTCCTCCTCACAGAGGAAAGACCCTCAGTCCTCTCCAAACCAACAGACTGGACGTCCATCACACGGAGATTTCTCCCTGAAGTCTCTGCAGCTCTCTGGACACCACGCTGTCTCAATCCGTCCACACTGAATATGAGTGGGGAAAAATGAAAATAATAAATGCTTTAGACCAGGGGTCGGCAACCCCTGGCACGCGTGCCAGCATTGGCACGCGGCACCGTAACCAGTGGCACCCTAGGAATAAGTGGAATAAGTGTGCAAAATATTTAAATTGTATTTTCGGATCCTGAACGAGACCGCCGCCAGAGCGCGTCTCCCCGCACGCAGCGCAGCCCCGCTCTCTTTAACTCCAGGTGACTTTCTGCCGCTTTCCTCCGTGGTGCAGGGCTGATCGTTTCACCACAGAGGAAAGCACTTCACAAATTGCAGTACCCATAAGGAGCTTTACAAATGCCGCAGTTTTTGCGTGGCTGTGTCTTTAGTTGAAAGCCCAGTGGCGATCTGCTCATCTCTCATTGAAATAATATGCTACAAAGGGGCGGACTGGCCATCTGTGTGTTGAACTTTCCTGTCGGCTCCCAGACCGTAGTCGAGGAGGGCAGAAGCAACAAGCTTCAGGTTCAATAACCCACTTTAGCTTAAATGACTGGAGAGAGGCGAGCTCTGCTTGGGAGGCCGTTGCATTTATTTAGCTGTTCTTCTGTTTCACAAAATACATCACAGACCTGTTTTTCTGCTGCCTCGTTTCACTTCCAGAAACATACACACGTCACGCTCGCTCACTCTCGCTCTACCATCCACACACACACATGCAGACGCCACACCCCTCTCTCTCTCTCTTAAAGGGACAGCGATCTCATCTCACTCTGCATGACCCTAATATCATAATATGTGTGTTCTGGAGAATCACAGAACGGACGATCGTCCTTATTATTATGCCGTTTAAACCAGGTCCACACACTGCTTCCCCGCAGCGAGGCCCCCCCGCCCTCCTGTTGATAGTTCATGAGCGTCAAGCTCCTCAACCCCCCCCCCCCCCCCCCCCCCCCGTTGATAATTCTCGATCGTTGGCACGCTGATAACAACCTTTTTTTTTAATGGCACTTCATATCAAAAAGGTTGCCGACCCCTGCTTTAGACAATAAGAAATATAAAGTTGACTGTTGAGTTGCTCAGTTTTTTTAGATTGTCAATACTATTACTGTATAACTAATATCTCAGGTTAAGAGGCACATTCAAATAAAGATTGGTCTTTAAATACATTTTGTCTTTTGAATTGTTTGTCTAAAGTCAAGGATCTAGAACTGGTACTTATAGTTTTAATGATACAGTCTGGTTATAATGCTGTTTGGAGGAGGCCTCACAGGTAAGAGCACTAACTAGCTACCATCACATGTACCTTAGCTTGACTTAAATGTATTAAACGTATAATTAAGTGATAGCAAAATATAAATAACTAATGTCATGCAAACATATTAATAATTTGCTTGATTCCAGTGTTGCATTTAGCACATTGCATACAAACGTTAAGGGATTTTAAGATTCTGAAGTATTATGCTAAAAACTCAATAACTTAGATTATTATTTATAGTTTTGCTGAATAGTTTCATGTCCGCTTACCTTAGAAACGTATAATGTGACGGCAGTGTGCAGATGGGGAGCATGTTAGCTTAGCTTCTTAGCTTGAGCTAGCTCTGTTACTTCCTGCTCGGGGGCAGCAGGTCCCGCCTCGGCTCCGCCTCTTTGCCCTTATTTGGAGCAGGCGGGAGTTAGACTCTGACGTCACTGTAGAGCCGTTAGTGGCCGACTCCGCCTACTAAGGGCTTCTCGGCAACTCTGCAGAATCCTATGGGTGACGTCACGGACCCTACGTCCATTTATATATACTGGGTGTTTCTCAATCGCGAGTAAAGCTGCTCCAGAGCCACTATTTCAAGCATACTACGTCATCGAGTGCCGCCGAATTACTGTTCCAATCTCCAGCATACTTGGAAATCTACCGAGCCCGGCGTACTCCGTTTGGAGAAATATCGAGGCTGCACATGAGTAGACTCCGCGGTCTTAAAATCCCCACAATGCTTTGTGCACGGACCAATTTCCCCAAATCTGTGACGGAAAATGTAAGGCGGGGCCTCTCATATGACGCACACTTGCTAGCCTGTTCCACTCTTTGTTTTCCGAATGCCAGGAAGTATTCTTGCCTCGCTTCTGAAGCAAGATGCTCGGCAGACATGTGCTACCAAGCAAGCGTACTCGCGATTGAGAAACACCCACAGTCTATGGGCTGCAGGCAGGGCCAGATCTAATAGTAATTAGAAATTATCCTACGGGCCGAAATTAAATCCACCACGGGCCTGATTTGGCCCCCGGGCCTTGAGTTTGACACATGTGCTCTAGCATACATGTCAAACTCAAAGCCCGCGGGCCAAATCAAAGCCTGAAGTCGGACAGCTCGGAATCAACTTCTTCTTCTTCTCTCGGTTTTTGGCGGATTGCAAACTACTTTAAGGTGCCTACCGCCACCTACTGTACAAGAGTGTGTATCACCATATCATCCTATCACCACTTGTGGAATTATACCATGTATTTACGTTGTTTTAAATTCTTCCAATCAATCCTGTTTCACTCAAATACTTAAGAATGGCCTTCCTGGTAGCTCTTACCCCCTCGCCTTCTGTTCCCAGTGTCCCCATCAGGCTCCACTCCCTTCCTGCCTCTCTGACCCTGTCTCTTAGTTGTTCCCTCTCTGTTTTGTACATGTTGCAGTGTAATATGATGTGTTCCACATTTTCTTTCACTCCACACCCCCTGCATTCTTCAACTTTGCTTTTTACCATTATAAACATTGTGCCGTTTAATCCTGTATGATCCAGTCTGAGTCTAGTGATGATGATCTCCTCCCGTCTGTTCCTTTCTGTATAGATCTTTGTTATGACTGATTTCTGTAACTTGTGGTATCTCCTCCCTTTCTGATCTTCCTCCCACCTTTTCTGCCATATTTCCATACCCTTCTTCTTAATTATTGCTTTTCCTTCTCCTTTTCCAAGTGAAACTGGTATTGCTATTTCCTTCTGTAACGCATCTTTTGCTAATTTATCAGCATGCTCATTCCCTTGAACCCCCTCATGTGCAGGCACCCAGCATAACTGCACATCTATTCCCCTTCTCTGAAGTCTCAGTAAGCAATGGTTAAGTTCAATAATGAAATCTTCTCTAACAGTTATTGTCGACTGTATGCTTTCCAAAGCAGATAGTGAGTCTGTGCATATCACCACCCTATCAGGTCTCTTCAACCTATTGTAGCCCAATAATTGCTGCGAGTATTTCTGCTGTATAAACTGATAAATTATGTGACACTCGTTTTGAGATTGATATTTTGAATTCTGGTATACACGCCTATCCCCACGCATTCTTGCTTCTTAGATCCATCTGTATACATTTTGAGGTAATTGTAATACTTTTCGTTCAGGTACATACTCGTTTTAATTCCCACTTCATTTATTTGCCACTCTTTTTTCCTTTCTATGATACTCACATCTATATTAGCTTCTGGGGAAAGCCATGGGGGAACACTGCTAAATGGGCTTGCTTTGGCAAACTTTATGGTCTCCACTCCATATGCCCTCGTTCTCTCCTTACTTGTCCAGCCAAACCCACGCCCCTGGAACTTTGTATATTCCCAGCAATCCTGTAGTATTCTGTTTGTGATATTTTCCTCTCCACTTCCTTGTAGCCTGACCCAGTAGGCCTATGACAGAGCAAGTTTCTCTCTTCATGCACAAATGTGTTTAATCGTTAATGTCAGATATGTACTAAGTAAATACATTTGTTCCTGCTCAAGATTAGATTCAACTTTATTGTTATTGCACAGATTACAGGTACTGAGACAACGAAATGCAGTTTAGCTTCTAACCAGGAGTGCAAAAAGCAGTAAAGTGAAAAGTAATGTACACAATCTACAGAATAAAATATAGAATGAATTGAATGACGAATACACAGTGAGGGATATGAATACACTATACACAGTAGCCTAGCCTAGTATGAACAGTGTGTTGTATGAATATGCTAAGATATATAAAGTATGAAAACGGTAAGCAGTGCAAGTATAGTATAACATATATAGATATTAATTTAATGATGATAAACATTGTGGAACAATGATGAAAAATGTGAATGGAAGTGGCGACGTAAAACTGACACAAAACAACAACACACTTTTGCCGAGCCAATGGAGAGTTTCATCCCCAGCACGGGGTAAAAACCATCAATGAGCGCTCAGCTCGAGATACCAGCGAGTCGTTTCCCATCAAGCATTTCGCTTCCGCAGCCCGTGGAGAGAAACTGCGCCGCCTCGCCGCGCCTCGCTCTCAAGTCTGCGGGCGTCTTTGTCCCGCGAGATTTCAACGTCTCATGTAGGCGAGCCTCCTGAGAAAGTCGGACAAAATGACTAACCATCATGCAACGCACTAGCAAGACGTTGATCGCAATTGCGCAGGTCTGCGCAGGTCTCGCTTGTCTCAAACAAGCCTATAGTCTGGCCGCTGCAGGAAGGAAGGACCTGCGGTATCTCTCCGTGAGACAGCGGGGTATGGCGTCAGGTCCACCAGAACAACCTGCTGGCTCGTTGTGGAAACGTATTTTCACATTCTAGCACAGTTTATTGCTAGAAATGGTAGACATTCTTCATTCCAAGATAACACTGAAAGAACTACATTAACCAGCAGGCTTTGCGGGAGAGTCACTCACCTTGTTGCCTGGCAACGCCCCCAAACTTAAACGGATGACTTGGACAGTCAAATGTAAAGGTTTGACGCGTTAAATATGAGGCAAAATTCACGTTAAAACATTTTGGTAAGTGCAATTTTGATATATAATATCTAAAAATGTATTTTCCACCGCTGTCTTTTACGTTATGTTCACATTCAGAGTTGTTTAAAGCTTAACGTCGGTTCGGTGAAGTTGGAAATAACGTTTTGAAAAATAAATTGCCCTCTTTATTTTTCAGAATGCAAAAACAGAGAAGCAGATGAGTAAACAGCGGAAATGTCGGAAGAAAACACAACTACTGTTGGTGAACAGACTGAGAAGAGAGAGACTGCTACACAGGATAACGGTGAAGGTAGCCTAACTGTGGACATTTACCTGTATAACGTCAACGTGATGGTCAGATAGCATCACCGGCTTTTTTAGCTAGCGTTACCTAGCCTTAGCTAAAGGCTTTTAGATTAACATGTGGAATTTGCAAGATGAGAACTTTAGCTTATAATACTTTAAGTATATTTTGATGCTTGTACTTTTACTGGAGTGCAATTTAAATGCAGAGGTTTTACTTATAACAGAGTATTTCTACTCTCTGGTATTGCTACTTTTACTCTAGTAAATTATGTGAGTACTTCTTTCACCACTGGAGATAAGTAATTTATAAAGTGAATGAAATGTCAGTAAAAGTAGAAGCATTTAATGATGTGAGATGCAGTGTAGTTGCTGAAGTAAGAGTATCTCTTAGTTAGTTGGTAAGTTAGTTAGTTAGTCAATAAGAAATACAAGTAGTGACACTGTTAGTTAACTTGTAGTAATGCAGTCACATTGTCATTTACGAAATAGCAGATAGCATAGACATTTTAGTTAAGGTGGAAGGATTGCTGAGAACAGTCCAAGTGTGTGAGCTGTAAACAGTTGAAATGTCAGCTGGTATTCTAATTTAACGAGTTCAATCATTTTTGCCTGCAGTGTAAGCTGCTTCCACATTTCTGTTCAACCTCTCCCTTGTCTAACAAAAGATTGTATGCATGCTACAAGTGTTGCTGGAGTTTAACCTCTCCAACATGTTACCCCCTCACGATAAACACCCAGTGATGCAGCATGAGGCTGAAAACGGATCAACAAAGCAGCTCTCTGAGTACTACAATTATGAGGAACTTCACTCCAGACCATACATCACACCGGACTCTGAAATCCCAGAGAACCTCCTGCACCTCTGGTATCCTTTATCATTGTTCTTAAATGTTACACCACATCTCCTACAACTTTTGAAAGTACATTTTGTGTGACACTTTAGGGAATCTGATCTTGATCCTTATTCTGTCCTGCGTTCAGTCACTCCTTTGGCTATGACAGTGGGCGCAGGGGGAACCTGCAGCTGCTGGATGACAACACTCTGATCTTTATCGCCGGGAACCTGCTCGTGCTGCTCGACGTTTCCACCAAGGAGCAGAGATACCTCCGCTCCTGCAGTGGAGGAGGAATCGGCACCATCAAGGTACGATAGTGAACACTGCAAGGGAAGAGTGCTAGTCTGTGGGATGGAGTGAGAAGGATAAACAGACGGTTAACTTCAATTTCAGAATCAATCAAAATTTGATATAAAAAAAATTCCCAGGGGAAATTGGTTTTGTAACAGTAAGTTCATTTTAGGATCAAATCAAATAGAATAATAGATATGGATTACAGACATTTTCTTACCTGGCTTTAAATGCAAACCACCACCAGAGGGAGACATAGCTCTTGTTAGGCCTTATTGATGTATTGTCAATTTAATTTTGTATTTCTCCTCTTCTCTCTGCACCATATCTCTCCAAAAGCGGTGCTGCAACACAGGAAGTATGAGAAAAATAGAGCTCTTTTTGAGCATTACAGCAGGGAAAAATGTTTCAGTAGAGACACACAATACAAAGATGAACCTGAAAATGAGCATAGTAGGGCCCCTTTAAAATATGTTGGACATGCACACCTATTACGGCACTCTCACCTGGTGTATTCAATAAGACAAACATAACCTTAGCATAGTCTAATAGTATCAATATATAAACACATGTACAAAAACTGTGGTATTAATGTATTTCATTTGTGTTGTGTGTATGTCAAGGCACATCCAAGCAAAGAGTGCTTCGCTGTAGCAGAGAAGGGAATCCAGCCCAACATCATAATGTATGAATATCCCTCGTTACGGCCGTTCTGCATCCTCAGAGGTAAATGGGAACAAGATGCTGTGAGTTTTTCAAATGTGATGTTTTATTGATGTGTTAACTTTCATGTTTTGCAGGTGGTACGGAGAGGGCGTACTGCTTTGTGGATTTTAACCAAGACGGGAGCCTGCTGGCCAGCGTGGGGGCGGACCCCGACTACATGCTGACGCTGTGGGACTGGAGGAGGGAGGAGGTGATGCTGCGCTGCAAGGCCATTTCTCAGGAGGTGTACCGAGTCAGCTTCTCCCCATACAACCCGGGACTTCTCACATCATCGGGATCTGGACACATCAAGTACTGAATCCTCCTCAAACCCTGTTCAAAACAATGTTAGGCCCACTGGAAGAAATATAAAAATAATGGCTTTGAATCTTTTATGTAAACATGTAATTATGAAGCCATTTGCTGCCTTTATCCAGATTCAGCTAAAAACCCCCTTTAATATTTTCCCCTAAGCGTAAAAAGGACTGTGTGTAACTCCTACTGTTTAGCATGTATTGCAATGTGAAAGCATTTGCTTCGTAATATATCATTCTTTATTTAGAACTTTACCCCTGCCTTATTCGTCACATTATATCAGCGCTGATCGAGGCCACCTGGCCGCCGGTACCGGAGGAGTGAAAGGCTCGAGCCAGAGTCTCGTTCGCTCTCTCCGCTGAGGATCTGTTTTGGGAGAGCAGCTACTTCGTTTATGCTTTTGCTTTACATTTATATTAGTTTTGGCATTCAAACACCTCGCACCACACCTTAGGCGCTTTCACACCGGAGTACTTTTCCCGTTTAGTTCCGATAGTTCCTGGGATTTTGCGTTCACACCAAAAGGAGAACTTAGTTCATGAGAACTTTTACCCCCATTTTAGTCCCTGCTAGAGAGGTGGTACTTTCCTGGGGAGAAAAAAGTTCCAATTTCTGATTGGCTGGGCGAATTGCAAACCACGCCCCGTAAAACTCTGAAAAGTTTTGTGAAGCCGCCATTGTATTTGCTGGCATTAGCATTATTAGCATTAGCATTAGCCCCGCGCACCAACGCAGAGAGACTTATGGCAACACAAAAAAAAACACGGGAGCGGTGGAGTGATGAGGAGGTGTCGGCGTTCTGGCGATTTACTCGGAAGGCTTCAGTCCCCAACTCCGGCCGGGGACTTCGGGTGGCAGTATACGCCGTAAAGTTGTTTCCACGCTGTTGTTATGGCCAAGAGCCAGGCCATGACAAAAACGTAATCAGTTTCTCCCCAAACCGGCATATAAGATTACATGTTGTATGATAATTATATGTTATTAATGTTTCCAAATAAGAGGACAATACATTTTCTCCTCTCTGTCAGGTTCTGGAAAATGGCCGACACATACACAGGGCTTAAATTGCAAGGGCTTATGGGAAATTTTGGGAAAACTGCAGCGACTGATATCAAGGGCTACGTGGATCTTCCTGATGGAAAGGTGTGTGCCCTGCAGCTCTGACACAACATCTGAAATGTTTCTCTAAATATTTATTTACTTCCCAAATGGAGCATTACAGAATTTGTTTTCAATCATTAACATGTCAAACCAACAGTTGTACATGACATGTACTCACACACCAATAGAAACTCAGATTGTTCACTAAACTGTGATTCATGCAGTCTCAAGCAATGAGTCTGTTTTACATTCAAGTTTGTACTCTGAACCTTATGGCTGTTAAACATTGGATAACATTTTTTCAAGAGAATTCCCTCCATATCCATGATTGGTAGATCATTGTTAAGGCATAGTTATCAGAATTGATGTGGAGCTACAAATCAATCTAGATTGTTTTGGTGTGAGTTGACAAGTGTTGGAGATTTTGTAAAAGTTAATCCTGACCCTCGCCTCTCTTCGTCTCCTCCTCTCAGGTGGTGTCCGGCTCAGATTGGGGAAACCTGCTGCTGTGGGAGGGGAACGCCATCAAGGTGGAGATTTGTCGTAAGGGGGGGGGGAAATGCCACGCCGGGATGGTCCAGCCGTTCGCCCTGGAAGACGGACAGCTGATGACCATCGGCTATGATGGAGTGGTTCGGGTAAGATGCTTCACTTCAAACGTGTCAGAAATATTTTCAAAAACATAAAATGTTCTGATTAAATTAACAATAAACTCCTATAACTGTTCAGTGTTTTTTTCTACATTAATAATGGCTTTTGTTTGTAGTTTTTGTGTGTAAATAATAGAGTGGTACAGAGACTAAATGAGACGACTTAACGTCATCACACCGACCATTAGCTTCCTTTAGCTTAGCGGTGGTGAAGTCAAGTCACTGCGATGTAGTTTGTTTATAGCCTAACGTTAGCTTTTTTGCCTCTCGAGATTACATTTACACTTCAAAAATCTTAAAAGTGGTGTTAATATGTAGAGATGATCCTGCTGAACAAAAAAGGTGTCATAAATAAACGTGGGTTTGCCAAAGATCATAGGCTACAATTAGAAATATGTTCCTTTTTTAAGCCAATTGACCCTTCTTGGCACTCCTTATCAACCTTATTGAGCCGGATTGATGATCTAAACTCGGATTTCTTTGTAGTTGCCTTTTTTGAAATCGGTCTGAATTTGTAACCCCCCTGCCCCCTGCAGGGCTGGGACTTTGAAAGCATCGACACCGCAGACAGTACCGGTGACAGCGGGCGGTTTGAGCTGGAGCCCATGAACGAGCTGTTGGTGGGACACAACGTGTGCCTCTCCTCGGTGGTGAAGAGCTCGCAGCCGTCCGACTCCTTCATCTGCTTCGCTCAGGTCAGAGGGGAGTCAGAAGCTCATCCTTACAGCTATGTGTAATATCTGATCTCCATCAAGATACCAAACCTGATCTCTGCACTTTTATAGGACACCGGCGGAGCCATCTGGAAACTGGATCTTTCATTCACCTACACTGTGAGTTCCATACACTTACTTTAGTATTTTATCATTCTTGTTAACAAATATTTCAATTGTCTTGTAACAGGTTCTTCTTGTTACTATTAAGACCATTTTTCTTATACATTTGGTAAAAAGTGTGATTCTTTATTTGTCGACAAAATACAAATATGGACCTGAAAATGAGCACATCTCCTCTTTAAGATACAAATCAAACCAAAGATGACTCCCATGAGACGCTTTCTCACTTTAAATAACCGTTGATGTGTGATCTGTGTGCAGACTCCTGATCCAGAGTGCCTGTTCTCCTTCCACGCCGGGGCCATCCAGGGCCTGGACGTGTCCAGGATATCCCACCTGATGGCCACGACCACTCTAGACCGTGAGTATCATACCCTTTCTCCCCTACACACATACAGGTTTTTGTCGTAACATAACACACATCTAACCACAAATGATATACTCCCCCTAAACTGAGGAACGACCTGCCCTGGCTAATCAGACAGGCTCCCACACTCTCTGTTTTTAAATCCCGTCTTAAAACCCACCTTTTCCCCTTAGCATTCGTAAACAAGTAGATGGTTGCTTTTATTTGCTTTCAGCGGTCTATTGTTTTTACTATATGGTTGTTTTTATTTTTATTTTGTAATTGTTACGTTTATTCTGTTTTGTGTTCATATCTTTTATGTGATTTTATACTTATTTTTATGTTTTGTGAGCTGAGCTGTGTGATTTTATATTTGATGTATCTCTCTGTACAGCACTTTGGTCTGGAGGTTTTAAAGTGCTTTATAAATAAAGTTGGATTGGATTGGATTGGATATACGCAGCGGTACATTTCCTCTAAAGGATGTCGTAAAGAGCCCCAATTTATTTATCTTCCCCCTTTCTTCCTCTAGTCATGAAACACTTCTTCCAAACAGAAAACATTTGTTTTATCAGATATATTATCACTTCAGTGTAACATCAAAGCTTATTTTTATCGCAAGGCAGAATCTGTTAAAAATGACATTGAATGAGAGTTTTATTGAAGCTTTTATACCAGTTTTCCGGACAAACACAAACCGTAACAGGTCCGTCCTTTTTCTCCAGGTACCGTCAAAGTTTTTGACTTCCTGGCAAAAAGAGAGCTGACCTCCAGTCGCTTCAATCAGGGTGGAACTGCTCTCAGCTGGGCGCCAACTTTGGTGAGTGTGTCAATAGAGTGGTGCAGGAATGAGTCCTAAAACCTGGAAATGCATTTTCCCACTTCCAAGTCTCAAAGGCAGTTTATTTGTTTTTGGTTTACCGGTAGATGCCTGAAATAAGTTCTGTGGTTTAAACAACTTAACGAAAACATTTTTATCATAGACATTAGGCGCGTACTGTATACACACACACACACACACACACACACACACACACACACACACACACACACACACACACACACACACACACACACACACACACACTCCAAGAAATCAGGAGTGAGAGGGAGAGTGTCTTCATCTCTCACTCTTCCTCCTCACCTCCTCCTCTTCCTCTTCTCTCCTCCTTCACACCCTTCCCCTCCCTCTCTCTCCTCGTCTGACCTCCCGCCATCTTTGTTTTTCTCTCTGCTGCCAAAATCTCTCTCCTTCTCACTCGCCCTTTTTACTTTTCCCTGCCGTGATAAGAAGTGTGAAGCAGCTGGGCGTCACACACACACGCACACGCACACACACACACACACACACACACACACACACACACACACACACACACACACACACACACACACGCTATTAGATGAGATTAGTTTGACTATATGGAACCCAATTTGGGAAATATATTTTCACGGCAGATCGTAAACAAGGCATTGGACATGAATTAAAAAGTAAAATAGAGTAGGAAAGAAACATATACATATCAACAGTTATAGATATGTATCTCTATCAAAAACACAATATAAAAATACAGATAAAGTTAGAACACACTATAATAGACCATCCCTATTAGAACATAATATAAGCAACAGAAACATGTATAATTCTACCACATAAGAAGTGTACTGACAGGAAACTGAACTCTGTTGTGAGAGTGTAGGTGAACCAGATTGGAAGTCTGCTGGTCACGGGCTTTGAGGACGGGGTTGTGAGGTTGCTGGAGTTGTACGACCCTCAGAGGCTGAACGTGGTCACCGGGCGAATCCCCAAAGGAGACGCCAAGCTGCGCCTCAAACAGGCCTTCAAGCCCCATAGAGCACCTGTAACTGCCGTGGCGTATGAGCGAAATGGAGAGATCTTAGCAACGGGGGTAAGATGTTTTCCAAGAACACCTGAGGAAATATAATTGGTCATTGTTTGCTTAAGGTCATTTATGCAGGAACAAAGAATGTTGTTAATAACCCTCTGACCCTAACCCTCTGCCCCCCACCCTGCGGCTCAGAGCTCCGACAGCACTGTGTTCTTCTTCACTGTCGGGGAAAAATACAAACCAATCGGCTTTGTGCACGTCCCCGGGCCGGTGCAGGCGCTGGAGTGGACGCCTCATTCCCACGTGAGTCTGCTCCGACACACATGCACCAAAATACAGTATCTATGGATACGTTATTGATTGAGCAAAATATTCTTATATTTATTTCCAAAAATAAATTGGCTTTGCAAAGTTTTTTTGTTGAAAACTTGAATCCAGATAGCTTCTTGATTGAGCTTGAAAAATATGTATATGTTATACAGGGTTCTTACGGTCATTAAAAACCTGGAAAAGTAATGGAAATTCAAAATGCTAATTCCAGGCCCTGGAAAAGTCATGGAAATTCAAAATGCTAATTCCAGGCCCTGGAAAAATGATGGAAAACAATATTTTTCCCAAAGTTTTGGACAAGTCATGGAAATGTAACTAAAGTTGCATCAAATATAATTTATATGTTATCTAATCGCCAAAATAGTAATACTATAATGATAATAAATACTGTATCGTCTAGTAATGAAACGTAAAATGGCATTTAACTGACGAGGTATTTTGCTGGTGAGAGATTTTAGTTGCTTTAGCGTGTAGAAGCTAGTAAGCCTATTTGATTTGTTTTAGATAGGCACAACATGTTTCATATGCAGACCTTATTTTCCTGTTCCATGTTAAAATAAACCATTTTCAGTGGTACCGCTGAGAAAGAGTCATTTTTTGGTCATGGAAAATTAGGTAAAGGTCATGGAAAAGTCATTGAAAATCATTGGTGAAAAAGTGTATGAACCCTGGTTATATTATTATTTGTATTTTATTTGACATTATATATCATATTATAATATATTTTATATATCTATTATCTACAGCTAAACATTTATACCTGGAGTATTTCCCCAACAGAATTATTTATTTATTATCTGTGGACCATTTTCATCCAGAGTGGCCTTAATCTTGTACAATATCTTTAATTGAACGATTCTGTAATGGGAATGATTGTTATTGTTGTTTTATGATTTTCCCCAGGGTGAAAACCGGCTGCTGATCCTGTGTCAGAGCGGTCACGTTGTTGAGGTGCACCCTCCTGACCCAGAGGTCCAGAGGCCCGGCATCACCTTCCACCTGCCTGAACTGAGCAGCAGAGCCTTCAGGTTCAGGAGCATCAAGTCTCGAATCAAGGTCTGGACCCTGTGTGTCCAATCAGTCATTCGTAGGGTTTATGTACATACAGACCTGTTGTCCTATCAGAATCAAAACCAGGGTTAGTTCAAGTTAGGTTTACACATACAAGACATGTGTTTAGTTGTATTAAATGTAAACAGTAAGAGGATATAAGTTGTAAAAAAAATAGCAAATATATAAAAATAATTAACATAAAAATTAAGAAAAACATTTTGTTTCAAGAAATAAATATACAAATAAAAAACAATATGACAGATGGTGACACATTTATAATCTGAATAAGGTTTATTACCAAGTAGGTTTACACATAAATGTAAAATAAATGTAATTGGGTTATAATGGTACATACATAAACACAATGGGACATACATAAGAGGTATTAGGTTGTAAAGAAAAGGAGAACATATAAAACTATTGTAAAAATATGACAAAATAAAACATGTACAGTATATAAAGTTGTGGGGGAAACTTCTGAAGCAATTGGAGTCAGGACTCAGAGAGACACAAGGAGAGCTGGAGCTTTGATGGCAAACACTGACGGTTTATTTGGAGCTTCGGCCGGAGAATTCACAAGACATGTCACGGGCCACGAGTTGACCACACGGTTGAGATGCCACAATCAATCCTGAAGACCCCTCCTGTAGCTCCAGGTTCTAACTAGTTCAGAGTGTAATAATCAACATTCTTCAATAGATAGACTAAACAGCTGAGGACACTGAATCACAGTTGTTGTCGCTTATGGCTCGGGGTCATCTACACCCCGAGAAGGATGTGTTCCAGGTGTCCCACAACAATAACTGTCTCTGACCGAGAGTTTCCCGGTCATAAACTGGCAACATCAACAAAATGCTAGGGCAGCCCCTCCTTATGGGAGATAACGGCTGCTCAAGGTTGGTCAGCTGCGTCAGAGGGCGAAGGAGGACATGCAGGGCGAATTATTCCCCAACAAAAGTATTTTCCCTTTCTTCATGTTGTGCTGTCTTCATGTAAATATGTGTAAAAAATAAGTAACTCCATGTTGGTTTCAGACAATGTGTGGTTTTAAATGTTGCATTTTCTTTTAGAGAGAGCAGGAAATTGCCAGACGACAAGCCGCAAAGGACGAGAAGCAGAAAGAGAGAGAAGAGAGGCTGAAAGAATCCAAGCAGCCAGACTTAGAACCAGAGGAAGATAAAGAGGAGGTGGAGGAAGAGCTGCCCTCCATCTTCATCCCTAAGCCTCCAAGTCCTCTCTACTGCGGCTTCTACTCATCGCCTGGCCACTTCTGGCTCTCCATGGTACACACAATTAAAAGAAACTGAAGATCAACATTACATTTAAAGGGGACCTGTGATGGAAAATGCACTTTTTGATGTCTTTTATACATAAACATGTGTCCCTGGTGTGTCAGGGAACTCACGCAGCGTCAGAAAATAAAACCCTCTCTCTTTTCCTCCGTACCCAAATCTCTAAAAACGGGGCTACAACGGAGCTGATCGAGATTTGCGTCCGATATGACGTAATATCGGAAATGTAGGCTGGCTTTACACCCACGGCACTATCAGAAACGTTGCTATCAATGCCCGACTGTTTTGGACGTAATATGGTCGGTGCATGTTTACATTAGCATCGCTAACACTTCGAGCTAACCTGTACTGCACAGAGCATGTGTGTGAAGAAGCAGGAAATAAAAAGGAACTCACCTTGTGGTATAACCGGCAAGAGAGAAAGCCTTTGAGCTCCATACTGTTTCAGAAATAATCCTTGATAATCCATGATATGGCGTTTCATCACCGCAGTATTTAGTTTAGACAGTAGCTGCCGGGTCCCGCATGAGCTCAGACCCCTCCTTTTTTTTAAAAGCTTTATACCCCAAATCAGCACTTTTGAAACAGGAAGTGAAATGGAGGGATATGAGGCATGGCTAGAATGGGTGATCTGTTTGGTATTTTGAGCAAAACACTTCATAGACATCTTTTTTATATATTTATATATATATCTGAGACCTATGCTATTGCCTAAAAATAGCATGATAGGTGACCTTTAAATAATGGGTTGAGAAATTAAAACATGTCCTGTAGACTCAACACAGACTCTAGCTGTGTTTTGGTACAAATACCAAACTACATATAGTAAAACACAGCTATAGATTGAAAAGTATTATCAAAAACAGGTTCACAACATTCTCTCTTCTCCCTCTCCTGCAGGGGGGCTATGACTCTGGTTTCCTGTATCACTGTCAGTTCTCTGAGGAGCAGGACCAGGACCCTCTGCAGCGGCAGGACGAGCCCTTTGACTTCCTGCCTGTCCTCAACGCAGACGACGACCCCATTCGCTCCTTCACCTTCAGGTATACTGAAGATCCACTGATCAATATTCTATATTTCGACAATGATTCAAAGAACTAAATGCATCGTGAGAAAGTTGCTAGTAGTTTCCACCTCTTTTGGCTCATAGCTTTATTTATTTTTGCCTGGTTCAGTCCCTTATCACAGCTATTATCAGCAGCTAACAACCGCTACGCTCCAAAAATGTGGAACAACCTACCAGGAAATATCAGAGGTTAACTCAGTCGACATTTTTAAACAAAAGCTGAAAACATATTTTTTTAATTAGCTTTTAAATAGCAACTTTGCTCTTCTGTTGGTGTTATTTCTTTCTTTAATTCATTGAATTTATTTATTTAGTCTTATTTCTTAAGTTCTTAAGTATGGATTACTTTATTGTATTTATCTATTTTGGCTTCTTGTAATCCATGGAGTCATATGTATCATGAACATATGCTTCATGTATACTAGTAGCTTTTAACCTTTGACTTGAATTTAAAGTCTTATTGTCTGTTTGTCTAATGTTGTTTGCCAAATTGTTAAAGCACTTTGAGCTGCCTCCTGTGTATATAAAATGCTACTACAAATAAAGATGTATTTGTAATTATTACTAGTATACCTAAAGTATTATGTTGGTGTTGTCCAGCTCTGACAGGCAGCTGCTGCTCTGCGGCATGCACTCAGGCTCCATCAGGGTCTACCCTCTGCAGCCCGGAGACCACAGCCTCAGCTCCATGCAGGCCTACTGGGCTCTCAGTGTCCACGACAACCAGTACGGACACCTGCGGCACATCCGCTGTAGCTATGACGACCTCTTGGTGCTGACAGCGGGAGACGACGGGAACTTCTTCTCCTTCAGCCTGCTCCCTCCAGAGGAGCTGAAGAAAAGCATGCAGAGGAAGAAGGCAAATGTTCCTTCACCCAGGGTCAGTCTACACGTTATTAACACTTTACTAAGACTTTATATAGTGTGCTTCTACAGATGATAAAGTCTAACCCTAACCCTAACCCTACTCAATCAATCAATTACATTTTATTTAAATAGCCCAATATCCCACATTTTACATTTGTCTCGGGGGCTTTACGGTGTGTACAGCAAATGACACCCTATGTCCTTAGACCCTAGTGCACAAAGAAAAAACTCCCCAGAAAAACCCCACAGCGAATAGAAAATAATTTGTAGAAACACCCAGAACGGGACAGCAATAGATATGGTTTGAATAGACAACATAGACAATATAGACAATCCAAAAGGACAAAAATGGTAATATGAGTATACAAAAAAAATGGTCGGATCCAGGAGGGATGTCAAGAATCGTCCAGACACCACTATAAAATAATAAGGTAGGCTTCAGGCAGGACCAGAGCAACAGCCACGACTCTTGGTCCAGAGGTGAAGAGAGGACATGAGTGCATAAGAGATAACGAGAGAGAAGTAGGAGAAGAGAGGTGGAAGTCCCACGACAGTGTACACCTATAGCAGCATAGGGTCTGGTTAAAGGTAAGCCTGATCCAGCCCTAACTATAAGCCTTATCAAAGAGGAAATGTGTCAGTCTGTCCACCAATTTGAATGGATTGCTATGAAATGTATGTTTCTTATTTGTGTGAACGCCCAGGGTCCTTGTGTTCCCTAGCTTGTGTCAAACATTTGGAAAAGTTGACTTTACACCTTTTAAAGTTGTCTGTAGATGTCATCACATAGTTCATATTTGTTGTAAGGGGCAAGAAAACAAACTGTTTATGGTGCAAATGGATTGTTATATAAAAAAGTATAATGTCTTGATATTCGAACAGGTGGGCCTTGAGAATGAGGCGTTAGCCCAGGATATTGAGGACCCAGCAGCCTGCAGGTGAGCGCAAATGATCTGTTGATCATTCTTGTTTTCAATGTATCTGTATCTTTCTCTGTTTTGAAAAGTCATTCGGACAGTTGACACCGACTGCATTTGGCTTCCTTATTGTTTTTACATTATTGGGGGATTAAGGGGCTTTAACTCAAGAATGTCATGAAATTACTCATCTAACTTTGTGTTCCCTCCAGCATAGAGTCAGAGAAGCAGAAGCTGGATAAGGACCGTCTGCGACGAGAGGCGGAGCTTAAGATCGCAGCGAAGCGAAAGAAGCTGGCTGAGCTGAATAAGAAGTTTCAACAGCTGCTGATCACCAACCAGAGTCTGCCGGAGCATGTCCGTCTGAAACCTGAGGTACGCACACCCGGATCACTGTCATCTGTTTTCTAATGTCCGACAAACTGAGTTCTTCAGAATATGTACCTATTTAAAGACAAATAAGTCAATAAGAAAACCAAAAGACATGATACTAGGGAAAAAAACAAGCTAGGTAAAACATTTAGGGTGTGCGACAAAATGTCCTATTATGGTTTTTGGATTTTTCCCTTTCCCTGTTGTGTGTTATATAGGTTTTTGTGCATGTAACTGGTCTGCAAAGGCTAAAATCCCTGTGTTCCCTCCAGAAGGAGTTTCTCTCCCCCTAACCCTGCCTGAAAGTCCTCTGTGGTAGGATTGTCGTCTTGCTTAGCATATCACAATTCAGAATAGGTAGAGACCAATGGCTTAGTATGGAGAGGAACATGACGGGTAAGCCTTAGCTTCAAATCCCTATTATTAAGAATGATCCCAAGCAGAGGTGGGCTAAATGCAAAGGAAGTCACGGTGTGCTGTCGGATAAGCAGCAAGCGGTACACAACATGGTGTGACAGGAACTGTACGCTCAGTTGGAAGCTGTCTAAACAAGAAGCAGAAACATGATGTAATGTAGACACTGCAGTGGTGGCTGTATCTCATGTGATAGAGATACTGACATGTAAATATCACAGAATATTTTGGAAAGGGACAAACAACTGTAATAACAAATAATATATGGGATCAGCCAGGTGTTTTAACTCTTCAAGGAAAGGACTGAGGCCTTTGCTGTTGTTGTTACTCTGTGCAGCTTTTCACTGACACACATTTTGAGGTTTTGCAGTTTAGGGGAAATGGGGCCACACTCTGTTGACATGCATTGCAGAGACCTCCTACACTCAGCAGCAGATAAGCACTCGAACAAAATGTATTATTTAATGTCCAGATTTTCCTTTATTTTTAATACACAAAACCAACTGTATTTGAACATACCACAGGGATTTAACTATATATTAATACCAATATATCATTAGCAGTGGTCGAGTGGACACAGACTCCTTATATTCTGGTCAGGTTTATAGTTATGTTAAAATGATGACTTTTAGGCAGCTGAAGCGAAGCCGAGACGGTTGTTGGTGCGGTCGTAGATGGAGTAGTACTCTCTGAGGAACACGTCCCCAAAGATCCACAGGGGCTGGCCGTTATGAGAGGGCAGGTATGTGGGGGCGATGTCCACAGAGCAGAACTGGTTTCCATTCTGGTAGTGCTGTAAGCGGAGACAGGAGATGGGAAAGGTAAATGACATTGCTAACACACAAAATAAAAAATACACAAATACATGCTTATTGAGTGCATGCATGTAGTAACTTACCTGACTGATGTAAGCAGAAGGAGGCAGAGGGAGGGCAACACCGCTAATAACAAAGCTGAGAGTTGGCAGGTTGTTGAGCTCGCTGCAGTCCACCATGTACTGAAGATCAAGACAAAAAAAGAGATATTAGAATTGCTTTTAGAAATTCCAAGGGTATCACACAAGAGATCTGATCTGATCCCCGTGGATCTTAGAACAGCAAACACCCGTGAAATGAAAATCTTTTTTAAATGGCTTTTAATTTGGGTTAACTTTCAATTCTCACTGGTATCATTGTCCATGTTTTACTGTATTTTTTCTGTTTTGCTTTTATTTTTTTTAATTTTCTTTGTTAAATTATTTTATTTAAACATATTTTAATTTCTTGTCAGCTTTAATTCACGGGAATTTCATTAGGATCACTGTAGATGTTATATCTTGTTCTGTATTTATTTTAATATTGTTGTTGTGTTTTCTGTAAAGCACTTAAAGGCTGCTTTGTGCATGAAAGGTGCTATACAAATAAAGTTTATTATTATATTATTATTAGAAGAGACAGAAACTAAAACAAACCGGCCCAATTTATACATGCTTATTTTCCTACTTCTTCAATATGAGAGTGTCTGTCTGTCTGTTCATTTGTCTTACCATTCCATTCTGGCTACGTTGAGCGCCGATGGCCTGCATGATGTCACCAATGAAGTGGCTTGGGGCTGTCAGTGTGGAGGTTCCAGTGTCCACAATGGACTGGCAGCCCTGAGAGCACCAGCCGGTCTCTCTACCATTGATCTCGAATCTGCAAAGCACAACAAAAGTTAAAAAAATGTTGCAGTTATTTCGGAACGCACAATAAGCACTGAAGTAATGTAAGTAATCGGAAGATGGGAAGATCATTGGATGTTTAACATTATTAATGAATGATGAAAAGCACTGACCCTTGAACTCCGATCTGCCAGTAGGTCTCAGAGGTAACGGGGGTCCAGTAGATCTGTCCCCGGTACAGGCTGGTGTCCACTCCTCCGAAAGAGAGCACGCTGCCCTGCTGTCCTCCCCTGAATCACACAACCAAAACTTATCTGAAAGCTCACAATGTGGATATACAGTAATATCTGATATCCTCTATGATGTGATAGTGTATGTTTTACAGTGCTTAATAGAAGTCTTGTGACAGTTATACCTGGAGAGATAGAAAGAAAATATGTTGGCACTCAGCAGGTTTTGAGAAATCATGTTGTCCACGACGGGAGTCTCTCCTCCAGCGGAGATGCTTGGGTAGGACAGGCCGAGGATGCCGTCAAACTTGGCAACCACAAAGTTCTGACCAGGTTCATTTGTGCTCAGACCGATCTCCTGGTGGTTGATCACAATGCCACCAACCTATGGTTCCAAAAAACAACCACTGCGATGAGTAGGATGTCAATTCATAGATTGTATTTATACATGTTCAAGCTACAGCCTATATGACTGTAGACAGCAATGTTAAAACAAATAGGGTAGGCCTCTGTTGTTTCTCATCAAAAATATTTTTCTAGTGTATATACAAATGTATATATTTTCACTAATACACATACTTACTACACACTCAAAACTGAAAACTGCCACACATATCTTCCTACTGAAACTTTCCAATGCAACATCTTTGACTGGTATGTTCTTACTGTGAGACATCACTCTTTGAGGTGTTATTGACATAGTATGCTTTCTGGTAGTACTCTTTCTCAGTCACTAAGAACTAGTCATGTAGTTGTTTGTTTGGTTGGTCTGACTCACATTGACAGTGTCATATCCAAAGGTACCATAGAGGCTTCCGGCTCCGTAGGGCAGGAAGAAGGTTTTTCCATTGGCAGAGTAGGTAGAGGACTCCCGGGGGTTGAACTTTGTGTGTGCGTCTGTGAATGACATAGTTTATCTCTGGAGGCATGTCAACAAACATGCTATCATGCCTCACAGAGTCTTTTGACACTAATAGGTCTATTATGAAGTTGCTGATGGTTCCTTAAAGACTGAAAATGATAAGTGACAAGCCTGCAAGTACACTAAAACTCTAAATCTCATGATGTTAAATAATGTAATCTCATGGAAACACGATGACTTGCTCTGCACGCTTGGCCTATGTGAGCTTTATGTCTACATGCAAAATCAGTTTTGTGACAGATGAGGGATTTAGTCATGTAAAGCCTGATGGTTTATACTCACTGCAGGCCCGAGTGCTACAGTAGATGGAGTCCACCCACAGGTTGGCAGAGCCGGTGTCAAAGAGCACTTGGAAGGACTGGGGGGGTGTTCCAATACTGATGGCGCCATAGTAGGTGGTCTGGGTATTGCATTGGTTGGAGGTAAAGAAAGAGAGGAATATAATCAAATAAAATGCAAACCCATCAGTCAGGGCTGTGTGTAAAATCGCGTTAAGCTAGGATTTCTTACGTCAGCGTAGTTATTGATGTACATGTTGGCAGAGCTGGAAAACTCATCAGGCTGGTACTTGAGAGCCGGATCATGGTAAGACAGCTCGATCCCCTTCTCTCTCAGGGCCTCACGCATAGACTTGTGCTTAGTCAGAGGGATCCTGAGGAAGAAGGAAGCATAAACATGAAGAAGTTTAACCTGATATGACTAAAAATTGTTTCTTTTACGAAACAGGCCCATGATATAGAAATACAGAGATGATTTCCTTACCTGACGATTCCCTCCACAAGCGCCACACAGACTAAAACAGCAACAAGACACTTCATGATGGATACAATACAATACTGAGTCTTAACAGGCCTTATATACACATGTTTAGGCCCCTATCAGCTAGACTGTTATCAAAACTTCAGTCATATACGACTCAGACAGGGTGACCCTTACAGGTATTTTCTAAAAGCTACACACTTCATTTGCACAACATTAATTCAATAAACACTATCTCCAATGAAAGCCACGCTCCACAATCAGAGCCAAATAAACCTCATGTTAATCAAGGACATAATAAGATGTCATCCATTTGGGTATATCCATTGGAATAATGTAGTGGTGACATTAACTCATCAGAGTTTTTGAATTTGACACTTTTCATAGAGTAATTACTTAACTTGTATTTAATGTAATGAAGAGGTATGATAAATGTGTCTATTTCCTGTCTTTCAAGAAGATGATGCTGAGTACTTAGCGCTTACGCTGAGTTATTTATACCTTTTTGCAGAATTAAAACAAATCTGTCTATAAAATATAAATATCAACAGCAAGGTCAAGTTTAATAGTTTGTTTCGAACGGTAACTTTCCGCAAATGAAAAATGAATGTTATATCAGGATTTCACTATCAGTAGCACCTTAACCACACAGTTTAATCAAAAGCTCGTGTCGTTATCAAAACTTTTAACAGTGTTTGGATTTGATAGCTTTTATTCCTCGAAAAGCCCAAGGACATTCAATGAAAAATACAACTTATTTATGAATGTTAATTGATTTTATTCTTTGTGCTTTGACTGGACTATAGTAATAATAACATCTCCCCTAAGATTGGCTTTTACTTATCCTGTATTTGCTGCCAATAGCACCTTGTTTTATATCAAAGCAGACCAGTAGCATGGGGGAACTCTGATTACAGTGCCTTTTAATGACCCCATTTGTTATGCAATTAGATTACATCAGCGCATTCTCATTTTCTCCATGGGACAAATGACATTGTGCACACAGGACCCTATGTGGTGGTGTGATGTAAGCTTGCATCCATACGTAATAGGTGGAGTGCCCCTTTCCTATTGGGAAAGCTGCAATGCTATAGAGGCGGCCAGCTAACCAATCAGAGCAGACTGGGCTCTGGTTCCAGACAGAGGGTGAAAGAGTATGTTTCAGTGGTGGACACATACTTTTTCAGACTTCGAGAGGTCACCTTATGTCAGTTTGATGGAAAGGAATCACAAGTAGGCCTCCCCTACATGGGCACGTCTCAGCAATCTATCTGGGGAAAACTGGTTTCCATAATCCACCATCCAAGTGTGGAAAACATGTTGACTTTTAAGAAAGCATGTTACTGGAACCTAGAAAACATCTTTACCTTTCAATGGGGGATTAATATCTGTTTCACACAAAGTCAACCATTAAAGTATAGGGTAAAGAACGTTGTATTTAGGGTAGGGTTTGGCATAATATCATTAAGATTTGGATAATTCTCCAGGGAATTCATGTACTTCAAGTCATTGTGTGTGTGTGTGTGTGTGTGTGTGTGTGTGTGTGTGTGTGTGTGTGTGTGTGTGTGTGTGTGTGTGTGTGTGTGTGTGTGTGTGTGTGTGTGTGTGTGTGTGGTGTGTGTGTGTGTGTGTGTGTGTGTGTGTGTGTGGTGTGTGTGTGTGTGTGTGTGTGTGTGTGTGTGTGTGTGTGTGTGTGTGTGTGTGTGTGTGTGTGTGTGTGTGTGTGTGTGTGTGTGTGTGTGTGTGTGTGTGTGTGTGTGTGTGTGTGTGTGTGTGTGTGTGTGTGTGTGTGTGTGTGTGTGTGTGTGTGTGTGTGTGTGTGTGTGTGTGTGTGTGTGTGTGTGTGTGTGTGTGTGTGTGTGTGTGTGTGTGTAGGAGCTGCAGTTGCACCCATGTTTCAGTGAGCAGGCAGAGAGGGAGAAGGCCCAGCAAGTGAGGCTGGTGAGGGAGCAGGTGGCCTGGGAGGAGGAGCGCTGCAGCATAGCACTCAGAAAAATGCAGGACTGGTACTGGCTGAACACACACACACACACACACACACACACACACACACACAACTACCAAATATTTTTACCGGACTGGCATCCTAAGACGTTTTTATAACATGTCCATTCTGCCTCTGTAGGTAGTTAGGAGGTAAAGACATCCAGCCTCCAGAATAAAACCCACCTCTCATGTTTGTTGTCAGGTTCAAAGACTCTCTTTCCAAAGTGGTTACTGTGGTCGCCATCTGCAGCGACCACAGAATCTCCACCTACAGCCTGCCCACGCTCCCGGAGCATTCAGCGCAGCTCAGACATCAGACGAGGCCCGGCTGGCCTGAGGGAGACGGGGCTGCTGCAGCAGAACATGGAAGACCCAGAGTGGAGCCTGCTAAAGACAGCAGCATACTGGAAGGTAGGTGTGATGGAAACTTCTGAAGCAATGGAGACGAGACTCAGAGAGACACGGAGAGAGCTGGAACTTGATGGCAAACATTTACGGTTTATTTGGAGCTACGGCCGGAGACATGTGCTGCAGCCACGAGGTGACACAGCACTTGCCAAACCAATTCTGAAGATGTCTACCCCAGACCCATGCATTTAGCTAGTTCTGAGAGATTAATCAACATTGTGCATAACAAGATAAAACAGGTAAAGCACTATAACACCTATATCAGCTGAAGCCATCGGGCCGGAATAGGAAGACAAAACACTGAGAGCATAGCACAGGCAGTACAAACTGATAAACTGGGTCAACGGTATGGGCCTAGGAAAATATTTCCCCAACAGTAGGAAGCTGCAGTCAAACAGCTAAATAAATCTACTCCTATGTCTTTTCTGAACCACTTTTCCTTAACCTCAGTAAAAAACGTCATGGGGTTAAGGAAATATGTGAAGGAGAATTCATCAGGACTTTAAAATAGACCACCAGAGTGCTAAGAGAATCTAAATGCACTTACAATGGGCAAATTGTCAGCGGATTGATTGAAAATGTTCCTAAAAAGACATCTAGATACTTCGCCCCATGTGTCCTTATCGTGTTGTTTCTTGCGGGTTTTATAAGTGTTGATGACATTGAAAAAGATATAACATTACCAAGGTTAGAATTGTAATTAAAAATGGAAAGGAAATGGTTGCCCCCGCTCTTAAAAATAATAATAAAAGCATTATTTATGGGGTCTACTGCTGTGCTGTGCATATCATTAATGAAGCATTGAAGCTCCTTTCCTGAGAATTTCAAATATTTCCTAAAATGGGATCAATACAAGTTTATATAATCTAGTTTAATCAAAAGAGAATTTTGACAGCTCTCTTATAATGTCTGCCACTTGGTTACTCCTGGGTCCTTCAGAGGAGGATCTGCCCCCCCCGGTGGCCGGTTCGGAAGGGGTGAAGCTGGGAGACCGGCAGGTGGAGAGGCTCCGTAAGGCTGCAGAGAAAGCTGAACAAGCTCGAGCCAAGATAGAGAAGAGGAAGCAGGAATGGGCCCAACTGTGAGTGTCTAACATCATTTTAGTTAGATTTATAAATGGCATTCGCTATTTTTTCTTTATAGTTATTGTGTTGCCTTTGATGGCTTTTGTAGCTAAAAAAAAAAGCCCAGGGAAAGAAGGTAATATTCAGAGTAAAAAACTTCACAGATTGAAGTTTATAGAATAAGCGAAATTGTATGATATTAGATCACACATTCATAGGAAAGAAACTTCATAATCATCACCATACAGACGTTGTTGGTGATAGGGAATGCCAAAGAACACGTTTTTCTCACAAATGTATGAGTTGGATCTTAGAAACTTGAGTAAAACCCCCCTCTCCTAGTGCGGTAACAGTCCTTATTCATATGTTTTAAAAACATGGCATGTGGGGCAAAACACGATTGGTGGATCTCTAGTGTAACTATTGTGATGCTAGTACAAAACTGTGACAGCCTTTTGGTGTCTCAGTTACGCAGAGAAGCCGAGCGAGAACTGCGAGGATCCGCAGGATGTGCAGGCCATCGTCGAAGCCAAAGAGAACCTCGGAGACTTAAAACTGAAGTCAGACAAAGACTTCACGATGCCCAAACACCTGAGGATGAACGCTGAGAGGAAGAGCACAGAGCTGATAGGCCTGGAGGAAAAAGTAGACACACACACACACACACACACACACACACACACACACACACACACCCATACCATGTATGCATCACTTCAGGGGACATTACATTGACTTACATGCATTTCCTGGATACTTATCCTAACCTTAACCATAACCAACACATGCCTTACCCTAACCCTTACCCTTACCCTTACCCTTACCCTTACCCTTACCCTTACCCTTACCCTAAACCTAACCAAGTCTTCACCCTAAAATTAATGATTCCCCTTATGGGGACCTCCCTTATGTCCCCATAAGGGAGGCGAGTCCCCACATGTGACTGTGTAAACATATTTAGGTCCCCACAAGGATAGTAATGCTAGGTCACACACACACACACACACACACACACACACACACACACACACACACACACACACACAGCACTAGGACACACTTCATCATCATCAGCCATTGTCTTTTTATTGCACATTCTTCCTTTTACTTCTTATGTTTCAATACATATTTTCATTCTATTTTACTTGATCTTTTATTGGACATTTTACTTCAACTTATTACATCTTTATGAATATTTGTAGTTGTATCTTTCTATTGGACATTTTTTACCATATGCAATTTTCACGATGACTTTGTCTGTTAATACGAATTGTAAATAGACTAATATAAATAAGCGAAGGATTGATCTATGATGGACAGATCCTTCAGTTGCATTCAAAGCAGATCCAGTTAGTGAGTCCATCCGTCCCCACAGATCCGTGAGAAGCAGACGGAGATGAATCAACGGATCGTGGCGCTGCGGGACTCCAAGGTCCGCCTGGTGTCTCAGCTGCGCTCTCAGACTCAGCAGGTCCTGACTGTGCAGCTGCGTCTGCCGGCCCATCTCCACCACCCTCCACCCACCCTGCCTGCCATACTACCAGAGGAGACCCCCGAGAAGAGGCTGCAGTTCAACCGTGCAACCCTAGTGCGCTACCGTCGTCTGAGGGATCAGAGGTACAGCAGCCCGTTTGATCCAGGTTCAAATCGAAATTACAAAGTAGCAAAACATTTATTGTACACTATTATACTTAGCTGGTTTAAAGGTCTATCTTTAGATGACATGTATCTGTTGTATGACTGTGTATATCAAATGTTTAAACCTGAAACCATTGCTAAGATAATAGAGCATTAGCTCCTGAATGCTTTTGTATAGCACCTTTCATACAATAAGTGCAGTTCAAAGTGCTTCACATAGACATTTCACAGAAAATTGATATCACACAGATACCAGTAAAAGACATAAAAACAAACTATACAAAAAAGACATATAAAAATACATTTAGATTAAAGGTACAACGATGAAATTGTTCATTAAAAGGAGGATAGTACAAATTAATAGTTTAAAAATATTTAAACAGGGTGCAGAGCATGGAGCAGGACGAGCAGGAGGACAGCACCTATATATTGGCGCAGCTGGAGAAGGAGGTGGAAAGAGAGGAAGGGACTCTGAGTCACTCAGCTTCATCTGTAACCAGAGAAGAAGAAGAGGAAGGAGCAGAGCTGAGCGAGCTGGAGGAGGAGCTCCGGAGGGAGGAGGAGATCAAACTGCTGCACGAGCAGGACTCTCTGCTGGAGCAGGTCTGCTTTGGAGTCTATTATAGAATCTGAAATATGAACGTGAAAATAAGCATTATTTGTGCTCTTTAAGGCGATTGTTTTATATATTACACGTTTTCTGGTATGCAGTGTTTGAATATGCAAGCGAGGCATTACGTAATATTTACCCATGGTGAATTTAGAGGAACTCTTCATACTGAACAGAAAAATTCAAGACAAAAAAAAAATGTAATGTGAATATGGAGGTTTTCTTTTCACTTGCAAAATCTCAAAATATATTGGTGCATTAAGAAGAAAAATTGTTTTAGACAGGGGTGTCTAGCCCTAAATGTGTAACCACAAACAAAATCTTCTAGAATAAGAATGTTAGGTACCACTTTGCAATAAGACTACCCTTATAAAGGGTTTACAAATAGTTTGTAAGTCATTTATTAATTAGGTTGTGAACACTTTATACATCATTAATAAGCTTTTATAAGACATGAGATAAACAGGGCAACTGTGACCGGTTGCTTGCCAAATAGTGAGCCCACATTTATCTGAACTGCTAAGCCTTATTAGAAATGGTATAACTCATTAATAAATGGGAATGTGTTTAACACTTTACAATAAGGCTCCCTTTTGGCAACTATAAATGTTAGTAACTCGTAAATAAATGGTCATAAAGAGATGCCAAGAAACATCAAGATGGAAGGGGGGGGGAATCAACTCAGTGAACAACAGATACCAAGGATGTTGGCTGATGAAGAAGGCGAAGTAAGCTAGGTAGCCAATATAAGGCTTAGTCATCTTGCCAAATAGTGAGCCTGTGTTGATGTATGAGAACTATGTTAGAACTGGTTTATAAATGGTTCTTAATGATTAATAAAGTGTTTACAACCTAATTAATAACCTAATTATAAACCCTTTATGAATCCTTTATAAGGGTAGTCTTATTGTAAAGTGGTACCGAAG
The DNA here is from genome assembly GCF_902827165.1 of Trematomus bernacchii. Classification (NCBI taxonomy): domain Eukaryota; kingdom Metazoa; phylum Chordata; class Actinopteri; order Perciformes; family Nototheniidae; genus Trematomus; species Trematomus bernacchii. The sequence continues at coordinate 5,136,080 of NW_022987567.1, forward strand.
TTACAGACAATGTTTAAGAATATGACATTTTGCGGATGTCTTTCACCTCGTCAGATGGAGAGTTCGGTGTGGCAGTTTGACGCCGAGCTCGTGCTGCTGCGCCACCAGAAGCTGCTTCTGGATTGGCAGCTGAAGCTGGCCGACCTCCGTGAGCTGACGCTCTACCAGGAGCTGCTGCTCCTCAAGGAGTTTGAGAGGAGGGAGGACAGCATGCAGGAGAACCTCAGCGCACGCACGAAGGAGGAGATCAGCATCACGGTGGGAAACAGTTTAAATCATGTGGAGTATCTTCTCATGTGTAGCCCTTCAGCTATCTGTTTAGAGTGAACTATGTAATATAGTTGACCTATCTCTAAAATATACTATCATTTTTTACCATGCTTTAAGGAGTCCTCTCCTGCCGATGTCCAGGTGTATATCAGTGTGTAGTGTCTCTACTTTAAAGAGTCCTCTCCTGCTGATGCCCAGGTGTATATTAGTATGTAGTGTCTCTACTTTAAAGAGTCCTCTCCTGCCGATGTCCAGGTGTATATCAGTGTGTAGTGTCTCTACTTTAAAGAGTCCTCTCCTGCTGATGCCCAGTTGTATATCAGTGTGTAGTGTCTCTACTTTAAAGAGTCCTCTCCTGCCGATGTCCAGGTGTATATCAGTGTGTAGTGTCTCTACTTTAAAGAGTCCTCTCCTGCTGATGCCCAGGTGTATATCAGTGTGTAGTGTCTCTACTTTAAAGAGTCCTCTCCTGCTGATGTTCAGGTGTATATCAGTATGTAGTGTCTCTACTTTAAAGAGTCCTCTCCTGCTGATGTTCAGGTGTATATCCGTATGTAGTGTCTCTACTTTAAAGAGTCCTCTCCTGCTGATGTTCAGGTGTATATCAGTATGTAGTGTCTCTACTTTAAAGAGTCCTCTCCTGCTGATGTTCAGGTGTATATCAGTATGTAGTGTCTCTACTTTAAAGAGTCCTCTCCTGCTGATGTCCAGGTGTATATCAGTGTGTAGTGTCTCTACTTTAAAGAGTCCTCTCCTGCTGATGTTCAGGTGTATATCAGTATGTAGTGTCTCTACTTTAAAGAGTCCTCTCCTGCCGATGTTCAGGTGTATATCAGTATGTAGATTGGTTAGCTGGCCAGCTCTGTTGTGATTGGTCAACGGCTTTGAATCATAGGCTCCTTTTTAATAGATCCTCATCTGGTGTGTACCTCTCTCCTCAGTCTAAGCTGAAGGAGTATAATGAGCAGCTGGAAGTGAAGCGAGCTGACATAGTCAAGCTGCAGGAGAGAGAGAAAGCTCTGCACGCCGCCTTCCACGCATCGCTGGGCGAAGAGAACAAGTTTGAGGAGTTTCTGACCAAAGTCTTCAAGAAGAAGATCAAACGAGTTAAGAAAAAGGAACCGACAGGGAATGAAGGTGATAGGAAGAAACACAAGCGTACAATGTAACAAGTGTGATGGTTTGTGTGTAAATATGTGTCTGTTATGATCTGAATTTGCATTTACGGAAGAAGAGGAGAATGAGGAAGACTCTGATGATGACTCTGACTGGGATGATGATGACGATGATTTTGACAGCGGCTCAGATGAAGAAGGAGCTGCTCTGGACGATGTTTGCCCTCCAGGTCAGTGTGGTGATGGTTAAAAATGTCTAACCTAGAAAGGTCTGTCAAATAGATAATAATCATAAATGATGAACTCCAGCATAAATATAGGATAAATATCTAGCTTGCTACCATGATAGCGAGCTAGATCATTGAATGTGAGTGTTTCCTATAGTTAAAAGTTATAGTTACGCTAATTTCAGGCTTATTATACCCAAACCAAATAACACAGTACATGTTATATTAGGCCATACGTCTGAATAGGGATGCATATCGTTGACTTTTTTACGATACCGATACCGATACCGATACCACTGAACGATACCGATACCACTGAACGATACCGATACTCAACCGATACATATCGTGATACTTTCATGTTGCATAAGGGAAACATTTTATCATCCCGCAATTACTCCCATGAAGCGCTTTATTATATAGTTAACATGTCAAATGAATATTAAATTCAATTGTGGGACTTGGACCTTTTAGTACTGAACAAACAATGAAAAACACGTTATCTATGAAGAAAACTGATTCTGCAATATCATTTATAACAACCATCAGGCGGGAATAGTCCATCTTGTCAATGGAAAAATAAAATAGCACCAGTATAATCAATATTCAACCTGAGATTCGACTGACCAGAGAACACATAAAGGATCATGAGATCTCGGCATTGCACATAAAACAAATAGCATCCTTAAAATCAACATTTGCCTGATGAAAGAAAACTAATCCCATCACAGTTCAGTTTTGTGCATTCATCTTCAAGAAGATGAGCATATCTGCTCTCTCTGGATCCAAACAGGCCCTTTCACAGTGTAGGATATCACCTGCTAAACTGAACACTCTCTCGCTTGGCACGCTGCTTCCCTGAACACAAAGGTACTTGGTTGCCATACGAGACAGCATTGGTTGGAGATTGGATGTGTTGCCACCTTTCCCAGAAATAAACTTCTTGCAGTGGTTACAGACCCCACCATTCAGACTGGCAGTGGTTACAGACCCCACCATTCAGACTGGCAGTGGTTACAGACCCCACCATTCAGACTGGCAGTGGTTACAGACCCCACCATTCAGACTGGCAGTGGTTACAGACCCCACCATTCAGACTGGCAGTCATATGCAGCCACACTTTAGATTTTCAAAAGTGACTTGGTTGCGGAGTTTCACTGCGAAATTGACATCGTAATTCCGACGGTTTGGGCACAAGTTTAAGGATATTATGCCTCACTTTTATGAAATAAAAAAAAAAATAAAAAAAGTATCGAAAACCGGATCTGATTTCGGTACGGTATACCGTAGCCACCAGTAACCGGTATTTCGGTAATACCGGGAACCGGTATGCACCCCTACGTCTGAACCCTATCTACGTCCTACCCTAGCTGAATAGACAGAGTGGATATGAGGCGGTGCTTCAGTGTGATTCAAGTTTAATTTGAGCTTAACTATAAGTAAGAATCTGTGTGTGTGTCTCAGGCTGTGTGCCGGCGCTGTTTGGGAACACTCTGCAGCTGCGTGAGCGTCGGATGGACCTCGAGGAGCTGCTGGTGGAGGAGAAGAAAAGTGCTGAGATTCTGAGAAAGGAGTGCATCATGCTCGTCAAGAAGGTCAAACTATTTTCTCTGTCTTTCTGTCTCATCTCACATGTTCCCTTATCACCATGTGCTCTCATACCCTGCTGTGTGTTGTTAGAGATCAGGAAGTATAAGGTTGGGCCACAATATGAACATGGATCTCCTCACCAACAGTTTTAATCTGTAATAGTGTCACATTGTGTTTGTCTCTGCAGGAGAAATCGGTGAAGAGCAGTCAGAAGGCAGCAGAGGACGACTTGGAGTTAGTCAACAGGGAGAAACAGCAGAAAATAAACGAGCTGGATGTGGTGGTTCCTCTCAGACTGCACCAGGTACACACAACAACAGAGTGAAGATAACACAGGTTCTAGTCATCAGACTTGAAAGCACATTTTAAATCCATTTTACAATCTAAGGCCGCAACAGTTTATATTCATAACTGATATATATATTGGTTATTTTCTTCATTAAAAGATTAATAGTTTGGACCAAAAAAAGTAAAAGATGCCAATTGGTTAGAAATTAGTCACATGATTAATTGATACTATAAATACTATGAAAATGAAAGTTCTATTTTAAATCCTCAGATATGCACATTTCATACGTGAAAATTAAAATTAGATATTTGTTTTGATATGAGTTGCTAACAAACAGAAGTGCAATTCATTTTTCATGTTCAATATTTTTTTTATTTTAAAGGGGACCTATCATGCAAAATGCACTTTTGTACGTCTTTTATACATGAATATGTGTCCCCGGTGTTCCAGGGAACTCACCAAGTGTCAGAAAACACAACCCTCTCTATTTTCCTCCATACCCAAATCTCTAAAAAAGGGGCTGCAACGGATCTGATAAAAACTGATCCAGATTTGAACACTGTCCTGACGTCAGGACGGTGGCGCTACGGCTATTGGGCCAACTCCACCAATCAGGAGGAGACAGCCACGGCCATTGCCGTTCGAAAGCGCTGGAGACGCTGTAGTACATATGCCAGGCCAGTAGATGGTGCTGTTCTCACTGAATCTGCCCTTGCAAAAACAGAGCTAAAACAGTGCAAATTGAGCGAAATGAGGCATGGCTAAAATGCATGATCTGTTTGGTATTTTGCAAAAAAAAAGTATAAATATGCCTTATATAGGTATGCCCCTACACTATATTATTCAAATATAGCATGATAGGTCCACTTTAAGTCATAAGTGATACAAAACAAAGACCCACACCGAAAATATACAGAAAAATACAGAAAAAACACAAACATTTACACAAAAACATAAATAATAAATAAAAACGTTTTTCATCAACTGACTGAAAATTGACAAACCTGGACTTTCATGCTAAAACTCTGCCTGTGTCTTTTGATAGGCCCTTTTTTGAAACACGGGTTTAAAGTTGATCTGTTAGTTGGGAATTTTGACTTCCTTACAATTTCTCATCTCCTGCATGTCCTCCTCTCTTCCTTCCACCTTCTCCAACCCTGCACCAGATTATGTTTGTTGTTAACGGCTCAGTGCCGTCGGACCAGAGCCCGGCGTTGGTGCTGGACATGACGGAGCTGACCCGTCTGCAGGATCGCATCAAGCAGCTGCAGGAGGAGAAGAGCCAGCAGAAGGATCTGTACATCGATGCACGCAAGCAGTACGTCGGGCTCACCCATGACCGCAAGGACATGAAAGTCAAAATCGAGGGTAAGACCAAACCTACCGGAAGATCGCCAGGTGTTGAAGCTAATTGTCTTAGTGGCCAAACCACGGTACTACAACTTCTGGTCAGTCCGTTACATCAATGGGTCCAAAAAGACCCTTTCCCATTGACTTACATTATGCTCTTATTTAAATCATCATGTCCTCAAAGTTGTAAAATGTTTCCCACAAAAAAAAATATATATATAAAAATGTGTATACAAATATAATATAATCAATATATTAAAATGAACAGTCACTTCAATATCGTTGAGAAATGTACATTAGTGCAAGAAGCCATTGAATTCAGCTGACACAAAATTGCTTAAAGCCAAGTACTCATCATGTGTAGTGGCACTTTTCAGAATCATATATATTAAATTACTGGTTTGGTGATTGTTGATGCATTAGTGTGTCTATTACAGCTGGTCAAGGTGGAGCTAATTTAATTACTTTACTTATTGCTGCTAACATATAATTATATTTTAATATGTTTATTTATATTTTGTAGTGGCTATTGATCTGAATCCGTAAAGTAACTCGAACTGTCAAATACATTTTGTGGTGTTCAATATTGGCTTTCAAATTGTAGTGGAATAACCATTTATTGTACTTAGGTAAATGTACTTACTAGATACTGATGTGTGTGTTGGTGCAGTTCTGGAGAAGCAGTGCCACGAACTGATGATGATGAAGTTTGGGAGGGAGGTGGACCTGGAGGCTCTGCAGACGCTGTCAGGGAACAGGAGGCTAGAGGAGCTCAAGCAGGAGAAACTCCTCCGAGAAGCTGCATACGCCAAGGAAATCAAACAGTGGGATGTACGCTGACAGTGTGTGTGTGTGTGTGTGTGTGTGTGTGTGTGTGTGTGTGTGTGTGTGTGTGTGTGTGTGTGTGTGTGTGTGTGTGTGTGTGTGTGTGTGTGTGTGTGTGTGTGTGTGTGTGTGTGTGTGTGTGTGTGTGTGGTGTGTGTGTGTGTGTGGTGTGTGGTGTGTGTGTGTGTGTGTGTGTGTGTGTGTGTGTGTGTGTGTGTGTGTGTGTGTGTGTGTGTGTGTGTGTGTGTGTGTGTGTGTGTGTGTGTGTGTGTGTGGTGTGTGGTGTGGTGTGTGTGGTGTGTGTTGGTGTGTGTGTGTGTGTGTGTGTGTGTGTGGTGTGTGGTGGTGTGTGGTGTGTGGTGTGTGTGTGTGTGTGTACGTTTGAGCACCTTGTGAGATATCTGTATTTTTGTGTGTGTGTTTATTTAGGCCAAGGTAGAAGAGGCGCGTGACCGTTTGATGGAGGTGACCAGGTGTAACACTGAGCGAGTTCTCTGCATGACAACTCTTATGGACAAGAACCGAGAACTGGAGCGTAAAATCAACGCTAGCCAGAGGAAAATGGTAATTTCTGTGCACATTATTTTTATATGTATTATCAAACAAAGCTTGGATCCCCACTGTCGTATAGGAGTATTAAACTTCCCTTTCAATGAGCTTTATTTCAAGCTGATTCAGAGAGACACATTCTGTACCCACAGAATTTCTATTTCCCTTTCTAATCTGCAGAGGGCGACAGACATTACACATAGTCATGTGATCTATTAGATGTTATATTAAAGGGGACCAATCATGCAAAATGCACTTTTTGATGTCTTTTATACATAAATATTTGTCCCCGGTGTGTCGGGGAACTCACGCAGCGTCAGAAAATAAACCCTCTCTCTTTTCCTCCGTACCCAAATCTCTAAAAACGGGGGTACAATGGAGCTGATCCAGATTTGCGTCTGATATGATGTAATATCGGCGGCGGACCCACAGCACTATCAGAAACGTTGCTTTCAGAAACAATGCGTGACTGTTTTGGACGTAATATGGTCTTTGTTTACATTAGCAAGCATCACTAACACTCAGAGCTAACCTGTACTTGAGAGCACATGTATGAAGAAGCAGGATATAAAAAAACTCACCTTGTGGTATAACCGGCAAGAGAGAAAGCCTTTGAGCTCCATACTGTTTCAGAAATAATCTTTGATAATCCATGATATGGCGTTTCATCACAGCAGTATCTGCCGGTAGAATCTCCCGCATGAGCTCAGCCCCTTCTTTTTTTAAAGCTTTATACCCAGAATCAGCGCTTTTGTAACAGGAAGTGAAATAGAGGGATATGAAGCATGGCTAGAATGGGTGATCTGTTTGGAATTTTGAGCAAAACACCTCATCGATATTTGTATACCAGGGCTGACCCTGGCCAACTTGTGGCCCCACGCAAAGTTAATGCAAAGTTAATGCAAAGTTAATGCAAAGTTAATGGCTTGATCTGCGTGTAGGGAGGGGCGGGCCTGTCTGTGACCTATGCTATTGCCTAAAAATAGCATGATAGGTGACCTTTAAAATAATTTACTAGAGCAGTCAAGAAACAATCCACACACAGTAATCACACCCAGTTTTGTTTGTGGTAATTATAATAGGTTATTGTTTTACCTCAATTTAAAGGTAGGGTAGGTAAGTTTGAGAAACCGGCTCGAGATACGCTTTTTGTTATATTCCATGGAATGCTCTTAACATCCCGATAGCAATGAATATCTGAAGTGCTTTGACAAAAAATCCATAAAAAAATGTAATCTGTGGAAGCCGTAATACTGTAAAAAGCACGACCAATCATTTTAGCTGGCCCGGCTAAAATAACTGGATGGCCTACCTGCCTGTCAGCCTTCCATCTGTGCACAAACTTATCTCGTGCCCTCATTGGTCATGTGCGCGTTCGTGTGTGTTGGAGGAGGGGCTCTATAAGGAAGTGGCAGATTTTCTCCGGTTGTGTATTTTCAAATTCTAGCGATCTCGAGCCGGTTTCTCAAACTTACCTACCCTACCTTTAAAAAGGCGGTTGACTAAATTAGACTCCTTAACATCATCACACTAGGTATTGTAGGTTTATTGCCAAACATTAGCTTTTTACTTCTGTCGATTGTATTTACGCTTCAAAAATCACAAAGTGGTGATAATATTTGGATATTATATTTCAAGATTATTTGCTGTGATGTACCGAAATCCAATAGGTTAATCCCATTGCTTTTTGTTAAGGGAGTTCTCTCGATGGTAACTTCTGGTTCGACATACAAACACACATCATCACTGCACCACTCATACCTTAGGAATGTGTTTGTGCGTATCCAGGGCAACAAGTCCCAGGACTACAGGAGAGGTGTAGACCAGGTGGAGATCCAGAGGCTCCAGGGGCTGGTGAAGACACAATCACAGCAGGCTGAGGCGCTCCGGAGAGAGATCGGCCTCCTGTCCCGTAAAGGAGGCCACGTTCTGCCCCCAGCCCAGGCCCGGCTGCCCCCGATCACCCCCTTGCCCAACCCCACAGGACGCACCAAAACCAGCACACAAGGACCGGGGCGTCTCCTCAGCCAGGTTAAAGCACCAGACTCCAGCAGACAGGGAGTCAATCAACACTCTGCTTAGTAACAGTAAAAGCACTTTCTTATAAATTATTGTTCTGAAGATTCAAAAATACTTCGGTTTGCTGACCATTAAGTTTGTTTCTGAAAAAGCTGCGCAGTGCAAACCTGTTTATATTATTGACCCCAAGACTTTTCCTATCACATCACCCTCAGCTAAGCTAACAACAATGAAAAAGGAGTCTCTGTTTGTATGTCCGTCCTTCCATTCCTTTGGCCAACGTTCATCAGTGGACTTCACACATCGGGTCGGTCATACTGTTGTACAAAAGTATACACACAATATAGGGTAACAACAAGAAACGAGACTAAAAACTAAGTAATCTAAGGTGCAAACATTTGACAAATTAGGGAAATTAGCACCAACTACCTTTCACCCAGGGAAACGTAAACCAATGGAAACATCTGGTGATAAATCATATCGATTATTTTGGCGGCCACATCTGATCAGTTTTGGGCAAAATTATTAAGTCAAAGATGTGATGAATAGGCCTTTTTCACAGCATCATTTTCACTTGTCAGTAGAAAAATCTATGTGTACCCAATAACGATTCTATTCTATAAGCCATCCTAGTTTGACAGTTTGCCAGCATTAAAGGTCCCATGTCATGCTTTTCCAGTTATTACCCGTCCCCTTGAGTGTTATGTAGCTTTTTCTGCATGTAAACCGTCTGCAGAGTCACAAACCCTCAAAGTACACCCTGTAGCGAGTAAAACTCTAACACAGAAAAGACCTGTCTATGCTGCCCCAGAACGCCTCGTTGGACATTTCTCTTTTTCCATTGTTTGCTTCCTGGGTTCTGTGACGTGTGAACACCCAAATCAACAACAAATGACTGGATTGCCCCAAATGGACCAATCCGCGGAGCACCTCGCACACCAGGATCCCTTGGCTAACTAACAGGGAGTCCCCATTGACTTGCATAGAGCTCCCTGAACGCTGGTAATAGACGAGTTGGGATCGCGGAGAAATGCTCTCCGCAGACCCATGCTCACAGCATTATAAACCTTTTTCTTACTCAATATCAAGCCACACTTATTGTTTTTACTTCGGCTGTGAGTGTTTGTGTGTGCTCAGGATGAGTTTTGCTTTTTCTCGTTGTATCGCCGACCAGGAAACCTGTCCGCTCCTCGCAGCAGCAACGAGCCTCGCCAATCAGAGCACACTGGGCTCACAGGGAGGGGGGGGGGGGGGGCAGGAGCTCCAACAAGCCGTTTAGGACAGAGAGTGAATACACATACTATACAGAGATGCTGTATGAGAAACCAATGTGATTTTGGAAAATTGCACAATATAAATCTATTCTAGTAGACCTCAACAATGGAAATATGATCAGTAGAAATGGCCATGACATGGGACCTTTAAGAGTACAATGACCCTGTAACCAACAATAAAATCATTAACAACAGGCTTTAGCATTACTTCCAGGATTCCTCGATCCCATTGGAGTTATGTGTCTGTATATGAAGTGTGGCCCTACCTACTGTGTGTGTGTGTGTGTGTGTGTGTGTGTGTGTTTGAGAGTGTGTGTGTGTGTGTGTGTGTGTGTGTGTGTGTGTGTGTGTGTGTGTGTGTGTGTGTGTGTGTGTGTGTGTGTGTGTGTGTGTGTGTGTGTGTGTGTGTGTGTGTGTGTGTGTGTGTGTGTGTGTGTGTGTGTGTGTGTGTGTGTGTGTGTGTGTGTGTGTGTGTGTGTGTGTGTGTGTGTGGCTCTAGCTTCGTGTTGAGTTCAGAGTCTATGGAAATTCCACCTGGTCTGGTGATTTCTGCTGAAACAAAACTTAAAGCCTGCAGTACTATTTCATTAAGTCAAGGCTTTCTGTTCAAATGAAACTTAAAAGCACAATTAATAACAAAGAACATCAATCATAAACCTTTTTCATTTTTCAGCATACACAACAGTTTAACTTTATAATGCAAAGTATGAAGAAGACATGTACAATGCATTTAAAATGTTAGGTTAGAAAATATTGCATTTGATTTAACACTTTTGGGGCTTTCACCATCATTCTGACAATCTCAAAATGTCTCCTGTTCACGTATAGTGAAGATTTTATAATAAAAAACTATAATACATTTAATCAGATTTAGTAAATGTGTATTACAATGGGAGAGGCTTATATCAGGAAATCGACAAAGCAGCATTGGTTCAACTTAGTTCTTCAAACGATTTATAAACTCAATGTGAACAACACTGACGTTAACCAGACTTAACATCACCATGATCACAACATTGATGTTAAGCAGACCATTTCAACAGAAATGTTCTTCTTCTCTAATTCAATTCACTCACTGATCCATCCACTTCTTGTCTAATACTAATAATATATATGAATAATCAAAGTTGGTAAATGTTCATAGAAATGAGTAAGAACAAAGTATCAAACATTGGCATCTGAAAGCACCTGGGTGTGGCCCTTTAAAGAGTGTAGTAGGAAGACAAACACCTATCTCTCGAATCAAGCACTATGGAAACCACTCCCACTTGGTATATTGTTAGTCTCATGCTCGATATTCAGAGGCAGTGAGAGGTGAAATGGCGCTGCAAATACATCAGCTCGGTCGGGACGAACTGTGCTGTTTTATCTGCAAGGATCTGATGAAGGATCCGGTGACTATTGCCTGTGGTTACAGCTACTGTAAGAGCTGTATTAGTAGACGTTGGGATGGAGAGAAGCAGGCTAAAATATACAGCTGTCCTCATTGCAGACAGACCTTTGAACCAAGGCCTGCCCTGGTGATAAGCACCGTGTTGGCAAATTTAGTGGAGGAAGAGAAGAAGAAGACAGAACCCCAGGCTGGTCCATCTTATCACCGTGATGCTGGACCTGGAGAAGTGGGATGTAGTCCTACAAGGAGAAAGAGGAAATCTCTGAAGTCCAATCTGCAGCCTCACGATGAAGTTCCATTTAAGAAAACCAAGCTAATTGAAGCTTCGAAACTTCATGAAATGAGTGAGAAGCAGAATGAGCTTGCGGTGAGTCGGCAAAATATACAGCAGAGAATCCATTATGAAGAGAAAATTGTGGAGGTGCTTCTGCCGGAGGTGGAGGCCATAAATCTCTCTGCTGATGAAGCAGTGAGGGAATGTACTGAATTAGTCAAACTCATTGAGCAAAGAAGCTCTGATGTGACGCAGAAGATTAAATCCCGGCAGAAATATGAAGTGAGTCGGGTCAAAGACATTCAGGAGATGCTGCAGAAGGACATCAGTGATCTGAGGAGGAAAGACACTGAGCTGGAGAAACTCTCACAAACAGATGATCAGATCAAGTTTCTACAGGCCTACCGCTCACTGTCAAATCTCAGGGACCCTGAAAAACCATTCAGAGTCAAAATTGGTCCTGTACGATACTTCAAGGGTGTGACAGCAGCTGTGTCAGAGGCCAGAGGTAAAGTACTGGAGAGCTTTGATAAGGAATGGATGAAGATCTCAGAGAAAGTGCCTGAAGTGTATGTTAAATTGTTGCCAGACCCCCAGACCAAAGCTGATATTTCACAATATACAGGCCCCAAAGTTCTTCTCAAACTGGATCCAAACACAGCGAGCATGCAGATACAATTATCTGAAGATAACAGGAAGGCAACCAAAGTGAAAAAGCAACACTCATATGATCCACACGTAGACAGATTCATGGCTAGGTCTCAGGTTCTGTGTGGAAAAGGTCTGACTAATCGTTGTTACTGGGAAGTGGAGGTGAGTGGTTTCGGAGTTTCAGTAGCAGTCGCATACAGAGATGTTCCCAGAACAGGACAGGAAAGTGCATTCGGGGACAATGACAAGTCTTGGGCACTAGAGCTTAGTAAAACGATTTGTAATTTCAAACACAACGGTGAAAAAAAGGCCATTCCTGTTTCTGTCCTTCAATCCTCAAGGATTGGTGTTTTCTTGGATCAAAAGGCAGGTGTTCTGTTCTTCTACAGCGTCTCTGAAACCATCACCCTCCTCCACAGAGTCCACACCACATTCAAGCGGCCGCTCTATGCTGGACTCGGTGTTCATTGTTATGGAGCTTCGGCTACATTTCGTGACATCTAGGTCGAACAACTGTCAAGTGAGGTCAGTGAAAACTAAATGGACATTATTTAGTGAGATCTGCAGCTGAGATGTGTGATCTCACATAGAGTTGTTCATATCATTGTGTCTCCCAGAAAACATTGAGCAGAATATCTTTTGTAACCTTTTGTTAGAGTTTTTTTGTGTGCCTTTTTTTCAATATTTATTTTGGGTTGGGACATAGGGGCTCAGATAAATAAAACATATATACAGTCTTTAACATATGCGATTTTAAGTAGTGCCTGTTTGTCACGTGAGGGACAACCTCTGACATACAGTATCTTGTTTATTCTATATTTACATATTATTGGATCTTTTCATTTGTTAGTAAAATTGTCTTGTCGTGTCTGTTTACCAGCGTTTGATCACAACAGGTTTCACAAGTTGTGCTTTTGAAAAGGGAAAATCAGCCGTCTTAAAATAGGTGTGGACATGTCCCCAGTTTAAAAAACATCTATATGGGTGTATGTGCTATGTTAGATATTCATATTTGTTGTTGTCCTATAATCTGATATTGACACTGCACGACAAGTCTTCTCTTTGTAATCATTTCATATTTGATCATGTGTGTTTAATTGCTGTCACTTTGTAATGCAGAGAAAATGTATGTTACTAATCATCAGAGGTGGGACCAAGTCATTGTTTTGCAAGTCCGAGTCAAGTCTCAAGTCTTTGCGCTCAAGTCCGAGTCAAGTATCAAGTCTTTGCGCTCAAGTCCAAGTCAAGTCTCAAGTCAGGATGGGAAAGTTAAAGTCAAGTCCAAGTCCTAAACTTTGACAAAACAAGTCTTAAACAAGTCCTTATGTGCTTTTCAACAAATGTAATGACATCGATCAACAGAATAATACTTAATAATCAAACTGCTCTTTATTAGTCACATTAATAATTTTATTATCCATTTTCTCTCTGCTGGTAAAGTAACGTGTTTTCTTCTATTTTAAGAGGGATCAGTAAGGTTAGGCCACCGTGACGGTTTGATTCAGAAGGAGTTTAATGTATAAGATCCCTGATGTTGAGGTGACCAGAATGTTTATTTCCACTGTGTACAACATGCTATAAGGGACCCACTTCTATCTTTATGCAAGGGATAATGTGCAGCGAGGCGTCTCTATGGGGAAAAGAACACCTGAATCTAGATCCCTCTGCAGGTGGTACTTTAAGTATATTTTGATGATAATGCTTTTGTACTTTTACTTGTAACATTTTGAATGCAGGACTTTTTATTGTAACCGAGTATTCCTACACTCTGGTACTTTTACTCAAGTACAAGATCTGAACTTCTCCCACCTCTGACAATAAATCCTGAGTGGTTACCAAAAGAAAACCCTGCTTTGAAGGTTATTTTTATTTTACAAATCCTGCACTGAGCTCTGCTTTCTCCAATATCATTGACATGCAGCCAGATGCTGCTTCTTCTTTCGGTTTTCGCTCATTTCTTGACTTTTTCCGACGCGCTTGCATTTAAATCCGGCTCCCCGTCTCCCCGTGGCTCTGTGTAGCTGGCCTATACCACTACACTTGCTGTCTTTGGAGCGTCTGCCCCCCACCCTTCTTTCACATAATGGTATGATCCTAGTGTGTCCTCGCATATGATTGGCCGCATGGTGGCTCAGCAAAATAAAGTCCCGCCCCTGCCTGCATGGATTCACAGCAAGAGTTGGAGCGGCTGAAGATTCTGCTCTCCCCGACGGGAGTCTGCTCTTCTAAAGGCCCCTACACACCAGGCCGATATCGGCCGTCTTGCGTTGTCTGGCGAAAACGGGTTCCTTGTCGCCCAAAGTCAATTTGGTGTGTCCCGAACCCTCGGCCGTGACACGCCTTATTTGGCCTTTCACGGTCGACACCCGGCCGATTCAACATGTTGAATCGGCCGGGTGTCGGACACAAGCTATCGGGCCAAGAAACCACTCTGATCAGCTGTTCAGCTAGCAAATGAGAAGCGAAACGGAAGTGAGGGACGTAAACAAACGATTTAAGGCACAGGACAGCAGCTAAACACCAGCAGGTGATACTTAAAGACATCAAACATAGCCCTTAAATGTCCTCTCTTACCTCCCACACATAGCAGGGACATCTCTGATATCGGCGGGAGCGTCCCCGGCTGTCCTCTGCTGAGAGCTCCGTGATTTGTTTGGTCAAGTCCGGTTTTTCATCTCATCGTAAATTTAGCAAGAAATGGCCATTATTACATTGTTGACTCAATAAACTACACACCCGCCAGAACACTGCGATCATCAGATGCAGGTCTATTAACTGTGATTTTATAGTATGTCTGCACTTTATGTGCTCATTTCATCATTCATGTATTTTTATATTCTAAAACATGTTTTCGATGGACGAGAGTGAAAATGGAACGCACACGCTATTTGTTTGTTTATATCAGTCTGTTCTTCTTCTCTGTCTTCCGGTTGTTGCCTATTTTGAATGACGAATACACACTACCGCCAACTGCTGGTAAGGAGAGTTATTGCCACTCACGCATGCGCAGTTCGTACGTGCTCGGCTGAAGTCTTTGCGGTGATTTCCAGTGCGACACACGGCCAAGACGCAGGAGAATTCGTCGATGGAACTGTCGGTGTCGGGTGTCGGCGAGTTCTCTGGTGACTGCCTGGTGTGTCAGGGCCTTAACGGCAGCTCGCGATCGGCGTGTTGGAGACCTCTGAATTAAATCATCAAGTCACCTCAAGTCAGAAGGCTCAAGTCCAAGTCAAGTCCCGAGTCATTAGTGTTCAAGTCCAAGTCGAGTCGCAAGTGTTTTGTGATTTTGTCAAGTCGAGTCCAAAGTCATCAAATTGTAGACTCGAGTCTGACTCGAGTCCAAGTCATGTGACTCGAGTCCACACCTCTGCTAATCATTAATTAGAATATTGACTTGATTTTGTTTTGAAATGTAGAAATGTAATGTAAAAGGGAAGATTGAACATGAACTTTAAAAAAAGGATTTGATGATTAGATGCTGTCGATAACTGTTAATGAGTCCATTGATTTTTAAAGAATGAATAAAGTTTTTTTGGATTCATTTGATGTCTCTGTTTCTTTCTTCTTAAAAGGCTACACGTTTAGTCGTCCAAAAATGTTAAATATCGGCCTACGACATGAGTTAAATAAAGATTACATTTATACAGAGATGGCAAAACTACAGACATCCTTTACTCAAGTAGAAGTACAGATACTCGTGTTTAAAAATACTCAGGTAAAAGTAGAAGTACTGACTAAACTTCTTCACTTTTACTTGAGTAAAGAAGTTTAGTCAGTGGGCTTTGAAATGTACTTAAAGTGGACCTATCATGCTATATTTGAATAATATAGTGTTGGACCATACCTATATAAGGCATATTTATACTTTTTTTCTTTTCAAAATACCAAACAGATCATGCATTTTAGCCATGCCTCATTTCGCTCAATTTGACATTTTTTTGCTCTGTGTTTGTAAGGGCAGATAAGGGCAGGCATATGTACTACAGTGTCTCCAGCGTCTCCAGCGCTTTCGAATGGCAATGGCCGTGGCTGTCTCCTCCTGATTGGTGGAGTTGGCCCAATAGCCGTAGCGCCACCGTCCTGACGTCAGGACAGTGTTCAAATCTGGATCAGTTTTTATCAGATCCGTTGCAGCCCCTTTTTTAGAGATTTGGGTATGGAGGAAAATAGAGAGGGTTGTGTTTTCTGACACTTGGTGAGTTCCCTGGAACACCGGGGACACATATTCATGTATAAAAGACGTACAAAAGTGCATTTTGCATGATAGGTCCCCTTTAAGTAAAAAGTACCCATAACTACCAGCTGTTTTAAAGAGTACCTGACCTCCCTTTATATTAATAGAACAATAATGTCATTGTTAGCTAATGAATGTTTCCATGCTGAACAACGGCAACATGACAAAGTTTTCATTGGTCCCTCTTCTTTAGAGAAGACCAGGAAATGATGGATACACGGATCGTGTTCAAATCAATAGGCACGCAATGACTCTAAATAATAATGATCACGCCACTAAACACACATTCAAACTAAAGGAACCAGCCTGTTTGGAAAATGAAAGAAGTAGAAAGTACAGGTATTTGTGTTCAAAATGTAAGAAGTAGAAAGTACAGGTGTTTGTGTTAAAAATGTAAGAAGTCAAAGTAAAAAGTCGTTAGAAAAAATAAGTAGTGGAGTAAAGTACTGATACCAGAAAAATCTACTTAAGTTCAGTGACAAAGTATTTGTACTCCACTACTTCCCCACCTCTGCATTTATAACAAATATAAACCTGTTTGAGTATTAAACGCTGGTAAACAGACACTACAGGTCAATAAGAAAGAACAAGACAAAAAACTGAGGTGCAAAAATAGACATGAGTTAAATCAGCAGACACCACCTGTCACCAAGAGAAAAGTAAGCCAATGGGGACATCTGGTGGTGCAACACACACACACACACACACACACACACACACACACACACACACACACACACACACACACACACACACACACACACACACACACACACACACACACACATACACCACAGACTGTACACACTGTTATTAACCACACATCTAAGACACTAAACTGGGGAGGAAATGGATGCGGCAACACCACGCATATGTTCATATTTATATGGCAATTATACAGTTTTGCTTTTTATTTAAAAAAGAACATTGGTGGGTTGATAAATAAGGTAATGCCTAGATTCCCATTTGGGAGAATGTGGTATAAAAAAGTTGTGGTCTGCAAAGGCTCAAATCACTGTGTTCCCTCCAGAAGAAGTTTTTCTCCCACACACACACTAATGAGTAAATTGTTTTACAGTTACAACTTAAAACTATAGCATTAAATGTTCTATTTTACAGTTGAAACACTATTACCGTAAACACAAATACAGTACTTGGAAGTTACTGTGTTTCATTTTACAGCTATAACACTACTGCTGTAACAAATAAAGTAATTACATATTACTGTGTTTCATTTTACAGTTTAAACACTATTACCGTAAACACAAATACAGTACTTGGAAGTTACTGTGTTTCATTTTACAGCTATAACACTACTGCTGTAACAAATAAAGTAATTACATATTACTGTGTTTCATTTTACAGTTTAAACACTATTATCGTAAACACAAATACAGTACTTGGAAGTTACTGTGTTTCATGTTACACTGTTACTGTAAATAAAAACTTGTAAATACTGTGATTACCTGTACAGTATTTAACTGGCAGCAATTGACAAGTTACTTACTGTAATTCATTTTACAGTATTTAACTGGCAACAATTGACAAGTTACTTACTGTTTTACAGTAAGTAACTTGTCAATTGCTGCCAGTTAAATACTGTGAATTTCACGGTACGTTTCTTACAGTGTATATGAAGTGTGGCCCTACCTACGGTGAGTGGGTGTGTGTGTGTGGCTCTAGCTTCCTGTTAGGTTGGATTCTATCAATTCCATTTGGTCTGGTGATTTCTGCTGAACGAAACTTAAAGCCTGAAGTACTTTTCCATTGAGTCAAGGCTTTGTGTTATAACGAAACTTAAAAGCATAATTAATAAGAACATCAATCATAAGCCTTTTTCATTTTTCAGCGTGCACAACAGATTAACTTTATAATGCAAAGTATGAAGAAATATCATGTATAATGCATTTAAAATGTTAGGTTAGAAAATATTGCATTTGATTGAACCACTTTGGGGCTTTCACCATCATTCTGACAATCTCAACATGTGTCTCCTGTTGATAGGTGTAGTGAAGATTATTATATATATATTATATTTATAATATAAGACATTTAATCAGATTGAGTTTATCTATATCATAATGTGAGAGGCTTCGTCAAATCAGCCAAATGTAACATCCCCATTGATCACAGCATTGATGTTCAGTAGACCATTTCAACAGGAATGTTCTTCTTCTCTAATTCAATTCACTCACGGATCTCTCCACTTGTGTCTTTTCACATTTTTGCATCTTTTATTTTCAGAAGTTACAAGGTGAGACAATACCAAAACATTAAGGACAAAACAACAAATCATAATAAAACCCACAAAACAAAAACAGACGAGAATCTTTATATCCATGCATCCAGGACCATGCATACAATCTGAAATTATTGTTGTAGTTATTATTATCGTTATTTAGTGGGAATGCTGATACAGCATTCCAACTATATGTTATGCTACGGACAAACAGTTTATTATTCCACCGACTTATTTTGGCCCTCTTCTCCTCCCACATTCAACATCGCAGAAACTCCGTTCAAACATCAAAACGTTCAGCTCGGTCGGGAATCGCAGGCTATTACTTTTATCATTCATAACTTTCATAATTCCAGAGATACATCCCATAATACATCACATTTTTAACATTTCAACTTTAACATTGCGCAGCTCGTTAAGGCAGAGTGCGTGATGTCACAGCGAGAGTGTAGGAAATCTTGAAATTTGCCTTCATATCTTTTTTTAAAACTGCCATAATTCCCAAACCCTACATTCCTGAGACATAATTTTTCATGACAAACGTAGGAAAACATCTCGTAGCTTGAAAAATGACAAATAATTAAGCAAAAATAATTAAACAAAATGCCTCTTGAGGGCATGAAGTGACAAAAACATTCAACATGTCTCCATTAAAACCCATTGTAATTTCAGGCTGATGTTTCCTCACAGCAGCAGCCGCACACCTTTAGTTAAACTGCCAAAAAGGCCACATTATTAACCCGAAAGTACACAAAAATTACACTTCAGATACTCAACTTCCTTGACATGCTTCACGTTTTGAAATTTCACTGATATCTGTTATCGTTCTTCCACAAAACGTTCACATGTAAGAGGTTTATCTCTCATTCAGAACAATGCAAACCTCTGATCTCTACAGAGCTCGTTAGTTCAACTATAAACACCTGTGTAATGGAACACGATGATGTCATCACTCCAACTGACTTCAGATAATGGTTAATGGTCGTGCCCTCAACAGCTCTACGTCAATTATGGGGTGTCATCATATGCCGTTCAAGAGAAGAGAGAGAGGGCAATCAAGAGTCAGTTCTAACTGTTCATTTCATTCTCTCTCTCTCTCTCTCTCTCTCTCTCTCTCTCTCTCTCTCTCTCTCTCTCTCTCTCCTCTCTCTCCTCTCTCCTCTCTCTCTCTCTCTCTTTAATTCATTTGACAGTATTTAACTGGCAACAATTGACAAGTTACTTACTGTAATTCATTTTACAGTAAGTAACTTGTCAATTGCTGCCAGTTAAATACTGTGAATTTCACGGTACGTGATTCAAGATGGCGCCTGTGTCGGCTCGCCGCTCCCTCAGCTCTCTACCTTTAGCTATCCTGTTTTTGTTTTATGTTTGTCAGAATGTCTCTGCTCTGCTCGTTTACGATCGCCAAGCTCTCCTCCACCTCAGACCCTCACTGGAGTTGATATTGCTGCCCAAACCTACATCTGGCAACCATAAATCGTCCCCCCCCCCCCTCTACTGTCGAATATTCCCACCTACCCTGCATACCTGACGGCTTCTTCTGGGACTTATCCACGCCTCGGATGTCATGGCCCTCCCGCTGCACGCCATGTGAGGGATCGATGGATTCGCCCTGTTTTTCCGGAGCTGCGGACTCTGCTGGGCCCGCTGGCAGCTCCTCCTGCCCGACTGACTGCTCCCGGCCCGCGCGGCGTTCAACACGCACATCTTCGTCAGCTGAGACGCACTACACCTTCGGCAAGCCCGGAGCGAAAACTTTGCATGGCTTTGCTAAATGCTAGGTCGATAGCAAACAAAACGTTCCTGCTAAACGACTTCTTCACCTCTCGTGAACTGGATTTTATGTTTCTGACGGAGACCTGGGTCCACGCTGGCGAGTATACACCGTTCTCTGAACTTCTTCCTCCTGACTGTACATTCTTCAGCTCCCCCCGTGCCACCGGCCATGGTGGGGGCATAGCATCAGTGTTTAGAGCTAGCCTCCAATGCCGATTGCTTCACCCTGTAACTAGCTATGCTAGCTTTGAGTTGCAGCTTTTTGAACTGAACCCGGCCTCGCCTATACTCTGCGCAGTCGTGTATCGTCCGCCAAAGTGCAATAAGGATTTTATAAATGACTTTTCTGACTTTCTGTCCGGGATCATGGTGAAATATGATCGTGTTTTGATCTCCGGAGACTTTAATGTCCATGTGTGTTGCGAGTCCAAACCTCTGGTTAGGGACTTTTTAAATCTCCTTGATTCTTTTGGTCTCGTTCAGTCCGTGGCTGGCCCAACACACGAAAAAGGACACACCTTGGACTTAGTATTATCGTTTGGACTGTCTGTATCTGTGGATGAAATATGTGCAGCAACGCGTATCTCAGACCATTTACCGGTTCTGTTTACAACCTTGATCCCTTCCGCAGGAGTCGAATCACGTGCCCCTGCGCGTTGTCTGCGTTCGATTAACCCCTTGACTGCCTCACAGTTTTCTGATGTTTTTAATGCTTCTCCTATCTGTAAATTAGAGGTGAACTGTGTTTTTAGTGCTGATGAGCTTATCTCCATGTTTGACTCGACATGTACACTAATACTGGATTCTGTTGCTCCTTTTACGCTTAGACGCACCAAAGTTCTCTCAGAGCCGTGGCTCAATGACTGTACTAGCGCTCTTAGAAGCACCTGCAGGCGTGCAGAGAAAATCGAAAAAGGATAAACTCCATGTCTCCTTAGAAATCCTTCGTGCTTGCCTTTCTGACTACCAGACGGCAGTCAAAGCAGCCAAAACAGAGCACATTTCTCCGCTAATCTCCAAAAACAGCCATAAACCTCAAGTTCTTTTTAATGTCCTCAACTCGATCATTAATCCCTGTGATGTTCCTCCAATTGTGCCATCGACTACTCTCTGTGATAAGTTTCTTACATTTTTTATTGAAAAGGTATCTGCTCTTAGGCTAGCCCACACTAGTGCTACCCCAGATCCTGCTCCTTTTCTGTGCCCTGCTGTCCTCGACCACTTTGAGCCTGTATCCCTCTCTTCTCTCTCGGATGTAGTCAAGCACCTGCGGCCGACAAACTGCACCTCAGACAGCATTCCCTCTCGCCTTCTCAGAGATGTTTTAGGATCAGTTGGAGCAAGTATTTTATTACTTATAAATACCTCTCTTAGCTCAGGATGTGTCCCAGCTGCCTTCAAACATGCCGTGGTTAAGCCACTACTTAAAAAGAAAAATCTCGACCCTTCCATTCTCGCAAATTTTAGGCCCATCTCCCAGCTACCTTTTTTTATCAAAAGCCCTGGAGCTAGTAGTCTACGCCCAGCTGCAGTCTTTTTTAACCACGCATGGAATCCATGAAAAGTTTCAGTCTGGCTTCAAACCCATGCACAGTACTGAAACAGCTCTTTTAAGAGTTTTTAATGATCTGCTCCTAGCCGCCGACTCAGGTAGCCCAGCTGTCTTGGTGCTGTTAGACCTGACAGCTGCCTTCGACACTGTGGACCATAGCATCCTGTTGTCACGGCTTGAACAGTCCGCTGGCATCACAGGCTCTGCCCTTGCATGGTTCAGGTCCTACCTGACAGACCGTAGCTTCTCAGTGCAGCTAGGTGCCTTCTCCTCAGCCATAGCCCCTCTTACCTGTGGGGTTCCCCAAGGCTCGATTTTGGGCCCCATCCTTTTTCTACTGTACATACTGCCCCTAGGTTCAATTCTCACAAAACACAACATCCCCTTCCACTGCTACGCCGACGATGTACAGATCTATCTGCCACTCAATTCAAATGTTAACTCATTACAGCTATTGATGGACTGCTTAGCAGAGATCAAATCCTGGCTGAGCCAAAATGTCCTCAACCTCAATAGCCGCGTTCACACCAAGTACTTTTCCCACAGTAGTTCATGAGAACTTTAGTGCATGAGAGTTCTTTTAGTTCTGACGAACTAAAGCAGATCGCGTTCACACCAAAATGAGTTCCTGGGGGTGGATTAGGCAAATGAGCCGCTGACGTCACTTCTTCTTCTTCTGCTTTGGTTTTCCTGGCAGGCCGCAAACAACTTCACGGCGAGTACAGTAGGTGGCGGTATGCACCTTAAAGTTGCAATTCGCCAAAAAACCGAGAGAAGAAGAAAAAAAACTTCCGCTTCCGCTGTATGCTTCTGTTTACCTTCCGACCTCAGACACGGTATGGAGTTGACGTTTTGGTGCTCGTGTTATACAGCTTCGTAACGGAGTTATTTAAGCCAATAACTCAGCCACAAATACAAATACAGATCGACCATTCAAATGCAATAGAAATGCTGAGTCGGAGGCGAAGGCGGTTAAGAAGCCTTAACAAAAGGATTAGACGACGAAATCACACGCGATGGACATGTTTCGCCGTTGTACAGCCGAGGATGATGGCCGTTATCACGCCCAAAGAACAGCAATGGTACGTTCATTAAATCACATTAATACTATCTAATGTAGGATTTATGGAGTTATGTAGGGCTAATTTGTGTCTTTGTATGTGTTCCAGATATGCGAATACTACGGAACTCTGGGTGAACAATAGAACGTCGGCCTGGTGGGAGGTGGTGCCAACAAGTGCAGTGGATCGAAGATTTCCGAATGTCCAAGGGCTCTTTTCAACTCCTCTGTATTCGCCTGGAAGCAACGTTGGGGAGAGGCATCTGAACAGCATGGAAATTGTAAATTGACAATAAAGCTGATCTTTTGTACAGTGCATTTGGTTCTCTTTTATTTACCAGTCAACAGACACAATTACAATAGTGCAGACACACCTTAGTGCAAAGATTAAATGT
Organism: Trematomus bernacchii; assembly: GCF_902827165.1. Classification (NCBI taxonomy): domain Eukaryota; kingdom Metazoa; phylum Chordata; class Actinopteri; order Perciformes; family Nototheniidae; genus Trematomus; species Trematomus bernacchii. Next base: position 5,159,165 of record NW_022987567.1, read on the forward strand.
CAGTATCAAAACAGTACTCATACTGTATATTTGTATATTAATGAGTATATTATGTTAAATGTGTGTTAAAGACAATGGGATGAGGTTGAAAGCTCTTTAAAAACTTTTGTATACATACATGTTAACATACATGTTAAGCATACACACCTGAAGAACTACGTTACACACACACAGGTTAGTCTGTGTACCGCTGCACTGCTGTTGGTTTAAACAAAGACAGTCATGATGCTAGTGCCGTGCATGTGGGTTCTCTTTTATTTATCAGCAGCAGATCAATAAGTGTCAGTAGTATCAAAACAATATAATAACAGTGGCAATATATATATATATAATAACAATAGGTAGGCTCAGCAGCAGACACACCTTAGTGCAAAGTTAGGTGTCAGTATTAATAACAGTGGCATATATATATAATCACAATAATACAAAATTAACTGTCACAGGTGTAGGCAATTTGGGGTGAAGTGTCTTGCCCAGGGACACAACGACATCCTGACTGCAGTGGGGTTTGAACCTGTGCTCCCCTGATCTGAACACCAACGCACCAGACCACTGCACTACACGCCTCCCAACAAGTCATTGTACAGTTTATCAACGACAAGTTTTTCTTAATTTTTGTATTGAAGGCCTGTTGGATTTAATCAGCTCGCTTAGCACTGCCAGAAGCCCAGCCTGAAAGGTATTTTGTTGCTCCACCTCGATTCCTGGGCCTTGTGTGAATGCAGCAGCCGTTCGTCGTGCATCTCCTTGGCACGCAGGTCCTCATTCTCCTTGCTGACCATGGCACGGCGGTCCATCGCCATGATGGTGTCAAGGAAACTGTCATCGCGTGCCCACTTTCCTAAGGTGAAATATGCAAGATACAAGATCAGTTTAATCGCAACAACGAGACAACATTGTCCAAATCTGTCTCTGCAGGCACACAACAGGAGGAACACGGGGAACACCTTTGATTTGACTATTAACATTTTAAATGGTGAAGGCACTAGCAATTGGGGGATGGAGGGCTCTCAGGTCATGATAGGGAGGCGTGTGGCGCAGTGGATAAGTGCATTGGTGTTCGGATCAGGGGAGCACAGGTTCAAACCCCACTGCAGTCAGCATGTCGTTGTGTCCCTGAGACACTTCACCCCAAAGTGCTCCTGTGGGGATTGCCCACAGTATTGAGTATGTAAGCTTTGGATAAAAGCGTCTAACAAGTGACATGTAATGATTCAAAAAGCTTTTGAATATTGAATAACAAACCAATGTGGTTTACTTGTTATCCACAGTTTAGCTGCTAAATGTTTTTTAGCAATGCTTTTCTTTGTGATCCACATATCTAAATGTATAAAGTGTGTTTTCACCTCCGTTCCCTCCTGTTTGCTGCAGTATGGCAGCAGCGGTCAGGATGGTAGTCCTGATGGTGTCCGCTGACCGGGCACAGGGTGTGGAGCTGCCTACTCTCAGCGGGGGGGAACTGAACGTGGAAACTGTGTTTCTCTGAGGGATCCTCCATGTAGTCTGAGAAGCCTTCTGAGGAAACAAGGTCAAACTATTTAGGATAATACAAGGAACAATGTTTAGGCAGTAAATAGAATTTCAATTACATTTCTACTTCAATGTGCAAAAATATTAGAACATCAGTCTTTGTGGCATGCAGGTAATCAACTGTTTAAGCTTTTACCATTAACATGTAGAATGAATGTTGCAAATTACTTGAAATTATAGCAACTACAATCTATTGTTTACCTCTATGCATTAGCCACAGAGGTAGCATTATGTCCAGCTAGCATGCTAATTGCTAACGTTATATTATCGTTTTATCCCGGAGGGGAAAACTAGTTTCTAATCCTGAGAGAAACACCTCGCCTGAAACACACGATTAGTGCCATGAGTTAGTGAAGCAAATTACAGAACATTGCACACTTATTCACAAGTCAAAACGTGTTCATAGCGGGCATGGATGAGAATAGCTAGCTAGCTAGATGTTATTATCCAGCTTGGACCTAACGTTAGCTAGTTCTAGCATGGCTAGCTCGATCTACTGAGCAAATAAAAGTACATCTAAGACCAGTATTGTGCAGATTAAAACTGTGCAGTGCATGTATTTTATTTTACCTTGGTAGTCGTCCCGACATGACTTTGCCAGGTCTGCTAACTTTGCAGAGCCACAGAAACTGCATTCAGTAGAAGCTTCTGAATGTGGCGCTTCGCATCCTCCGAGTAAATCGCCAGAAGCGCAGACACATCCTCATCACTCCACCGCTCCAATTGATTTATTTAGTGTTGCTATAATAACTGCTTTCACAAAAGTAATCTCTTCGGGTGTGCTGCGAAGCGAGGAAATACAATGGCCGCTTACAACAAAAAATTCAGAGTCAAACGGGCGTGGTTTGCATTCCGCACAGCCAATCAGACGTACGAACTACTTTCTCCCACAACAGGCCCTGCTCCCTAGCAGGGCCTGAAAAGCGGGTCTGAAGAACTAAGTTGAGCTACTTTAGTTCCTGGGGCTTTTTGGTGTGAACGCAAATATATCGTAGTTCTGATGAACTATTGTGGGAAAAGTACACCAAAGTACTCCGGTGTGAACGCACCTATTGAGAGCAAGACTGAGGTTATCTTTTTTGGACCCCAACCTCTAGCCTCCCAGGTTGATATTCTGGGCTCCCTCAAAAATAATATCCTCCCCTCTGTCACGAACCTTGGAGTGACCTTCAATAGCGCTTTTAAATTTGATAAGCAGGTCAGCAGCGTAGTCAAAACCTGCTTTTTTAAAATACGACTATTGGCCAAGACTAAGTCGTTTTTATCGTTTGAGGACCTGGAAAGGGTTATTAATGCCTTTGTTACCTCGAGGTTGGACTACTGCAACGCTCTGTACGTGGGTATGGACCAGGCGTCAATTAAACGCCTGCAGCTAGTCCAGAACGCAGCTGCACGTCTACTCACTGGCCACAAAAAGCGTGACCACATCACCCCTATTCTGGCCTCACTGCACTGGCTTCCAATTCGGTTCCGAATCGATTTTAAACTCCTTTTATTTGTTTTTAAAGCACTAAATGGGCTGGCTCCGGCCTATATAGCGGAACTCCTCCAGCGCTACACCCCAACAAGAGCTTTAAGGTCTGCTGACCAGCTGTTGCTGATAGTGCCAAAGACCAGGCTCAAAACCCGAGGGCACCGAGCCTTCGCAGCAGCTGGCCCTAGGCTCTGGAACACTCTGCCCCTCCATGTGAGGTCGGCCCAGACCCTAGGGGTTTTTAAATCTACTCTTAAGACACACTTCTTCTCCCTGGCCTTTTAGTCAGAGCGGAGCACGACTCCTGACTTTTCCCTGTGTTTTCTTTTTAAATATCTGTTGTAATTTATTGTCTTTTATTGTGATTATAGAAATGTGTTTTTATGTGATTGTAGTTATTACTTGTACAGCACTTTGGCCCGACCAAAAATCGCTTTTAAATGTGCTCTATAAATAAACCTTGATTTGATTTGATTTGATTTGATTTACAGTGTATATGAAGTGTGGCCCTACCTACGGTGAGTGGGTGTGTGTGTGGCTCTAGCTTCCTGTTAGGTTGGATTCTATAAATTCCATTTGGTCTGGTGATTTCTGCTGAACGAAACTTAAAGCCTGCAGTACTTTTCCATTGAGTCAAGGCTTTGTGTTATAACAAAACTTAAAAGCATAATTAATAAGAACATCAATCATAAGCCTTTTTCATTTTTCAGCGTGCACAACAGATTAACTTTATAATGCAAAGTATGAAGAAATATCATATATAATGCATTTAAAATGTTAGGTTAGAAAATATTGCATTTGATTTAACAACTTTGGGGCTTTCACCATCATTCTGACAATCTCAACATGTGTCTCCTGTTGATAGGTATAGTGAAGATGTTATAATATAAGACATTTAATCAGATTGAGTTTATCTATATCATAATGTGAGAGGCTTCGTCAAAGCAGCCAAATGTAACATCCCCATTGATCACAGCATATTTTCAGAAGTTGCAAGGTGAGACAATACCAAAACATTAAGGACAAAACAACAAATCATAATAAAACCCACAAAACAAAAACAGACGAGAAAAAAAAATCATTCATTTATTTATCTTTATATCCTTGCATCCACACACACACACACACACACACACACACACACACACACACACACACACACACACACACACACACACACACACACACACACACACACACACACACCACACACACACACACACACACACACACACACACACACACACACACACACACACACACACACACACACACATACACACACACACACACACAGTGTCCAAACCCATGTTATATTATTCAGTTTGCTTCAATCTCCCCTGGTAGTTTGGCGTTGTCAAAAACCTTCTTTGTCTAGATGTCTGTATTTTCTTCACCTGTAATTACTTTAACTACAGCACATTTTCACACAAAATAAATAATAAAAAAATACTTTTATAATTATAATCAACGTAAGAACAAAGTATCAAACATAGGCATGTGAAAGAACCTTGGGTGTGGCCCTTTATAGAGAGATCCTCACACTGCAGCTAGAGCTGACACAAATTACATAAATAATGAAAGTGGGAACACAGATTAAATTATCAATATGTATTCAGTACATAAAGCCATGAACAATAAGTGAGAGGTAGAAGAGAACTGTTGAAGGAAACTTTGCAGATTGTGTCAATAAATGAACCGGTTTGATGAGTCATGTAATAACTATGTAATGGGAAGACAAACACCTCTCTCTGGAATCAAGCACTACCTGGAAACCACTCCCACTTGGTATATTATTAGTTTCATGCTCGATATTCAGAGGCAGTGAGAGGTGAAATGGCGTCTGCAAACATCCAGCCGAGAATCCAGAATGAAGAGAAAGATTTGGAGCTGCTTCAGCAGGAGGTGGAGGCCATCAATCTCTCTGCTGATAAAGCAGTGAGGGAATGTACTGAATTAGTCAAACTCATTGAGCAAAGAAGTTCTGATGTGAAGCAGAAGATTAAATCCCGGCAGGAATATGAAGTGAGTCGGGTCAAAGAGATTCAGGAGATGCTGCAGAAGAGAATCAGTGATCTGAAGAGGAAAAACACTGAGCTGGAGAAACTCTCTCAAAAACCATTCAGATTAAATACTGGTCCTGTACGATACTTCAAGGATGTGACAGCAGCTGTGTCAGAGGCCAGAGGTAAAGTACTGGAGAGCTTTAATAAGGAATCGAAGAAGATCTCAGAGAAAGTGACTGAAGTGGATGTTAAATTGTTGCCAGACTCCCATACCAAAGCTGAGCTTTCACAATATGCAGCCCCCAAAAATCTTCTCAAACTGGATCCAAACACAGCGAGCATGCGGATACAATTATCTGAAGATAACATGAAGGCAACCAAAGTGAAAGAGCCACAGTCATATGATGACCACGTAGACAGATTCATGGCTAGGTCTCAGGTTCTGTGTGGAAAGGTTCTGACTAATCGTTGTTACTGGGAAGTGGAGTGGAGTGGTTCAGGAGTTTCAGTAGCAGTCGCATACAGAGATGTTCCCAGAACAGGAGAGGAAAGTGCATTCGGGAACAATGACAAGTCTTGGGCACTAAGGTTTAATAAAAGTGGTTGGAATTTCAAACACAACGGTGTAACAAAGGCCATTCCTGTTCCTGTCCCTGAATCCTCAAGGATTGGTGTTTTCTTGGATCAAAAGGCAGGTGTTCTGTTCTTCTACAGCGTCTCTGAAACCATCAACATCGTCCACAGAGTGCACACCAATTTCACTCAGCCGCTCTATGCTGGACTCTTTTTTCATAACTATGGATCTTCTGCTACATTTTGTGAACCACAGTCAAGTGAGGTCAGTGAAAACTAAATGGACATTATTTTGTGAGATCTGCAGCTGAGATGTGTGATCTCACATAGAGTTGTTAATATCATTGTGTCTCCCAGAAAACAATGAGCAGAATGTCTTTTGTAACCTTTTGTTAGCCTGGTCCTGGTCCTGGTCCTGGTCCTCGTCCTTCAGCCCAGCAGCAGCCTGGTCCTTCAGCCCAGCAGCAGCCTGGTCCTTCAGCCCAGCAGCAGCCTGGTCCTGCAGCCCAGCAGCAGCCTGGTCCTGCAGCCCAGCAGCAGCCTGGTCCTTCAGCCCAGCAGCAGCCTGGTCCTTCAGCCCAGCAGCAGCCAGGTCCTGTTCCTCGTCCTTCAGCCCAGCAGCAGCCTGGTCCTGGTCCTCGTCCTTCAGCCCAGCAGCAGCCTGGTTCTCGTCCTCGTCCTGCAGCCCAGCAGCAGCCTGGTCCTGGTCCTCGTCCTGCAGCCCAGCAGCAGCCTGGTCCTGGTCCTCGTCCTTCAGCCCAGCAGCAGCCTGGTCCTGATCCTTGGTAAATGTAAAGGTAAATGTATGATATCGATTGGAGAGAATAGAGCTGCCGGAGTTGGCATTTTCTTCAAATAAAAATATATAACTATTATTAGAAGAAGGGACATAATCCCAGGAAGGCTGCTCATGGTGGATTGTTTTTATAAAAATGAAAAATATCGACTGATCAATGTATATACTGCCCCTGAGGCACAAAATAAGCTAAAATTATTCAGAAGACTAAGAGAACTTTTAACAGTAGGTTATACAATTATATTAGGTGGGGATTTTAACACAGTATCAGAAGAAATAGATAAGTGTAGTACAGCTGTTTTTAAACTGAGGCCGGAAGTAAAACTGTTAAAAGAAATCTACGACGATGCAAACCAAATCGATGTCTGTCGATAACTGAATCCCGTTGGTATGGATTTCACGAGATATGACAAAACAAGCAAAACCCGATTGACAGGATTTATGTATCTAATCATTTCTCAGTAACCAACTATAAAACAATCTTCAATAACTTTTCGGATTATCTTTTAGCCCAAACATCATTATGTTTGCTTCTGGAAACTGAACACACAGTGCCTAAAAGATACTTGTGTTTTAACAGAACTAAAGCTGGAAATACAAAAAATAATACAATTGAGATGTTTAACAAACTCTGACATCAAATTATGGATAAAACATTTTTATTTATTTATTTAAATGTAGAGAATTAAATAAAGCAAAAAATACTAAATATGAATCATTAATCAAACAATATATTAATTTAAAGCAGATTAAAGTTCAATCTAAAACGGTAGAAGAAAATATGTCGGAATTAAAAACTGAAATTGATCAATTGAACCAGAAATTATTATATAATATTCATACAAAATCTGAAATAGATCAAAGAGGCAACTTGGCACAAGCCATTAAAACTAACCAAAAGCAAATTCAAAGTAAATTCATCAATGTATACAAAATCAAGAAGGTTGTATTGTGTATAATGAAAAACAGAAACGAGAAGTGACAAGAGATTTATGTTCTGAAGCATATACAAAAATAGACATTGAAACATCAAGGTCGAACGACTGTCAAGTGAGGTCAGTGAAAACTAAATGGACATTATTTAGTGAGATCTGCAGCTGAGATGTGTGATCTCACATAGAGTTGTTCATATCATTGTGTCTCCCAGAAAACAAAGAGCAGAATATCTTTTGTAACCTTTTGTTAGAGTTTTTTTGTGTGCCTTTTTTTCAATATTTATTTTGGGTTGGGACATAGGGGCTCAGATAATTAAAACATATATACAGTCTTTAACATATGCGATTTTAAGTAGTGCCTGTTTGTCACATGAGGGACAACCTCTGACATACAGTATCTTGTTTATTCTATATTTACATATTATTGTATCTTCTCATTTGTTAGTAAAATTGTCTTGGTGCAAGTTGTTTTTCACAACAGGTTTCACAAGTAGTGCTTTTGAAAAGGGAAAATCAGCTGTCTGAAAACAGGTGTGGACATGTCCCCAATGTAAAAAACATCTATATGGGTGTGTGTGCTTTGTTAGATATTAATATTGTTGTGTTCCTATAATCTCATATTGACACTGCACTACAGGTCTTCTCTTTGTAATCATTTCATATTTGATCATGTGTGTTGTATTGCTGTCACTTTGTAATGCAGATAAAATGTATGTTACTAATCATTAGTTAGAACGTTGTCTTGATAGTGTTTTGAAATGTAGAAATGTAATGTAAAAGGGAAGATTGAACATGAACTTTGAAACTAGATTTGCTGATTAGATTGTCGATAACTGTTAATGAGTCAATTGTTTTTTAAAGAATGAATAAAGTTTTTTCGGATTCATCTGATGTCTCTGTTTCTTTCTTCTTAATAGGCTACATGTTTAGTCGTCCAAAAATGTTAAATGTCGGCCCACGGCATGAGTTAAATAAAGATTACATTTATACAGAGATGGCAAAAGATGATACACGGATCGTGTTCAAATCAATAGGCACGCAATGACTCTAAATAATAATGATCACGCCACCAAACACACATTCAAACTAAAGTAACCAGCCTGTTTGGAAAATGTAAGAAGTAGAAAGTACAGGTATTTGGGTTCAAAATGTAAGAAGTCAAAGTAAAAAGTCATCAGAAAAATAAGTAGTGGAGTAAAGTACTGATACCAGAAAAATGTACTTACGTACAGTAACGATTTATTTGTACTCCACTACTTCCCACCTCTGCATTTATAACAAATATAAACCTGTTTTAGTATCAACACTACAAGAACACTAAAGGTCAATAAGAAAGAACGAGACAAAAAAAGGAGGTGCAAAAATAAGGAAATTACTTAAATCAGCAGACACCACCGTCACCAAGGGAAAAGTAAGCCAATGGGGACATCTGGTGGTGCAACACACACACACACAGCAAACACTGTACACTGTTTTTAACCACACAACTGAAAATTGTGTGCCATAGGAAACCGAGGAGGAAAAGGATGCGGCAACACCACGCATATGTTCATATTTATATGGCAATTATACGGTTTTGTTTTTAATCCAAACTAATAACACTGGTGGGATGATAAATAAGGTAATGCCTAGATTCCCCTTTGGGAGAAAAAGGCAGCTGCTGATCAGTTTTGGACAAAATATGCAAATTGAGGATGAAATGAAAATTGAAAAGGCCCTGTTTTTTACCCTTTCTTGTAGTGTGGATAAAAGAAATGTGTGGTGGTCTGCAAAGGCTCAAATCCTGTACTCAGTTTTTTTTACTAACAAATGAGTACAATAACATAGTAAATATAAATATAGAATAAACAAGATACTGTATGTCTGAAGTTGTCCCTCACGTGACAAACAGGCACGCATTTCAGTTTTAAATATTTTTGGATTATCAACTGTCTTAAAGAATTCTAATGATTTACTCGACATCTACTCAAAACTCCCCTTACATTGCTTACATAACTTACGTATAATTAGTCAAATACATTTTTTCTGCATTACAGATTGACAGCAATACAACACACATGGTCAAATATGAAATGATTACAAAGAGAAGAATTGTAGTGCATTGTCAATATGAGATAATAGTACAACAATATTAATATCTAACAAAACATTACACACACCCATATAGATGTTTTTTACATTGGGGACATGTCCACATCTATTTTAAGACGGCTGATTTTCCCTTTTCAAAAGCACAACTTGTGAGACCTGTTGTGAAAAACAACTTGCACCAAGAAAATGTTACTAACAAATGAGACCATACAATAATATGTAAATATAGAATAAACAAGATACTGTATGTCAGAGGTTGTCCCTCACGTGACAAACAGGCACTACTTAAAATCGCATATGTTAAAGACTGTATATATGTTTTATTTATCTGAGCCCCTATGTCCCTACCCAAAATAAATGTTGAAAAAAAAGGCAAAAAATCTAACAAAAGGTTACAAAAGATATTCTGCTCATTGTTTTCTGGGAGACACAATGATATGAACAACTCTTTGTGAGATCACACATCTCAGCTGCAGATCTCACAAAATAATGTCCATTTAGTTTTCACTGACCTCACTTGACAGTGGTTGTGCGACAAGTGGTTTAAATACCTAAGACTAAAGGTTCAGTAAAACAAGGGGAATATAGAGAAATAGAAAGATAATAGTCCAGCAGATATGTGAAATATCTGAAAGAATTGTGCTTTTGATGATAAAAACATGAACTTTGGCACACTGTTAGAGCATGCCCTAAGGAAGATTTTTGGCTATAGGGCCATCGCATATTTGTCCAATGGCGCCAATTGGTTGTTATTTTACCAGTAGCTTAGGATCTAGACCACCTATGATCTTGATTCTGGTGGCTAATCCGACATTTTCAAGTATGAGGAATGCAGTGGTACTATTTACAACATGCTAGAATGTAGCTAACTCCATGTATCTGGTATTCAGGGAACAAAATACACAGTAAAACCATTAACATATTTATTTTTGTTTTATATTTTATGTATGCACCATCAAATCAAATCAAATCAAATCAGGTTTTATTTATAAAGCACATTTAAAAGCGATTTTTGGTCGAGCCAAAGTGCTGTACATGTAATAAAAAACACATTACTACAAAACACAATAAACGACAATAAATTACAACAGATATAACTTAAAAAACAAAATAAGAATAAAACACACGGAAAAGTCAGGAGTCATGACATCAAGTCAAATTCCTCGTACGTGTGAACCTACCTGGCAATAAACCCGTTTCTTATTCTGATTCTTCTGATTCTGATTATGGTGAAGTAATACATGTTACATAATATATATGTAATATTACAGGTTTTCAACTAAATGCAGAGTTAGTCCTGAAAACACAGTCCACCACAGTGGCAAGGGCAGTGCACTGAATTGCTGCCTTGACACATTAGACAGTTGTCCACTGCACCCCTTTTTGCATCCACAGCGTAGGAGTTCGCAACAGGCCTAGGTCGCTTCTGGTAATGTGGTCCAGTACATTTACCATCCACCTGTGGCCTTACTCTTCCACCCAGGGGGCGTGGGCCCACCCTGGCCAACTTGTGGGCCCACGCAAAGTTATGTGATGAGGCCCTCTGTGTGTGTGTGGGGGGGGGGAGCACGCGAGAAACTGGCGAAACTGTGGCGCGCTTACAGTAATTGCGCCACATAAGCGCATAAAGGTGCGCCGCATTTGCGCTTCGAATGAGGCTCCCTCCGCGAGGTGAGGCCCCCTCCGCGAGGTTAGGCCCCACCCAGTCTGCGTGATCTGTGTGTAGGGAGGGGCGGGCCTGCTTCCACCCCTCTTCCACATCATCAAACGTCATCCATGTATCCCACGCCGTCTTATTGTCCCTGCCACCAAAAGATGACACAGTGTCACATCCAGTAAATGCATGGAACATTGGTAAGGCTATGCATCGATCTGGACCTAGTGATCTCGCCATCTCATTAGCTGCTAAATGCCGAAAACTCTTCCTAGCTCCAAAGGCAACCCACAGCAGTGATGTTGAGGGATTGGGCTGCTGTGACTGCCAGTACTACCACATCCGTGTCAACTGTGCGTATTGACACCTTGCTATACCCTTCCTTCACAGCATCTCCTGGGTGCAGTAGGATGCGGTTATCAGCCTCCTCATGTGTGCATGATGCAAATACTGATTATTTGTTTGCCAGTGTTGAAGGCTGTCACACTGGTTGCCAGGAAGGAGAACAGTTAAGCCTTCTTGTCTTCAATGCGCAGAAACTCTGGCCAGTTTCCAGGAATGACACTGGATGGCTCAACGTGTCTATGAACTCCCTTCTCTCTCTTGCTGCGTGTTTCAGCCTTCAGACTTTCGGGGAAATATTCATCACACACGACATCCACTCTGCTGACATGCCCCAGCTTACTTATTTTTTGTTCCAGCTTCTGTCAAATCAGTTCTATATGTACACTTTAAGCAGTGGGTGTTTTGGAGTCAGTAGTACAGAGTAGAAAATATTCTTCAATCTTTTCATCATGTTGACCAATTATTATTTTAGAGCTTATATTCTTGTGTGAATTTGTTAGTGTTTTAATTTGTTACAGTATTGATCTACAGTTTAAAGGGAGAGTTTTAGTACCCACTCTATAAGATCAGACAAATCTTTATTTGTATAGATCATGTTAAAGGGAAAGTTAGTACCAAGCCAAATATAGTCATATATTTAAATCTAATGTATTGATTTCACCATTGTAGCATAGGTATTACCATAGGAGAACGTTTAATGTGGAATTAACAGCCTGTCCTCCTACAAAAAACGACCATATAGGCCGATTGTTCAAGCCCTTATTACGACCCACACTGTAAAAAAAAACTGTAATCTAGGCAGTAAATTGCTGTATTACCCACAGTAATTTACTTTGAATTTGTAATACAGTGTGATACTGTACATTATGCTGCATTGTGGGAATATTATCCTTAGGCGGGAAATGTATACAGCAATTAAAAAATGATACTGTAATATTACAGCAATACTGTAATGTTACTGTACAGTGTACAGTAACATTACAGTATTGCTGCACATAGTGCTGCTGCATTGTGGGAATATTATCCTTAGGCGGGAAATGTATACAGCAATTAAAAAATGATACTGTAATATTACAGCAATACTGTAAATAGTGCTGTAATGTTACAGTATAATTTTGTTGTTACTGTACAATATTTCGGGGTGAAAATATCAGGAGCAAGAGGAGAGAACCGCTGTGACCTTTAACCGATTATTTAGGTTTAGAAACGTTATTATTGCTGGTTTTTCCCCCCTAAAAGTTCGTATTTTATTTCGAGATTGAGTAGCAGTATTATATGGCTAAACAGCTTCAACAGTCAGCGGACCAAATGGAGGACAGAGATTCAGAATGTCCTCACCCAAATCGAGGAGGAATCCTCCAACCAAGATCTCTCTGCAATTCTGGTCATGATGGCACATTTCAAGGAAAAATAAGAGGCTCTTTTCCTTTTGGCTGATGTAAGTGGAGTTATACATTATGATCTTGTGCAATGAAAATGTAATAATTTATGCCTTTCAAATATTACATTGTATTGTACATTAATTTGAACATATTATTGTGTGTGTGTGTGTGTGTGTGTGTGTGTGTGTGTGTGTGTGTGTGTGTGTGTGTGTGTGTGTGTGTGTGTGTGTGTGTGTGTGTGTGTACGTACGAGCACCTTGTGAGATATCTGTATTTTTGTGTGTGTGTTTATTTAGGCCAAGGTAGAAGAGGCGCGTGACCGTTTGATGGAGGTGACCAGGTGTAACACTGAGCGAGTTCTCTGCATGACGACTCTTATGGACCAGAACCGAGAACTGGAGCGTAAAATCAACGCTAGCCAGAGGAAAATGGTAATTTCTGTGCACATTATTTTTATATGTATTATCAAACAAAGCTTGGATCCCCACTGTCGTATAGGAGTATTAAACTTCCCTTTCAATGAGCTTTATTTCAAGCTGATTCAGAGAGACACATTCTGTAACAACAGAATTGTATTTCCCTTTCTAATCTGCAGAGGGCGACAGACATTACACATAGTCATGTGATCTATTAGATGTTATATTAAAGGGGACCTATCATGCAAAATGCACTTTTTGATGTCTTTTATACATAACTATGTGTCCCCGGGGTGTCGGGAACTCACGCAGCGTCAGAAAATAAACCCTCTCTCTTTTCCTCCGTACCCAAATCTCTAATAACGGGGGAACAACGGAGCTGATCGAGATTTGCGTCCGATATGATGTAATATCGGTAGGGGTGTAACGGTTCACAGAATTCACGGTTCGGTACGTACCTCGGTTTGGGGGTCACGGTTCGGTACAACAAGAAAAAGCAAAAAAAAGTCCCAAATGCATAATTCCAGGTTTGTTTTTTATTTATTTTGAGCAGTAGTGCAAGTTTCAGTTTAAAAATAAGGAACTTTAACATTTTGAATAATTAACTTTAAAAAACAAACCACAAACAGTACCACACACACTCAGATGGCCATATCATCTATAATGGCTGATGTCAAACAAAAAGGTTCAATAAGCTGTAAAACTAAAAAGAATGTCTTGAAAATATTACAAAATAAATAATAAGAAAGTGTTTCAATCACGAAAAGCCGGGGTCCTCTACTATTGCATAAGGGCGCATAGCCGTTGAAAAACATATGCATATGCATTATTTTGGTCTCTCGGCTTTCATGTCTATTGGCTTCTTAAAAACAGCAGGGATAAGCTGTTGAACTGCTGTTGTCTTTTGCCGGGCTCCGGTGATTGCCAAATCTGGGTGATGCCTTCTGATATGATTTAGCATGTTTGGCGTGTGTTACAATTAGCATACCGCACCGCTGTCGAACAACGCCGGCACACCGTCTTCTTCTTTTATTTTGTTCGTTTTGTTGTGTTTTCTTCTTCTTCTTCTTCATTTGTTGTTTAAGGGCGGCTGGCAAACAGCTTTTAGGCGCAAAAGTAATTACATGTAATAGGTTATTGTTTTACCTCAATTTAAAAAGGCGGTTCACTAAATTAGACTCCTTAACGTCATCACACTAGGTATTGTAGGTTTATTGCCAAACATTAGCTTTTCACTTCTGTCGATTGTATTTACGCTTCAAAAATCACAAAGTGGTGATAATATTTGGATATTATATTTGAAGATTATTTGCTGTGATGTACCGAAATCCAATAGGTTAATCCCATTGCTTTTTGTTAAGGGAGTTCTCTCGATGGTAACTTCTGGTTTGACATACAAAATACATCATCACTTTACCACTCATTAGGAATGTGTTTGTGCCTATCCAGAACAACAAGTCCCAGGACTCCAGGAGAGGTGTGGACTGGTGAAGAATTGTACTGTCATAACTACACTGTAGCTATGTACAAATTACAATAAAAGCCTTAACGTCATCACACTGACACGTCCGCCTTTAGCTAGGCGTGGTGATGTGCTGCCATGTGATATCATTTATTTATGGCCAAATATTAGCTTTTTACTTCTGTCGATTACATTTACGCTTCAAAAAATCACAAAGTGTTGATAATATTTGGAGTTCTCTCGATGGTAACTTCTGGTTTGGCATACAAAAATACATCATTACTGCACCACTCATACCTTAGGAATGTGTTTGCGCCTATCCAGAACAACAAGTCCCAGGACTCCAGGAGAGGTGTGGACTGGTGAAGAATTGTACTGTCATAACTACACTGTAGCTATGTACAAATGACAATAAAAGCCTTAACGTCATCACACTGACACGTCCGCCTTTAGCTAGGCGTGGTGATGTGCTGCCATGTGATATCATTTATTTATGGCCAAATATTAGCTTTTTACTTCTGTCGATTACATTTACGCTTCAAAAAATCACAAAGTGGTGATAAAATGTGTTTGTGCGTATCCAGGGCAACAAGTCCCAGGACTACAGGAGAGGTGTAGACCAGGTGGAGATCCAGAGGCTCAAGCAGCTGGTGAAGACAGAATCACAGCAGGCTGAGGCACTCCGGAGAGAGATTGGCCTCCTGTCCCGTAAAGGAGGCCACGTCCTGCCCCCAGCCCCGGCTGCCCCCGATCACCCCCTTGCCCAACCCCACAGGACGCACCAAAACCAGCACCCAAGGACCGGGGCGTCCCCTCAGCCAGGTTAAAGCACCAGACTCCAGCAGACAGGGAGTCAATTAACACTCTGCTTAGTAACAGTAAAAGCACTTTCTTATAAATTATTGTTCTGAAGATTAAAAAATACTTCGGTTTGCTGACCATTAAGTTTGTTTTTGAAAAAGCTGCGCAGTGCAAACCTGTTTATATTATTGACCCCACAACATTTCCTATCACATCACCCTCAGCTAAGCTAACAACAATGAAAAAGGAGTCTCTCTCTGTATGTCCGTCCTTCCATTCCTTCGACAACCGTTCATCAGTGGACTTCACACATCGGGTCGGTCATACTGTTGTACAAAAGTATACCAACAAAAAAGGTTAAAAGCAGAAACGAGACTAAAAACTAAGGTGAAAAAACTCAACAATTTGACAAATTAGGGAAATTAGCACCAACTTGTCAGATAGTGACACAACTACCTTTTCTTTAGGAGAAAACGGCCACATCTGATCAGTTGTGACCAAAATGATGAAGTCAAAGACGTGATGAATAGGCCTTTTTCACAGCATCATATTCACTTGTCAGTAGAAAAATCTATGTGTACCCTATAACGATTCTATTCTATAAGCCATCCTAGTTTGCCAGTTTGCCAGCATTAAGAGTACAATGACCCTGTAACCAACAATAAAATAATTTACAACAGGCTTTAGGATTGGTTTCAGGTTTCCTCGATCCCATTGGATTCATGTGTCTGTATATGAAGTGTGGCCCTACCTACGGTAAGTGGGTGTGTGTGTGGCTCTGGCTTCGTGTTAATAGTCAGGTTCACTATATACTTTTGTGGGATTTTTGTGGGGATTTGCAATACTATACATTTTTGGAAAGGATATTGTATAAGGATTCAGAAAATCCATATTTCCATTTGCCCAGGTGTTTATATGGCGGCCATATTGGAATTTCCAAAATGGCCACCGTAAAATGTAGGTTTTGTAATATCTTGACTTCTAAATAAGCTAGAACATTGATTTGAACTGCTAAACCCACATTTTCAGGATCAAGGAATCCAATGGTGCCAACAATAATTAGGTAGAACTCACTAAATTGCATGTTAACATCACTTTTATTGAGGACTTAACAGATAATTGACATTAACTGATTAAACTGAGTTTAAAATTGTGAACTTCAGTATCATTACATTACATGTTACTTGTTAGACACTTTTATCCAAAGCGACTTACATACTCAATACTGTGGACAATCCCCACAGGAGCAATTTGGGGTGAAGTGTCTTGCCCAGGAACACAACGACATGCTGACTGGAGTGGGGTTTGAACCTGTAACCCCCTGATCCGAACACCAACACACAACCCACTGCACCACAAGCCTCCTTAGTATCATCATGACATGCACATTTTGTGACCACAGAAAATAAGCAACCTTCTTCATTAGACATCTAAATGTATACACATCTATGCATCATCATCACTATCATCATCAACACTTTCATCCATCACGGCATGGGAATCATCGTCGTTCTGGCACTGGCTACTGCACTGACACATATCAGTACAGGCTAAGTCATTAGCTCTGCAGGAACATCTTCCAGAAGAACAGTTAGATTTACATCTGCATTGGACCATCTCAATGATGGCCTTTGGGGCTGGGAGGACCTCTGTGGTTGTTGGTTTCATGCCATCCGAGTCTCTGAAGTACCCATTGTGCTGGGGGTCCAGCTGCGGATCCTGCAGAGCAATGGCTGCCTGTGCCCATACCCTGGTTTGGACATGGACCCTCAAGATATGCTGCTTCAAAGCTCCAAGCGTTGGAGGGAGCTTGTCACTCTCTGCCCTGTGTTTGCAGAAGAGATGCCATCGTAGTTCAGGGATTGTCTTTATGTTGATACCCTTGGGTGAGTAGGCTGCACATACAAAGGAAGCCAGTGTGGACAGCATTCCTTCCGCCACTTCTGCTTCATCCAAAAGCATCTGCAGAGCATTGATAATATCTTCATCTGCTTTTAAATAGATCTGCAGCCAGGTTGCCTTGCCTATACGGGAGAACCTGCCTGTGTTGTCGGCACCAGTGAATGCATGGAAAGCTGGCAATGCCTTTGCTCTTTCTTTACCTAGAGCTCGCCACAGTGATTCAATCTGCACAACATCAGAGGCCATCGAAATTGATGTGTTCTTCAGCAAGAGATAATAGTTTGCTGTGACTAGCACTAGAATGTCTGTATCTGGTGAGAAGAACATCAACTGTGCATCAGCTGGGTTTCGGTGTGATGCCAGCACAGCCTGGTGGATCAGCAGCGTGTCTGCTTCTTCTTGGTTATTTTCTTCAAAGAGCAGGTCTTTGTTGCTCCTAGTGTTCCCAGAAGCTGACGTGATGATCAGCTTGGAGGATCCCCTGTTGTATTCTAGAATTTTGGCTGCAAGATAGTCAGTCAGATCGGCCTTCGTCTGGTCATGAAAGAGGAACCTGCTCAGTGGGATGTGTTTGATGTTGGTGTCATCTCTGACTTGGTACTGGATAGCTTTTCCTTGTCTTCGTTTATCTCTGGTTGCACTCTTCAGAGAATCTGTCCTGTATGTGTCGAACACAAGGATGATTTCATCATAATCTCTTGTTAGTGACATCAGTCTGTCATTGAAGCAGCCACTCAGATCCTTGACTGTCACTACAGTGGCTGGTTTTTTGCTCAGCCTCTGCACAAGCACCATGCCGTCCACCAGTGCTATCTTTCGACTTGGCTGATCAGTAGATGTGGTGTCTGTGAATCCTGTATCCATTGCATCTTGGAGGGTAGTACTTCCAGCTTGAGGCAGCTGATGGTCTTCATGGGGCACATCTTCTCTTGTCAGCTTCTCAAGGAGATTGATTAACTTGGACTTGTCATGGCATGGTAGGATTGTTCCATTAGAAGCGAACAGTGCCCTTGGTGTTAGAGTAAATTCATAGTTTCCTATGGCCTCTTTCTGGTTGATGTCTCGGTTTGACCTGGCAAGTACCATCAGCCTTGCAAACAGGTCCTTGGTCTCCTTCAGATCCACAGTATTGTCTCTGAGTTTCACTGTAATCTTCTTGTTCCCAGACAGGAACATCTTATTGTTCACTTTCTTCACAGGGGCCCAGAGGCTGACATCTCCATTGATCCGCTCTGACACGTAGTCTTCATACAACTTCTGGCCAGTGACATCAGCATTCAAGATCTGTGGTACATACTCATCTGGGATGTAGGCAAGTGTGATTACATTGTACAGCTTGTCACTTTCAGTAGTAAAGGGGTTTCCATGACTGAGTATGGCTGCCTTGATCTTGTCGATTGTACCATGTGCCCTCTTGACTGCACTTGGCCCAAGCTCATGGTGCTCTGTGGTTCTGTCAGCTTCCATGTCAAATTGACTCTTGAACTCTTTCGACAGACGTGAAAGTTCTGGTGTGACCATGACAAATCTCTGTCTGGCATTGGCATTGTTAGAGATGCCAATAATCCCAGAGAGAATCTTCATCAGCTTGTTCAGATGTTCGCATGCGTGGTCTGCCCCAACAGACACAAAGGGAATGACACTCTTGGTGACAGATATATTACCTGCGTGTAGTTCCTCCCAGGTCTGAGGGTGATTGATCCTCAAGTCATGCATGTCTGCGATGTATCTTGGCCAGAGTCTCTTTACTTGATGCGATCCATGGCAAAGAACAACTTGCTCAGTGCTTCTCCAGCCTGCAGAAGGAGTTCAAGGTCAGCATTCCGAGTTGCTGCTATGAAGAACAGGATTGTTTCCACCCGATGTAGGTAGCTCATCATGGCCTTGAACATCGCATGCTGGGATTTTTGTTCCTCCCATTGTTGGAATGCTGTGATGACTTCAGCAGTGGCCTCCAGGAGGGTCCTGTTGACTTGCTTCACAGATTCAGCCTCGATGTCTTTACCCTCCGAGCAGGCAGCTTCTACTCCCCCCCCACACACACACACACACACACACACACACACACACACACACACACACACACACACACACAGACACACACACACACACACACACACACACACACACACACACACACACACACACACACACACACACACACACACACACACACACACACACACACACACACACACACACCAGTGTTTCCCCTAGGTTTACTGCTTTGGGGCTCTTTGATAAAAGAGTGAAAAGTGACCGTACATAGATTACTTCAGTTGCAATTTGGTGCTACATATATTCTTTTTTTAAAGGGGGGGGGGGGGGCGGGGCTCCGTTGGCAGGGCGCAATGGTAGGGGAAACACACACACACACACATATTTAGTTAGCTAACTAGTGTTAGCAAACTACTGTATTTTAATTCGATGATACAAGATGATAACATCATGACATCATGAATGACACAATAGTAATGTTAGCTAGCTTAAATGGGATGTTGTAGACATAAAACCTGTTGAACTTTTCTGAGGTAAAAATGAAGATAATACTTACTGTACATGTATCAAATGATGTGTAAAATAACCTTGAGGGATGACACTTCTCATATAGTAGGCTATGTGTGGTCCACAACAAATATCAGAAGAAAATCAGAAGTCTGAAGAACAGGGCCGTTGCCATAAGAGACGAAAAACTGTGGTCGCACAGGGCCTCGCATAAGATTATTATTTTTTTTGCCTGAATTGAATTTATAGATATTTTATATTTATCTATATAAGATAATGGTCTATTATAGAGTATTTGATGAAAAATAATCAAATCAATTTGTTTTTGTATACTTAAAAAAACTTTGCACAGGTCATTTTCGACCGACTCATGCATCGAAGGGTTAATGTTGTAAAATGTAGTACCTTTGTAACTACCATCATTGGATTCCTTGACCCTGAAAATGTAGGTTTAGAAGTTAAAATCAATGTTCCAGCTTATTTAGAAGCCGAGATATTACAAAACCTACATTTTACGGCCTACATCTGGGCAAATGGAAACATGGATTTTCTGAATCCTTATAGAGTGGCGAAGTCCCGCCCATCTACTTCCGGTCCATGGGACCTTATTTCGGAAAAATAATGTATTGAAGTCAATGGAGAGAGAAAACGTATCTTTCGATCCCGTTTGAATTGTGCCATGAATTACACATATGATGTTTGTCAATCTTAAAAAATAATTTCCATGTCAAAAAAGTCACAGTTTGTCGTAAAACTGTTGAAATATAAGACTATGAAAAATACGCAACGCACATTAAGTAACCCAAAATGTTAAACAGTAAGAGTAGTAGTCATATTTCGTGAACCCTTTGAAGAGTACTGTCACCGGTGTGATCATTCTATAATACACAATTTAAGCCCGGGGGAGAAATGCTAACGCTAACGCTAGCATCGGCGATCGGCGATCTTTTCTACTTCATGCTATCTGCACAAATGGTTGAAATTAAAAAGACCAGGCAGTTCAGAGAGAATCAAAGGAAGGCAGGCAGGCAGCTTTGCATGACATTCTTCTGGACGTGTTTCATTGTGGTGATAGTGAGGGTAGTCAATCGTTTTGTTGACAAGACAGTAGTGACGGCCATCTTGGTGACGTGTGTTGTTGACCAGAGATGTAGTGCATTGAGCGTTTCACACAAACAAATCTGTTACTTTTTTTTTTGACTTGCAAAATTATATTTTAAATTGACAAACATCATATGTGTAATTCGTGGCACAATTCAAACGGGATCGAAAGATAATCTTTCTCTCTCCATTGACTTCAATACATAATTTTTCCGAAAATAAGTTCCCATGGAGGTCCACCGGAAGGGGAGGGACTTCGCCACTCTATATAATACCCTTTCCAAAAATGTATAGTTTAGCAAATCCCCACAAAAATTCCACGAAAGTTAAAATCAAGTTATAATGAACCTGACTATAAGTTGGATTCTATCAATTCCACCTGGTCTGGTGATTTCTGCTGAACGAAACTTAAAGCCTGCAGTACTTTTTCATTAAATCAAGGCCAATCATAAGCCTTTTTCATTTTTCAGCCTGCACAACAGTTTAACTTTAGAATGCAAAGTATGAAGAATACATATTTTACAATGCATTTAAAATGTTAGGTTAGAAAATATTGCATTTCATTTAACAACTTTGGGGCTTTCACCATCATTCTGACAATCTCAACATGTGTCTCCTGTTGATACGCATAGTAAATATTTTATAATATAAGACATTTAATCAGATTGAGTTTATCTATATCATAATTTGACAGGCTTCGTCAAAGCAGCCAAACTTAACATCACCATGATCACAGCATTGATGTTAAGCAGACCATTTCAACAGGAATGGTCTTCTTCTCTAATTCAATTCACTCACTGATCTATCCACTTGTGTCTTTTCACATTTTTGTATCTTTTATTTTCAGAAGTTACAAGGTGAGACAATACCATACATTAAGGACAAAACAACAAATCATAATAAAACCCACAAAACAAAAACAGACGAGAATCTTTATATCCATGCATCCAGGACCATGCATACAATCTGAAATTGTTGTTGTAGTTATTATTATAACATAATATCCAACTATATGTTATGCTACGGACAAAAAGTTTATTATTCCACCGACTTATTTTGGCCCTCTTCTCCTCCCACATTCAACATCGCAGAAACTCCGTTCAAACATCAAAACGTTCAGCTCGGTCGGGAATCACAGGCTATTACTTTTATCATTCATAACTTTCATAATTCCAGAGATACATCCCATAATACATCACATTTTTAATATTTCAACTTTAACATTGCGCAGCTCGTTAAGGCAGAGTGCGTGATGTCACCGCTAGAGTGTAGGAAATCTTGAAATTTGCCTTCATATTTTTTTTTAAAACTGCCATAATTCCCAAACCCTACATTCCTGAGACATCATTTTTCATGACAAACGTAGGAAAACATCTCGTAGCTTGAAAAATGACAAATAATTAAGCAAAAATAATTAAACAAAATGCCTCTTGAGGGCATGAAGTGACAACAACATTCAACATGTCTCCATTAAAACCCATTGTAATTTCAGGCTGATATTTCCTCACAGCAGCAGCCGCACACCTTTAGTTAAACTGCCAAAAAGGCCACATTATTAACCCGAAAGTACACAAAAATTACACTTCAGATACTCAACTTCCTTGACATGCTTCACGTTTTGAAATTTCACTGATATCTGTTATCGTTCTTCCACAAAACGTTCACATGTAAGAGGTTTATCTCTCATTCAGAACAATGCAAACCTTTGATCTCTACAGAGCTCGTTAGCTCAACTATAAACACCTGTGTAATGGAACCACGAATGATTCATCACTCCAACTACTTCAGATATGGTTAATGGTCGTGCCCTCAACAGCTCTACGTCAATTATGGGGTGTTCATCATATGCCGTTCAAGAGAAGAGAGAGAGGGCGATCAAGAGTAAGTCTGAAGTTCAAAGGCTCTCGAAGATCTATAGTAGATCTAGAGGGTAGAATAGAGAGGAATCGAGAGATACTGATCTCCTCGATTAGCTCGAGAGCATCTCGCTAATCTTCTATCACTCTCTATCTATTCTCTCATCTACTCTCTCTATCTCTCTCTATCTCTCTCTCTCTCTCTCTCTCTCTCTCTCTCTCTCTCTCTCTCTCTCTCTCTCTCTCTCTCTCTCTAATTCATTTTTACCGTAATTTAACTGGCCCAATTGCCAAGTTGTTACTTACTGTATTCATTTTACAGTAAGTCACTTGTCATTGCTGCCAGTTACATACTGTGAAATTTCACGTACTTGATTCAATAGGTGTCTGTGTCGGCGCGCCGCTCGCTAAGGCTCTCTACCTTTAGCTATCCTGTTTTTGTTTTATGTTTGTCAGAATGTCTCTGCTCTGCTCGTTTACGATCGCCAAGCTCTCCTCCACCTCAGACCCTCACTGGAGTTGATATTGCTGCCCAAACCTACATCTGGCAAACATAAATCGTCCCCCCCCCCCTCTACTGTCGAATATTCCCACCTACCTACGCCTGTTGCCCTGCATCCTGCCTCGCCGAAAGCGCTTTAGACGACGGGGAAAGCGTGGTGGTGCACTGGTCCATCTTAAGGCATACCTGACGGCTTCTTCTGGGACTTATCCACGCCTCGGATGTCATGGCCCTCCCGCTGCACGCCATGTGAGGGATCGGTGGATTCGCCCTGTTTTTCCGGAGCTGCGGACTCTGCTGGGCCCGCTGGCAGCTCCTCCTGCCCGACTGACTGCTCCCGGCCCGCGCGGCGTTCAACACGCACATCTTCGTCAGCTGAGACGCACTACACCTTCGGCAAGCCCGGAGCGAAAACTTTGCATGGCTTTGCTAAATGCTAGGTCGATAGCAAACAAAACGTTCCTGCTAAACGACTTCTTCACCTCTCGTGAACTGGATTTTATGTTTCTGACGGAGACCTGGGTCCACGCTGGCGAGTATACACCGTTCTCTGAACTTCTTCCTCCTGACTGTACATTCTTCAGCTCCCCCCGTGCCACCGGCCATGGTGGGGGCATAGCATCAGTGTTTAGAGCTAGCCTCCAATGCCGATTGCTTCACCCTGTAACTAGCTATGCTAGCTTTGAGTTGCAGCTTTTTGAGCTGAACCCGGCCTCGCCTATACTCTGCGTAGTCGTGTATCGTCCGCCAAAGTGCAATAAGGATTTTATAAATGACTTTTCTGACTTTCTGTCCGGGATCATGGTGAAATATGATCGTGTTTTGATCTCCGGAGACTTTAATGTCCATGTGTGTTGCGAGTCCAAACCTCTGGTTAGGGACTTTTTAAATCTCCTTGATTCTTTTGGTCTCGTTCAGTCCGTGGCTGGCCCAACACACGAAAAAGGACACACCTTGGACTTAGTATTATCGTTTGGACTGTCTGTATCTGTGGATGAAATATGTGCAGCAACGCGTATCTCAGACCATTTACCGGTTCTGTTTACAACCTCGATCCCTTCCGCAGGAGTCGAATCACGTGCCCCTGCGCGTCGTCTGCGTTCGATTAACCCCTTGACTGCCTCACGGTTTTCTGATGTTTTTAATGCTTCTCCTCAAGGTTCAAGGTTCAAGGTTCTTTATTGTCAATCTGACATAGCTACAGAGTAATTATGCAGTTGAAAATCTTATGTCACAGGCTTCTCCAACAATGCAACATAATAACATAACATAATAACAATAAGAGCATGAGCAATACAAAAATAATAATAGTTATAAAAATGAAATAAAGTTATGATGTGGAATAGTGCAGTATGAGTCTATATACAAGTTATTGGAATGATATATATATATTAGGTATTAGATACATACTACTGAGTAGCAGTTGAATGTTTGAAGTTGTTTCAACAGTTCAATTTTTTAACAGTCTCACTGCCCGCGGGAAGAAACTGTCTCCGAATCTTCTTGTCCTTGCCAGGATGCTGCGGTAACGTCTGCCAGACGGCAACAGAAAGAACAGTTTGTGGCTGGGGTGATGGGGGTCTTTGATAATCCGTAGTGATTTCTTCCTGAGCCGCTGGGAGTACAGGTCCTCCATGGATGGCAGCTCCGTCCTGGTGATGTGCTGTGCAGTTTTCACCACCCTCTGTAAAGCCTTACGATCGAGGTCGGTGCAGCTGCCGTACCAGGCCGTCATGCTGCCAGTGAGGATACTCTCTATCGTGCACCTGTAGAAGTTGCAGAGTATCCTGGAATCCATTTTGAACCTCCTCAACCTGCGGAGGAAGAAGAGCCGCTGTCGAGCTTTCTTAGTGATGGTGGTGGTGTGAAGAGACCATGTCAGGTCCTCAGTGATGTGGACCCCAAGGAACCTGAAGCTTTTGACTCTCTCCACCGTAGTCCCATTGATGGCGATGGGGGCGTGTCCCTCTCCCTGCTGCTTCCTGTAGTCCACAATCAGCTCCTTTGTTTTGCTGATGTTGAGATGGAGGTTGTTCTCCTGGCACCAAGATGTCAGGTTTTCGACCTCCTCTCTGTATGCCGTCTCGTCATCGTCTGTGATCTGGCCGATGACGGTCGTGTCATCAGCAAACTTCACGATGGTGTTGGAGCTGTGTGTGGCCACGCAGTCGTGGGTGAACAGGGAGTAGAGGAGAGGGCTGAGCACGCAGCCTTGAGGGGCACCGGTGTTGAGAATCAGGGTGGAGGATGTGATATTTCCCACCCGCACTGCCTGGGGTCTGCCCGTCAGGAAGTTCAGGATCCAGTCGCAGAGGGCGCTGTTGAGTCCGAGGTCTCTGAGCTTGATGGCCAGCTTGGAGGGCACAATGGTGTTGAATGCTGAACTGTAGTCAATGAACAGCATTCTCACATATGTGTTCCTCTTCTTCGGGTCCAGGTGTGAGAGGGCAGTGTGGAGGGTGAGGGCTATGGCGTCGTCTGTGGACCTGTTTGCTCTGTAGGCAAACTGCAGGGGGTCCAGAGATTCAGGGAGGGAGGAGGTGATGAATAATTTGACTAACCGCTCAAAGCACTTCATTATGATGGAGGTGAGTGCTACTGGGCGGTAGTCGTTGGGGCAGGTGATGATTGTCTTTTTGGGGACAGGAATGATGGTGGAGTGTTTAAGACATGTGGGGACTACAGACTGCAGCAGGGACCTGTTGAAGATGTCTGTGAACACCTCTGCCAGCTGAACTGCACACACCCTGAGAACACGGCCAGGGATGCCATCAGGTCCAGGAGCCTTGTGTGGGTTAACCCTTTTAAAGGATTTACACACATCTGCCCTATTTAAAACAAAAGGGCAGTGTAGCTCCTGGTCCCTCTGTACCTCCACAGCCTGGCTGCTCTCAAAGCGTGCAAAAAAACTGTTTAGCTCATCTGGGAGAGATGCGCACGCAGACACTCCCGCAGCACCCCCCGCTGCTCCTTTGTAGTCAGTCATTGTCCTTAGTCCCGCCCACATATTCCTAGTGTTACAGCCTTTGAAGTCAGATTCCACCTTCTCTTTGTACTGTCTCTTTGCATTTTTTATTGCTCTCCGGAGATCATACCTAGACTTCCTGTACTCCTCCAAATCTCCCGCTGTGTGCGCGAGAGTGCGCGCTTTCAGTTTGCCGCGCACCTCACCGTTTACCCAGGGCTTTTGATTTGGGAATGTCCGTACAGAAACCTTCGGTACCACGTCATCGATGCATTTCCCAATGTAGCAGATGACAGTGTCCGTGTGTGTGTTGATGTTATTGTCCTCAAACACACTCCAATCCGTAGATGCAAAGCAATCCTGCAGTGCTGAATCTGACTCCTCGCTCCATCGTTGTACTGTCCTTGTTATCGGTCTGTCCCTTTTAAGTTTCTGCTTGTACGCAGGCAACAACAGTAGTGAGATATGGTCTGATTTGCCGAAGGGAGGGCGAGGGAGAGCCTTATATCCATTCCGGAAAGGGGAATAAACATGGTCCAGTATGTTTCCCCCGCGCGTCGGGAAGTTGATGTGTTGGTAATATTTTGGCAAAACCTTCTTCATGTTGGCGGTGTTTGAAATCTCCGGCCACAACGAACGCCGCATCTGGCCGTGAAGTCTCGGTTTTATCAATAAACCCAAACAGCTGATCGAGTGCCGTGTTGTTGTCGGCGAGTGGCTGCGGCGGGATATACACTGCTGTTATCACAACAGATGTGAATTCCCTCGGCAGATGGAAGGCCCGACATGAGATCATGAGGTGCTCTAGCTGTGCGGAACAGTCCGATGAAATAATCTTCACATCTGAGCACCAGTTGTTGTTAGTCATTACACACACACCGCCTCCCTTACTTTTCCCCGAGTTAGCAGTCCGGTCCTGACGAAAAATAGAGAATCCGTCAGGGACAATAGCGGAGTCCGGGATAGCGGGGTTGAGCCAAGTCTCAGTGAGAATTAACACGTTACAGTTCTTAATGTCCCGTTGAAAAGCAATCCGGCTTCTGAGTTCATCTAGCTTATTTTCAATGGATTGAACATTAGCCAGAAGAATACTCGGAAGAGGGGGCCGATTCTCACGTTTTCTCAGTTTGACCAGCAACCCGGCCCGGCATCCCCGCTTTGTCTTCTTCTTGCGTCTCTCAGGTAGAACAGCAACAGGTAGCCATGGTGAATCTCCATTGTCTGTCGGAGGGTTAATATTGTCCACGAAGTTTCGCAATTGGAAAAGTTCCTCTCTGCTATATTGTATGGCAGAGTAGGTGCGGTCGGCTAGCATGTTGCGAACCATGTTAAAAGTAAAACGGCAAAAGTAAAAGAAATATGTACAAAATACGAAAATGGGCAAAGTTGGAGAGGAGCACAAAGACGATGCGGCCATCTTCACCGGCGCATCACATCACATCCTATCTGTAAATTAGAGGTGAACTGTGTTTTTAGTGCTGATGAGCTTATCTCCATGTTTGACTCGACATGTACACTAATACTGGATTCTGTTGCTCCTTTTACGCTTAGACGCACCAAAGTTCTCTCAGAGCCGTGGCTCAATGACTGTACTCGCGCTCTTAGAAGCACCTGCAGGCGTGCAGAGAGAAAATGGAAAAAGGATAAACTCCATGTCTCCTTAGAAATCCTTCGTGCTTGCCTTTCTGACTACCAGACGGCAGTCAAAGCAGCCAAAACAGAGCACATTTCTCTGCTAATCTCCAAAAATAGCCATTAACCTCAAGTTCTTTTTAATGTCCTCAACTCGATCATTAATCCCTGTGATGTTTCTTCTATTGTCCCATCGACTACTCTCTGTGATAAGTTTCTCACATTTTTTATTGAAAAAGTATCTGCTCTTAGGCTAGCCCACACTAGTGCTACCCCAGATCCTGCTCCTTTTCTGTGCCCTGCTGTCCTCGACCACTTTGAGCCTGTATCCCTCTCTTCTCTCTCTGCACCTCAGACAGCATTCCCTCTCGCCTTCTCAGTGATGTTTTAGGATCAGTTGGAACAAGTATTTTATTACTTATAAATACCTCTCTTAGCTCAGGATGTGTCCCAGCTGCCTTCAAACATGCCGTGGTTAAGCCACTACTTAAAAAGAAAAATCTCGACCCTTCCATTCTCGCTAATTTTAGGCCCATCTCCCAGCTACCTTTTTTATCAAAAGCCCTGGAGCGTGTAGTCTACGCCCAGCTGCAGTCTTTTTTAACCACGCATGGAATCCATGAAAAGTTTCAGTCTGGCTTCAAATCCATGCACAGTACTGAAACAGCCCTTTTAAGAGTTTTTAATGATCTGCTCCTAGCCGCCGACTCAGGTAGCCCAGCTGTCTTGGTGCTGTTAGACCTGACAGCTGCCTTCGACACTGTGGACCATAGCATCCTGTTGTCACGGCTTGAACAGTCCGCTGGCATCACAGGCTCTGCCCTTGCATGGTTCAGGTCCTACCTGACAGACCGTAGCTTCTCAGTGCAGCTAGGTGCCTTCTCCTCAGCCATAGCCCCTCTTACCTGTGGGGTTCCCCAAGGCTCGATTTTGGGCCCCATCCTTTTTCTACTGTACATACTGCCCCGAGGTTCAATTCTCACAAAACACAACATCCCCTTCCACTGCTACGCCGACGATGTACAGATCTATCTGCCACTCAATTCAAATGTTAACTCATTACAGCTATTGATGGACTGCTTAGCAGAGATCAAATCCTGGCTGAGCCAAAATGTCCTCAACCTCAATGAGAGCAAGACTGAGGTTATCTTTTTTGGACCCCAACCTCTAGCCTCCCAGGTTGATATTCTGGGCTCCCTCAAAAATAATATCCTGCCCTCTGTCACGAACCTTGGAGTGACCTTCAATAGCGCTTTTAAATTTGATAAGCAGGTCAGCAGCGTAGTCAAAACCTGCTTTTTTTAAATACGACTATTGGCCAAGACTAAGTCGTTTTTATCGTTTTAGGACCTGGAAAGGGTTATTAATGCCTTTGTTACCTCGAGGTTGGACTACTGCAACGCTCTGTACGTGGGTATGGACCAGGCGTCAATTAAACGCCTGCAGCTAGTCCAGAACGCAGCTGCACGTCTACTCACTGTTATTATGGGTTTTTTATATATAAACTATAAAACTCAATACACACACACACACACACACACACACACACACACACACACACACACACACACACACACACACACACACACACACACACACACACACACACACACACACACACACTAAAGTGTCCAAACCCATGTTATATTATTCAGTTTGCTTCAATCTCCCCTGGTAGTTTGGCGTTGTCAAAAACCTTCTTTGTCTAGATGTCTGTATTTTCTTCACCTGTAATTACTTTAACTACAGCACATTTTTTCACACAAAATAAATATATTAAAAAAAAAACTTTTATAATTATAATCAAAGTAAGAACAAAGTATCAAACATAGGAATGTGAAAGAACCTTGGGTGTGGCCCTTTATAGAGAGATACTCACACTGCTTAAGGCAGCTAGAGCTGACACAAATGACATAAATAATGAAAGTTGTAACAGATTAAATTATCAATATGTATTCAGTACATAAAGCCATGAACAATAAGTGAGAGGTAGAAGAGAACTGTTGAAGGAAACTTTGCAGATTGGGTCAATAAATGAACCGGTTTGATGAGTAATAATAACAATGTAATGGGAAGACAAACACCTCTCTTTGGAAAAAAGCACTACCTGGAAACCACTCCCACTTGGTATATTGTTAGTCTCATGCTCGATATTCAGAGGCAGTGAGAGGTGACATGGCGCTGCAAGGAGAGCTCTGTCGGGACAAACTGTGCTGTTTTATCTGCAAGGATCTGATTAAGAATCCAGTGACTATTCCCTGTGGACACAGCTACTGTTTGAGCTGTATTTGTAGACGTTGGGATGGAGAGAAGCAGAAGAAAATACACAGCTGTCCTCAGTGCAGCCAGACCTTTGAACAGAGGTATGTCCTGATGAAAAACACCATGTTGGCAGAGTTAGTGGAGGAAGGGAAGAATAAGAAAAACACAGTGGGACTGAAGAAGAAGAAGAAGAAGAAGAAAAAGAAAGAACCCCAAGCTGGTCCATCTGATCCCTGTGATGCTGGACCTGGAAATGTGGGATGTGACATCTGCAGTCCTACAGGGAGAAAGAGGAAAGCTCTGAAGTCCTGTCTGCAGTGTCGGGTCTCTTACTGTGAGCAGCACCTCAAGCCTCACTATGAAGTTCCATTCAAGAAACACAAGCTAATTGAAGCTTCAAAGCTTCAGGAGAACATCTGCTCTCAACATGATAAGGTAATGGAAATCTTCTGCCGCACCGATCAGAAGTGTATCTGCATTCTCTGCTCCATGGATGAACATAAAGGCCACGACACAGTTTCAGCTGCAGCAGAAATGGCCGAGAAGAAGAAAGAGCTCGGGGTGAGTCGGCAAAATATACAGCCGAGAATCCAGAACAAAGAGAAAGTTGTGAAGCTGCTTCAGCAGGAGGTGGAGGCCATCAATCTCTCTGCTGTTAAAGCAGTCAGGGAAAGCGAGTCCACATGTACTGAATTATTCAATCTCATTGAGAAAAGAAGCTCTGATGTGAAGCAGAAGATTATATCCCAGCAGGAATATGAAGTGAGTCGGGTCAAACGGTTTCAGGAGATGCTGCAGAAGGACATCAGTGATCTGAGGAGGAAAGACACTGAGCTGGAGAAACTCTCACAAACAGATGATCAGATCAAGTTTCTACAGGCCTACCGCTCACTGTCAAATCTCAGGGACGCTAAGAAACCATTCAGAGTCAACAAGGGTCCTGTACGATACTTTGAGGATGTGACAGCAGCTGTGTCAGAGGCCAGAGGTAAAGTACTGGAGAGCTTTGATAAGGAATGGATGAAGATCTCAGAGACAGTGACTGAAGTGGATGTTAAATTGTTGCCAGACCCCCAGACCAAAGCTGAGCTTTCACAATATACAGGCCCCAACAGTCTTCTCAAATTGGATCCAAACACAGCGAGTATGCAGATACAATTATCTGAAGATAACAGGAAGGCAACATTAGTGAGAGAGCCACAGTCATATGATCCACACGTAGACAGATTCATGGCTAGGTCTCAGGTTCTGTGTGGAAAAGGTCTGACTAATCTTTGTTACTGGGAAGTGGAGTGGAGTGGTTTAGGTGGTTCAGTAGCAGTCGCATACAGAGATGTTCCCAGAACAGGACAGGAAAGTGCATTCGGGGACAATGACAAGTCTTGGGCACTAGAGTTTAGTAAAACGATTTGTAACTTCAAACACAACGGTGAAAAAAAGGCCATTTCTGTTCCTCAATCCTCAAGGATTGGTGTTTTCTTGGATCAAAAGGCAGGTGTTCTCTCCTTCCACAGCGTCTCTGAAACCATCACCCTCCTCCACAGAGTGCAGACCACATTCACTCAGCCGCTCTTTGCTGGACTCGGTGTTTATTATTATGGATCTACTGCTACATTTCGTGACACCAAGGTGGAACAACTGTCAAGTGAGGTCAGTGAAAACTAAATGGACATTATTTTGTGAGATCTGCAGCTGAGATGTGTGATCTCACATAGAGTTGTTCATATCATTGTGTCTCCCAGAAAACAATGAGCAGAATATCTTTTGTAACCTTTTGTTAGATTCTTTTTTGTGTGCCTTTTTTTCAATATTTATTTTGGGTAGGGACATAGGGGCTCAGATAAATAAAACATATATACAGTCTTTAACATATGCAATTTTAAGTAGTGCCTGTTTGTCACGTGAGGGACAACCTCTGACATACAGTATCTTGTTTATTCTATATTGAGATATTATTGTATCTTCTCATCATTAATTAGAACATTGACTTGATTGTGTTTTGAAATGTAGAAATGTAATGTAAAAGGGAAGATTGAACATGAACTTTAAAACTAGATTTGCTGATTAGATTCTGTCGATAACTGTTAATGAGTCAATTGTTTTTTAAAGAATGAATAAAGTTTTTTCTGATTTATTTGATGTCTTTGTTTCTTTCTTCTTAATAGTCATCCAAAAATGTTAAATGTCGGCCCACGGCATGAGTTAAATAAAGATGACATTTATACAGAGATGGCAAAAGATGATACACGGATCGTGTTAAAATCAATAGGCATGACTCCAAATAATAATGATCACGACAACCAACAGTGGATTAAAGTTTAAAACTAAAGTAACCAGCCTGTTTTGAAAATAAAAGAAGTAGAAAGTACAGGTATTTGTGTTAAAAATGTAAGAAGTAAAAAGTCGTCAGAAAAATAAGTAGTGGAGTAAAGTACTGATACCAGAAAAATGTACTTAAAGGTAGGGTAGAATGGAGAAACCAGGGTTGCGTTCGAATACTCCAAAAAAACAGCTCCTAAGTTCTAACCCTATCGTCTATTCCTTGACCTCGGAGTGAAACGTCATGGGGTTAAGGGATAGTGGATAGGAGAATTCAAAAGGATTTAGGAGAAGAGACTGCGGCACTTTAGAGAATCCGACTGCACTTTCACTATCCGACGTGTTTATGATGCGCCAGCAGAGGTCATAAATGTGCGCCTGCTGCTGTGGGGAAACTATGGAAACTACAGTTTTCTATCCAGCGGACTACAACATGGATGTTTAATAAGAACGAGGGACTACTGTAAACTCATCTAGAGACTCTGCACCGTGCTCTGATGCTGTTGTTTTATGCTTTATGAACGGGGACAACAGAGAAACATATTCTTCATGACCAAAGTTGGAATTGAAATAAAAAAGGAAAGTGAAACTTATGCTCGTCACCCTCTCCCTCCGGTCCACATTAATACAAATGATCCCAATACATATGATTGTATGAAAAGATCTTAAAATCAATACAAATGTATTTATTATAAACGTTAGCCCTTAACATCTATCACTGTGTATATCACCATTCAAACATCTTTTAAAAGTTGAACAAACCCCACACAGCTCAGTAAAGACTGTGAAATGTTGACTTTATTTGATCATTTCAGTAAAAACTAACGTTCATATTTCTCTTTTTGATTATAATACTGATGAACGTTCAAAACAAAGCACTTTGGCAACTTACCACATACGTTTTAAAATGCTTAATAAGCACCGTAACTTTCATGATATCATTTCTCGTTCATAATCGGTTGTTTCCGTGAACGGCCGACTGTTGTGTGACGGCAAATGCTGCGGCCGCAAGGCATTGTGGGGCAGCATTTTCTCCTCTCCTTTCGGTTAGGGAGGTCCAGTGGTTCCTAGGCTAAAGGAGGTTATAAAGGAAGTTTGAAACCTCCTTTCCTTTTAATTTAGAGAATTCGAACGGCACTTATCATGGCTGCCACTGAGGGACTTCCGGGTCATTTCACTCCGTTAGGAAGGTTCCTAAGCTAAATGGACTATTCGAATGCAACCCGGCTCGAGATCGCTAGAATTTGAAAATACACAACCGGAGAAAATCAGCCTCTTCCTTACAGAGCCCCTCCTCCAACACACACGAACGCGCACATGACCAATGAGGGCACGAGATACGTTTGTGCACGAGATGGAAGGCTGACAGGCAGGTAGGCCATCCAGTTATTTTAGCCGGGCCGGCTCAGATGATTGGTTGTGCTTTTTACAGTACTACGGCTTCCACAGATGACATTTTTTTATGTATTTATTGTCAAAGCATTTAATATATTCATTGCTATCGGGATGTTAAGAGCATTCCATGGAATATAACAAAAAGTGTTTCTGAGGTAAATTACCTACCCCACCTTCAAGTACAGTTACGAAGTATTTGTACTCCACTACTTTCCACCTCTGCATTTAAAACAAATATAGACCTGTTTGAGTATCAAAAACTGGCACTACAAGAACACTAAAGGTCAATAAGAAAGAACAAGACAAAAAACTCAGATGCGAAAATAAAGAAATTAGTTAAATCAGCAGACACCACCTGTCCCCAAGCGAAAAGTAAGCCAATGGGGACATCTGGTGGTACACACACACACACCCACACACACCACACACACACACACACTAAACTGGGGAGGAAATGGATGCGGCAACACCACACATATGTTCATATGGCAATTATACGGTTTTGTTTTTAATCCAAACTAATAACACGGGATGATAAATAAGGTAATGCCTAGATTCCCCTTTGCGAGAAAAAGGCAGCTGCTGATCAGTTTTGGACAAAATAAGCAACTTGAGGATGAAATGAAAACTGAAAACTGAAAAGGCCCTATTTTTTGCCCTTTCTTGTAGTGTGGTGTGCAAAGGCTCAAATCCCTGTGTTCCCTCCAGAAGGAGTTTCTCTCCCACACACACTAATGAGTAAATTAGTCTTCTACATTGTTGTGTGCTGATTTAGGAGAGCACACATTTAGTGTGACCAGCAGCTAGAAATTAATCATTGATATAAAAGTATGATAAAAAGAATATCACCACAACATTTCATAACTAAACGAAAGTGACAGTGAAGTCTCTGTCTTTTTATTTACATTTCACAGATGCAGAGAAACACACCATGATATTCACACCTGTATGATGCTCCTTCAAAAACATCTGGAGAAGACAGGAGAGGGAACAAAGCAAACGGGGTAAACAAAATGTCATCCGAAGCATTACAGATGCTTCCGTTTATGTTTAACAGCAACCGCTAACATCCTCTTCACCCAATAACCCCCATTCACAGCATACAGTATGTACAGCTACTGTCATTAGTCCAAAGGCACATTCTCTGTCACTCCTCCAACAAAGGGAGGCGTGTTTTTACCAGTTTACCATCAATTATTTTATATTTCACATCAGATTTTGCTTCAGTTGTCCATTAGTGTCATGGTGGGTAAGGGTATCTTTCCATCACATTGTCATCATTCCAACCTAATGAAAATATCTTGCTTTTGGCAGGATTAAAAAAGTTTTAGAGATACCAAATCCACCTAACTAAGGAATATAAGATATTTTCTTAACAAAACTACGCCTCCGAGGAAACGGAACCCCTAAAATGCTCTGATTCCCGCTTCTCAAATGTGACGATTCAAAGCTTTTCCTTTTTATATCATTGTTAATCTTAAAACTTATGGTCAGACTTAAGACATTCTCTCGGAGGTTGTGATGGACATTTTGTCATCCTTCTCTGATATATTATAGGCCAAATCCCAGTTTACACATTACTGAAAGTACAAGTTAGACCAGCTCTAGTCTCAATATAACACAGTCTGATCATACTTTTGGCATTAGACCGTTTTCTTTATATTATGGACACTTCGGTTCATACTAATATTGAGGTTTGATACCAAGCCCTGCCTGGTACATGGTAAAGAAGCTAAAACCAGCCAAACAGAAGGTCCGTTTCCCCTGTCCAACAACAGCAGGACAACAAGTGTCCCCCCATCCACCCTCCATGTCCCCCCGGCTCAGGGAGCAGCCAGCTCCCGCAGCAGCCTCTCCTTCTCCAGCTGCAGCTCCACGATGCTCTGCTTGTTCTGCTCCAGCCGGTCCTCCAGCCACTGCAGCAGCGGGCCGCTCACCGCAGACATCTGGCTGCACAGGTTCTTGGTGAACACCGAGCCGTTGTGGATCTTGGTGACGGGGTCCAGGTGCGCCAGGCTGTGGATCTTGCGGTAGGTGTCCTGCTCCTCCTGGCACAGGATCTTCGGCAGCTCCACGGCGGACTCCAGGCACACCTTCCCGATGGCTTCACGGGGCACCACGTGGATGGGGATCTCCACCCGCTCGTACTCGGAGCCCTTCTGCACGGACTGGAAGCAGGTGTAGAGCACGCGCCCCGTCTTGGTGTTCTTGTCCTCTATGAAGCAGGAGAAGATGAGGCCCACGAAGCACTGGTCCAGCATCTGGTACATGGCCTGCGTCCTGACATCGACGTGGGAGGGCCACACAGTGATGTGCGGGTGGGAGTGGTACCAGCCCACCACCCGCATCGGGCGGCCGGTCATGTCTGCCAGCCGCTCCGCCTCGGTGGAGGCCGCGGACAGCTGCTCCGGGGAGATCTCCACCCGGTCCTTCCTCTTGTCAGAGCGGCGGAGGATGATGACCGAGTGGATGTGGACGATCCTGGCGGGCTCAGCCTCTCCGATGCACAGCCCCATCACCTCCTCCTTCTCCGTGCTCAGCGCGTGGTTCATGCACACCAGGAAGGCGTCGGACTCCAGGTGAACCGCACTCACCGCCATGATGTCAAACTACTGAAGTGTACCGTCGTCCCGGACCAAAACATAAACAGCAGCGCTTCACTTCCGCGTTCTGAAGTGCCGCATAAAAACAGTCCGTGTTGGTGCAAGCGGATTTGATATAAGGTTCCGCTTATTTTCGAGTGACTTCTTCTTCTTTGGTTTTAACGGCTGGCAACCAGTGTTAAAGGTGCATTAACTGCCACCTACTGTATTGCAGTGTGGACCAGAATTATCTACCCCCCCCCCCCCCCCCCCCCAAAAAAAATCAGCTCGTCTTAAATAATATATTGGTCTCCCTGACCCAATGTCTAATATCTCTTTGAGAGTTGGGTGAACCAAGCCTTCTGATTTCTGTCTGTAGAGTTTCTCTTGTCTGTATTTGTCACAAAACCTTTACCGAAATAACGTGCATTCATATTAATTGTTTATTAATTTTACTTCACTTTACTTACTATTTACACCTCATCTTAAATATATTACTTCTCATTATCCGTATACATTTAGTACATTCAGTTAACCTGTCGGAAATAATTTCTAACCCACATTTATATACATTTTTTTATGTATTCTCCCCAGACCTTGGTTATATTTTAACTTTTATTATTTTCCCCTTTTATATTGTCATTTGAACTTGCGTGGTTTTTCTTTTATAACATAGGCCTATTTAGTGACATTATGTATGAGATTTATTTAGCTATCATTGCCAACGGATGCTTCACTGTAATTGTTGTGCATATTATAATAACGATTCGGAAATTTGAATCAAGAAAATATGTCAGAAAAAGATAAGTATAAATCCTGCATAAATACAGAAACATTTGCCAAAAGTACTCGTTAGGCCATATTATGATAATAATAAAAACTTGTATTTTCCTCTAAATTCAGTGAAATATAAATATGAAGTAATTAAAATGTAAGAAAGGTACACACACCTCAAAACTCTACTTTAATAAAACAAAACGTGTACATGATAACCAGGGAGCTGTTTGCTTTCAGTTGTCAATGTTTTTTTATGCTGTAACCCCTAGAGAACAATGTAGTCAATGAAACCAAAATGAAATTATAAAGTTTATTTGCAAAGTGCTTTTCATTATAGTTGTACAAAGCAATAATCATAAACCAGGTGTATATAAAAAACATAGTCACAAACATGTTACATCAATTAAAAGTGAAAGTGTAATTGTTAACATATATTAAAGTAAGGCTCTGCAATCACTGTGCTACTTTAAACAATTTATATAAAAAGTGCTGCAATAAGTGCAATTTGGTTTTGCTCTACTGTACCTTTCATGTAGATTTTGTACCTATGGCTAATTATATTATAATACAGGTCAAATCAATATGCAAAACCTGTTATCAAACCCCTTCTACTGTATCTACTCAAGCTTTGAAAACTCAGCAGATCCGTTACCAAAGAAGGCAAACACACCAAACCCAGGAAAGAGAGGCTCAGTGAATGTGGTGTGGACTCTGTGGAGGAGAGTCATGGTTTCAGCAACGCTGTAGAAGGACAGAACGCCTGCACTGTGATCCAGGTACACTCCTACTCTGGAGGACTGAGGACCTGAAATCACAATGTTAGTACCTTTATGTCTGAACCCATAACTGTTGTTAAAACACTCCAAAGCCCAAGACTTGTCATCATTTCCGAATCCACTTTCATATCCTGTTCTGCTGATGTCCTTGTACGTGACTGCTACCGACACCTCAAATCCGTTCCTCTCCACTTCCCAGTAATGACGTCCGCTCAGACTCTCTCTGCTCAAGACCTGAAACATGTCCGTAAATCTGTCCTGATGGCTTGGATATAACAGTTTTTCACTCACTACTGTTGCTTTTCTGTTGCCCTCAGATAACAACAGCCGTGCGTTTGCTGTGTTTGGATCCAGTGTGGTTTTCTGGGAATGTCGTAAGAACTCAGCTCTGGTCTTGGGCTCTTCCTGTTGGAGTAAAACATCCACTTCTTCAGGCTGTGAGATCTTAGTCCACGCATCAGCGAGAACGTCCTGTAGTTTATCTCTGACCTCCGACACAGCTCCGCTCACGTCTTCAAAGTACTGCATAGGGCGGGTATTGATGCTAGGTGAGTCTGTAGGATCACCAAGACATGACAGTGAGGGGTAATGGTGTAGAAACTGGCTGTGATCCCCTGTGTGTGAGAGCTTTTCCAACTCAGTGTCTTTCCTCCTCAGCTCATTGATCTCCTTTTTCAGCTTCTCCTGAATCTTCATAGCCTGACTCACTTGACTTTTCTGCCGGTGTTTGATCTTCTGCCTCACATCAGAGCTGCTACTCTTGCTCAAACTGACCACCTGAGTGAAGATCTTCTCACTGTCAATCACTGCTTTATCAGCAGAGAGATTGATGGCCTCCACCTCCTTCTGAAGCAGCTTCACATCTTTCTCTTTGTTCTGGATTCTCTGCTGGATGTTTTGCCGACTCACCCCGAGCTCTTTCTGCTTCTCTGTCCTTTCTGTTGAGGCTAAGACGGTGTCATGGCCCTTATGTTCATCCATGGAGCAGAGAATGCAGATACACTGCTGATCTGTGCGGCAGAAGATCTTCTTCTCCTTACCATGACGAGTACATATGATCTCCTGAGGCTTTTTTGAGGGGTCGACCAGCTTGTGTTTTCCAAAGGCAGGGGATTCATAGTGAGGCTGGAGGTGCTGCTCACAGTAAGAGACCAGACACTGCATACAGGACTTCAGAGCTTTTTGTTTTCTCCCAGTGCAGAAATCACATCCCACATCTCCAGGTCCAGCATAGCAGTGATCAGCTGGAGACGCTTTGACGTCTGTCTTCTTATTCTTCACTTCCTCCACTAACTCTGCCAACACGGTGTTTTTCATCAGGACAGGCCTCGGTTCAAAGGTCTGTCTGCACTGAGGGCAGCTGTACACATTTTTCTGATTCTCTTCATCCCAGTGGCTGTTAATACAGTCCATACAGTAGCTGTGTCCACAGGGAATAGTCACCGGATCCTTCAGTAGATCCAAACAGATGGAACAGCAGAGCTTTTTACGATCCATGAGGTTTTGTTGCTGCGCCATTTCACCTCTCAGAGAATGTGAACTAGTTTCACTTTCTTATAAAAAGTGATCCAAACTAAAGCTCAGTTCCTTTT
This sequence comes from Trematomus bernacchii, assembly GCF_902827165.1. Taxonomy (NCBI): domain Eukaryota; kingdom Metazoa; phylum Chordata; class Actinopteri; order Perciformes; family Nototheniidae; genus Trematomus; species Trematomus bernacchii. The sequence continues at coordinate 5,198,796 of NW_022987567.1, forward strand.
CCTCACTTCTGCTCGCTGATCTGCTGATCTTCACAACATGTGGGTTACAGTTATGTGTCACTGGCAGATCTGCAAAGGAGAAAGGGAGGAGAACAAATCTGGCCTGAATGGGACTGTCCTGTTGGACAACAGGAAGAGGAGGCGGGGCTTCTACTATCCCTTTCATTCCAGGGAGAGGAGTTGCTCCAGTGGAGCAGCAAGTCTGTTTAACATTAATCGATTAAGGGACGAAAACAGAGGTGAAGGATATTTCCAGATGCCTTACTTAAGTAAAAGTACTGATAGGAAAATACTCTCGCTCCTAATGAATAAAGTAAAAGTATGTAGGAGCTATTATCACTCATGGATTCATGTAAAAGCAGTTTTTTTTACTGTTGTAGTTGGTTATGGTGGAAATAATGATTAGTTTCATTATTACTTAATCTCCTGATTTTGTCCTTAATTAAATGATTGGTTGTTTGATTTGTGAAAAATAATCAAAACAGTGAGATATAAATGACAAGTTCTCATAGCACAAAGTGACACATATTCAATGCTTTCCATCGACCAGTACAAGGACACATTCCTCAATAGTTAAAAATACATCAAAATTAATTAAAAGAAAAAACAATATTCACGGCTTTAAAGATAGCTCCTTTAAATATGTTTGAATAAACAATTGTCAAAATAGCTGCCAATGTATTTTTAATCCAAGTACAGTTTCAGGTGAACTTTTATAATTCTAGTAATGTTTAAGAAAATGTCCTTTTATAAGTTCTTCATTTGTTTTCTATCCACTATTTTGTAAAATAACTGCTGACCTAAATAAATGAAGTGGAGTAAAAAGTACAATATGGAGTGGAAGTATCAAGTGGAATTAATACGCCACATTGATTTATAAAAGGTGTCTTCCATACAGCCTGTCAGCAAAAATACAAATGTTAGGGCTGTTTCCCTCAACTCCTTTCCCCTCAGTTTTAATAGCTTTCTTTGTCATGCCTGTGTTTCACCACCATGTGTCCCACTTGGCTTACAATTCATTAAGTTTCGTTTCCTCACGTTTGTTAGTTCATTGGCTTGTCTTTGCAGTTTCTGTTTCTGTCTTAAAAATAGACAATAGCCCAAGCTTTCAAAAGTTAAACACAATTTTAACCACATTTATCCAATAAACATTAAGACTACAAAACAAAAATAAACTTCATGATGAGTTCCAGTGATCAGGCGGTCATTTAAAGGTGGGGTAGGTAAGTTTGAGAAACCGGCTCGAGATACACTTTTTGTTATATTCCATGGAATGCTCTTAACATCCCGATAGCAATGAATATATTAAATGCTTTGACAACAAATCCATAAAAAAATGTCATCTGTGGAAGCCGTAGTACTGTAAAAAGCACAACCAATCATCTGAGCCGGCCCGGCTAAAATAACTGGATGGCCTACCTGCCTGCCAGCCTTCCATCTGTGCACAAACTTATCTCGTGCTCTCATTGGTCATGTGCGCGTTCGTGTGTGTTGGAGGAGGGGCTCTGTAAGGAAGTGGCAGATTTTTTCCGGTTGTGTATTTTCAAATTCTAGCTCACTCGAGCTGGTTTCTCCAAAATTACCTACCCCACCATTAAGGTAAATGTAACTGTTCATTAATAGTTGTTATTTCCATTTTTGACAAAGATCAACTTATTTTAAACAAAGATAACATTGACAGGCCCAGTCATGACTGTAAATTCAATATCTTAAAGGCTTCATTTTATTAATGAACATTGGATTAAAATATTAACATGCATATTTCTGTGTGTTTATTCACAGGGGAAGAAAAAGAGGGGGATCTTATCCTGAAATATCTTTATTCTTATAAACAAATAGCATAGGCTGCGAATAACTCATATATTTGCCTTAGATAATGCCCTGGTTCCCACCACAAAAAGGCAATGGGAATTTTACATTAGATACAATTCGTACTCCTTTCCACATTTCTGGTCTCAATCCTGCAGCACTCTATATGAAGACACAGTTGTACTTTGAACTAAATGCTTATTTTCTACAACTATTCAATATCCAAAGAAAAATGGTCCTGCAGGTTGGCCCACAAGTATCACTGTAGCATTCAATGGCCTCACAGAACTGTGCAGCGGTGGTAGTCCCAATTTGCTCCTTGTATTAACGGTCTGAATGTGGCTATCATTTTCAAAGAAACCGCACCACTACTGGTTCGAATACTGCAGCCACAATCCACCTTAAATCCACCACCTACTATGGCAGTTCTGAGGTACAGGAAGTTGATACTTATTATAAATCCGTTGTCATGTAGACGTATTTTAATGGATCGGTTCAAACCCAAAGGATATGTAGGATACAATTGAATAAGGCAGTTTTAGTAGAAGTAAAAATCAATGCCTTGGAAATACATCGTGGGGCAAAGTATGTTTTCCTTGATACAACTGTCTCTATGTTTCCTGAATAACGAGAATGGAGGACCACTCTCATGTCTCCATGGCAACAGTTTGCGGTGGTAAAACTTTGATCTTCAACGTGGCTTGACATCAGCACATGCATGATCAAATGTGGATTCACTCATGCATGCCTTAGCACAGCAACACACACACACACACACACACACACACACACACACACCACACACACACACACACACACACACACACACACACACACACACACACACACACACACACACACACACACACACACACACACTAAATGTCAACTAATTATCAGCATAGGCTTGCTAGTAAGATGTTGTATTCAGGAGTCGATAGAGCATTTCCTCATGCACATCACGTGTTTGCAGTCTTGGCATCCATTACGACAAAGATGCTGGCAGTAAGATTTGATCAGGAGATAAACAGGACACCACTAAGTATGGGTTGAAATAAAGAGGATTAGACCGTTCTTTTCAAATCCAAATATATAGTTTGATTATTTTTCTAAAAGGGCCCAGTGATTTCCTATAACAGCTGGGCACTGTAGTTTTTAGCAAATGTTCTCTAAACAGGACTTGAAAGTGTATTTGTTCGGAACTATTCTCACCTGTGGGTTATCACACATTTGGTCATGTAGTGAGTATTTGGAGGGAGAAAAACTCCCTCTGGAGGGATCTTTAGGATGTTACCCTTTGCAGACCATTTACATGCACAAAAACTGAAAAACACACTCCAGGAAAGTGAAAACCCCCAAAAGTACAATAGGGCCCCTTTAAATGTACCACATGGTATAAATGCTACATTTAGTGTATGCCAGTTTAAGTTATGTGGTATATAGTGATTCTGTTATTATGTATTTATTTAGATGTTGGTAGGCACTCCGTATTCCAGGTTCTCTGTAGTGTCGCTACCAATATTGCTCACAAAGTAAACAATCTTGGGTAAATAACGTTCCCCTTACATTGTTTTCTTGGACTGTACTGGACGCATCACCATATGCTTTCATTTTAGTTTAAGTTAATTACGCAAGTTTGTCTCTGTAAGGAAAATATGTGATCATTATTTCATGTAGTCATATACCATGGCTGGTTTGCTCATCAGTGTGCTTTACTAAATGTAAACCGTCAAAATGGGTCCAAAGTTATTTCCTGTTACAATGTTTGCAAGCAGTGTCAGGAAATGAAGCTGTTTCCTAGCAACCTATTATCAGTAAAGGGGTCTTTGCTGACCCAACTCTGGACTCATGCTGCACAAATAGGATTTTCTTTTAAAATTCTAATGTGGCCCGCGATGAAATTGAGTTTGACACCCCTGCATTAGAGTATTGAACCATATAATTTACAGACTTGGATTTATTGAGTTGTTGATGACCCAGTGTTTTGAGTGAGAAAAAGAAACAGAACAGCTTAAAATACATTTATGTCATATACTGCAAACACAGCAGCTTCACTGTGGAGTTTGAAAAAAGGAGCATCCTTTCATCTGAATTGATTAAAACAATGTCTTTCTTGTTGTTTCATTTCTCATATTTTCCTTCTTTTAAGTGAGTTAAAATACTAGTTCAAGTTGTCTGTGTTTCCACCTGTTGAGCGTTTAGGCCACAGTGAATGAGGAAGTAAAGTACAGGCGCTAGGACCTTGAGGGTTCACGTCTTTTCAGGTTACACACGATGCTGCCTTCACGTGCTGCAGGAATTGTCATTATTACATTTAGTGGTGGAGAAGTAATGCCTAAAATCGACTGATAAGGTTCTGCGGTTTATCTTAGAAACTATTTTAAATCAAATGTTCCACTTGTAGATGTATGAAGTCACAATTGTATTAGATGTATTAGATTGTGGTAAAGTAAAATTACAAATGTTAAACTAAGTTATGGTTAGCTAGCTTTCAACTTCTGGCGACTGCAATTGTGACACGAAAACATGAAAGTGGTTTTGAATAATATTAATATCTCAAGTTAATTATTAAGCTGTCGGAAAATTCAGCGATTTAACTAAACTGAAGCCTCAAATTACTTAAAATAATCAGAACATGGGATTGGGAACCATTTATTTAATTAATGGCACAAAGTTATGAGTTCTTTGTGGCCTTTATATATTTGTTTATCTCTCTATGCCCTCCATAAAAACCTGATCCACCATGATATAAATTCCCAACCAGTGAATTGCATGTAATGATTTAACCTTGTAAGGAAGAATTGTGCTTGTAAAATAAACTCAGGATTAAATTGTTAGTTAAAAAACAATACCTATAACAACAAAAAAGTCATCGGAACCATGTTACTTGTAGACTATTCTGCACTATTTAAATGATATTTTATTTATTTATTTTCATCATCATTCATAACTACAATATAGCTATGTACAAATGACAATAAAAGCCTTGCATCTTGAATGTTAGCACCTGTTTACTAACAGCTAATAAATCCGAGTTTCTTAGGTGTCCCTGAACGCGGCATGAGCGTCAAACCTCCACCCCTCGAGGAAGCCGAGCGACATCCATCAGACTCTGCTGCACTCTCGGAGGTACACACTTCTTCAGGCTGCACCCCACGAACACTCCGCCGGGCTGTCACACCGATTTCCGGGCACAATCTGGTGATCTCCCCGCTGATTCCCCTCTCCATCAGGACCGAGGGAGAGATGCGCCGTCTGGGAGGAGTAGGAGGAGAAGAACAGCAGCAGCAGCAACACACACCTGCGAGCAGGATCTGAGTTTCTGTAACATCAAAGAAAGGTAAGTGCAGAAAGAAATGTTACCTGGTCGTGCTTCAGGCTCGGGGTTTTGTCCCGTGTTTTGATGCAGATGCTTTTTGTTGATTTCCGCGTTACTTCCCAGCATCAGGGGAAGGCAGGCAGTATGAGTCATAGCACGGATCTGCTGAGGAGCAAAGTGTCTGCAGCCTCCAAAGCCTCATCTCTGATCAGTACATGCAAAGCGATGCACCTCTGTGTGCTGTTTAGGCAAATGACTGCTTACTGTGTGCATGTGTTTGTAGTGAGAGTGGGTGTTTGCAGACACGTGTGTGAATGGGATAGTTATTTCACATGGCTAGCAAGATTTTGTATACCAGAATGAAATTCACAAGTTTTTTTTTAGGAAACGTCTGATAAGTTTATACATTTAATTTTCTTTTAGGGCTGCAAATAATCTTTTTTTAGGTCGGTTAATCGTTATTTTCTCGATTAATCGATGAGTTGCTTGGTCTGTGTCAGAAAATGGTGACATGTTGTTTAGTGTTTATTTAAAGCTACAGAAAACATTAAGCAGGCATCACATTGTTTCTGACTTTGAACTTGTTTTTAAAAACATAACTTGATTCCTGATTGATTTAATAGTTGACAACTAATCAATGTAATCTCTTGCAGCTTCTTATTTGACCCCTTTAGGTGCAATGATGCTACAGCATACAATATCTAGAAAGTCTAGCTTTTTTGGACACCTCAAATGTTTGACCAAAAGTAAGCTCCTGAAAGAAATGGTTTTCCCAGTTTTGCTTGGAAGAACTTGACTGGACTGCACAGAACTCTGACATTCAACACCTTTGGGGTGATCTGAAGCATCACTTCCTTGCCAGAACTTTAAACAAACATCAGTTCTTGGACCTCTCTAATGCTCTTGTTGCTAAATGGGAGTGAATCCCTGCAGCCTGTATCCAACATGTTAGAAAGCCTGACTGAAAGCTCCCCTGACCCTATTGGCATGCACCTTGGAGACGGTCCCTAACTTTAATTTCTCCATTTCTCTCTTTTGTCAACATATAAGGCTTCAAAATCTGATCATAAACTAAAAACAAGACCTGTTGAACATCAGTTAACAGGGTTCTTACGGTCATTAAAAACCTGGAAAAGTCATGGAAATTCAAAATGCTAATTCCAGGCCCTGGAATAGTTATGGAAAACAATATTTTTCCCAAAGTTTTGTAAAAGTCATGGAAATGTAACTAAAGTTGCATAAAATATAATTTATATTTTATCTAATCGCCGAAATAGTAATACTATAATGATAATAAATACTGTATCGTCTAGTAATGAAACGTAAAATGGCATTTAACTGACGAGGTATTTTGCTGGTGAGAGATTTTAGTTGCTTTAGCGTGTAGAAGCTAGTAAGACTACTATTGGATTTGTTTTAGATAGGCACAACATGTTTCATATGCAGACCTTATTTTCCTGTTCCATGTTAAAATAAACCATTTTCAGTGATACCGCTGAGAAAGAGTAATGTTTTTGGTCATGGAAAATTAGGTAAAGGTCATGGAGAAGTCATTGAAAATCATTGGTGAAAATGTGTATGAACCCTGAGTTAAGCTTTGTCCTACACTGTAGATTAGAACACTGATAAATAGTTATTGAGTCGTGCTGAGTTGAACAACCTCAGTGTGAGTGTGGCCTACCGCTAAGCCCACTAGCAGTTTTCATATCTGACTTGTTTTACTTGTTTTCCCCCGGTAAGAGAGGTAAGAGACACTCATCTGAAGCTCCTCTGTGGCAGAAATGAGTCTCTCTCTTAGACTCACTGTATTTGTTGACTCATAAATCAGTTTGTAAACTAAGATGGAAGGAGCAGAGGTAATTAGTGGAAGCTGCCTTTTATTGGTTTGGTAATTCACTCCGATCCCTTGAGCTGCTGGCAGCTTTATTGTTGTATTACTTCTCTAACATCAATCCAAGTTGATTCCTCACTGATGGACCCATAATGGAAATTACAGATTACATTCTCGCTGTTATCTCCACCGTTGTTATACACTGACAGGCGCTGCTTTTAAACGTTGCATTTCATAAAAAGATGAATTAATTAATGGAGATAAATCCTGAGTGTTGTGGCTTTAGCAGATGAACACAAGTGTTTTAAAGTGTCATTACTCTCATGGATGGCAATATGGCCAAAAGATCAATCATATTTTCTAACAATTCAATAAATAAATATTCCACATGAAATCACCTCATGGTAAAACCTATTTTTGTATACTCACGTTTGAATTAAACACCAGAAAAAAAATACTCTATCTAGTATTTTCTTAAGAATTTTTGTGCAAAATGAAACATTTGATAAATGCAAATACATTTTGGCTTAACTTAAACTATGAATATGAAAAATACTAAAAGTAAACATTAAACAGCTTCATAAACAGTATATATTGTACGTTATATTGCATTGCAGCAATACCAAGTGGAATAACCTCATAAAAAAGTGCACAAGAAAGTAATTCGACAGAAAGAATATTTACCAACCATTTAACAATAATCAATTGATTGTTAAAGTAATCTTTATGCAAAAATATCCTAACATTTATTTTTTAAGCTGCTTTATATATGGAGATCTCCTGTTTTTCTCACATTTTTCACAACATTTAAGTGAATATCTGACAAAACAACACTTTTAAAGACATAACCTTGGACTGCGAGAAACTGCAATGGACATTTTTCACTATTTCCTGACACAACAGTTGTTTTTATTCAGCTGCAGCTGTAGGATCAGCTATGTGTGCGAATGACTCTTTGTCACAGTTTGCATACGTCTGTGTAGCAGTTTCACTAAAGACTTGTTTTTTCTCCTTGGACCGTTTCTCTGTTATAGTTTTTAGTAAACTGTCACACAGACGTTTTGCACACGGCATTGTTGAAGAACACCCACTGCCCGCAGCAGCTGATGCGGAGGGGAGCCTCCAGGCAGACTCTGCAGGGAGACACTCTGGGGGAGGACGCTTGCCATCATCATTTATTGAAACTACTGCCTGCCGCTTAAATTGTGACGCAGCAGCTCACACCTCAGAATAAACAAAATCCTGTGTGAAAAACCAGGTTACTGTTGGGTTTTCTACGATCTGAGTTTAGGATGAAAAGAGTCCATGAAGCTTATTTACAAGTTAACAGCGTTTAATAAAACAATGATACAATGAATTTGCAAATGGTTAGCCCGGCCGAGCTTGCTCTCTCCAGTCGCAGGGGATGAGAAAGAGACCGGCTTCCTGTTTGTGTCACATATTTATCATCTGTAGTCTTCTCCCATTGGCTTAGCGTTGACGGGGGCGGGTCTAAGGCACGTCCTGTCGTTTTCTGATGTTAGTTTTACAATCTTCTAATATCTGTTGGTCATTTAAACATTCCCTAATAATAGTATTGCAGCGTCTATAAGTGAGAGTTGAAGACAGTGTGTTTAGTGTGCAACACCACGTGTCATTCTCCTTATATTCACGTACACAAAATAATATTAGCTACATGCTAATGCTACAAACACCGTCTGCCAGACAGGAAGTCGAGTGTGTCGACAATGTCGTGAACATCCGGTTACAGAATAAAACAGTGTTATTAATTTAAAGTTTACGGCACATAATGATTTTATTCCTTACGTTCCATACAGACACCACACCTGAGATCTGGCTGACCATTATGAGCGCATGTGTGTTCTTAACTCCAGTTAATTGTGAGATTATAATTAAAGTCATTGACGTCCTTCAGGTTGGGATCAATCCAGGCTTTTTTTTTTTTTAAATCATTGCATACAAATCAGGAAGAATCCGTGACCAATGGAACCCATAGATTCGGTTTCATGTGATTTAAAACCATTCATGAGACACAGGAAAAATAACGTTAAATTCAACATAATATAATATATATATTCTTTTAATAAAATAACGGAATCATAATGAAAAGATCAGATCAGGGTAAAACAAGACTTTAAAAAAAAAAAAAATTCTAAAAACATAGAATAGACAATAGGATAGATAGATTGTCTACCAAATTCTCCCAAAACCAAGTATATGTGACCCTTTTTTAATGTTGTGATACAGTCCCATAGTGGCTGACATTATTAAACACTTGATGTTAAATGGTGACGATATTTGTATGTCTTTCACGCTCTTAAAACTACATCACCTGACCTCCTCGATTGCACCAGTCGCAATGACTAAAACTAACACTCGAGGTTGCCTTATGACAACTAACGTAAATACAGGTCATAATGAAATGCTTTTACAAAGTCAAAGCTTAGAAAAACTCAACACATTTATGTGCAGCAGAAATTCATTTTTCTGAACAACCCTCTAAGGGTTAGGAAACACTCCTCTTTCTTTTCCTGAATAATGCCAATCGGATCGAGATAACAATAATTAGGAGCCACAGTCAAACTAATTGCACGTGCTCAGCCTCAGACCTGTAGACCTTTCACACTGTTGTCAGATAGTTTTTATGAGGTGCACCAGCAGTTTCCATGGTAATGTTTGAGAACCCAGTTGTACTTTTGAGGATTATCCGGACTGAATTGCCACCTGTGAGAATACAGGTTGGATGTGTTGCTGCGATGATTTTCCGTGACCTTTTAACTCTGGGACGGCTCTCCCTTACCGTCGTGCCCTTTTCTCCTCGCCCTGTGTCTGTCTCTGTCTCTGTCACTGCCTCACTCTCCTGCCAGCCACCTGCAGTGTATTGACCAGAAGCAGCAGGATTCAGCCTTTCGAAGATGATTAATGCATAGATAAGATTGCCACCTGATAGCGAGGGCCTGACTGACTGCAGTAACACTTCTCTCCAAGCCAAGCGTGGTGTGTGCGGTCCCGATGGCTGTCAGCAGAATTAAGTTTTAGTGATAGAAATGTTTCTTGGCGGCAATAATTTGTTTAAAGCTCCATAGGAAGTTGGAGCCAAAGAACCAGACCGTAACAAGTTCACTGGAGACAGTACGTCTCGAAATCACCAAATTATATCTGGCATTTTCAACTCGTATTAAAGCGGCTATGATTCAGATTTTTTTATAGCCTATTACTAATGGATCACATGACAACATGTATATGAAGTAGGGCCACTCGTAGAACAAAACAGCAGCCGCACACAGATCAAGACAAGTTGGGTAAAAATAGTAAAGTGTTTAAACGCTAATAAGACTGATATTATTTCAGTAGTTGGAGGTTAGGGGATTTTAGGCCAAATTATAATCTTCTATGGACCTTTCTGGACGCAAATTACGTCATTTACCATGTCCACAAAGATCTTACGCCAATTGCTCCTGTTTTGTTCCACACTCAGTCCAGTTGGTGGCATCTTTAAGAGAATACAAAGACGGCCATGTTTTTGCCTTGTAACCATCAGTGGAGCTCACTCATCTCTGCCATGACTGACAGAACTCAAATGCTTTTTTACTAACTTTTTTAAAGATTTTGATTGGTTGTAGTTCAATGGACTGTGCGGTTTTGATGTTGTGAAAAGATACATGGAAATAAAAACTAATACAAAAATGAGTTGCAGCTACTGTAGGGCTGCTCGATTATGGCAAAAATCATAATCTCGATTATTTGGGTCAATAATTGATATCACGATTATTAAAAACGATTATCCATTTACTTGTTTTGAACAGTTGATTACCCTGAACTTTAAGTATAATTCAACTGAAAAAACAATAAAAAAAAATGTATTGTACAAAAATAATCGTTTTATTTAAATTACGTTGTTTTCGTAATCGTTGCAAGCCATAATCGTAATTGCGATTAAATTACGATTTAATTGAGCAGCCCTAGTTGCAGCTGTGTCTTTAACCAGTGCAACCCTGTGTGTTGTTGTAAGCTCCCTGTAGTGGTTGGAGTTGTGCTCTGGTGTAAGGAAGGATGGAGATGGTGTGACACATTCAGGTTAACGATTTGATCTCAAGTGTTTCGCTCGGTTCAGCCAGTCAGTTCAGATAACTCACAGCCGGATAAGCAGGAGAGGGGTAAAGGAGAGAGAGCACTTATACTGTAAGTCTTAGTATGACAACCATACATACCTAGAATAAGCAAATAACCCAAAACATGCCAAGATGCCACTGTGGCTTCAGCGACAAATTCACTGGTCATTCTTTTAGGGTCTACCTTAGAAGGAAAGGACACAAAAAATGACTTATTGGAAAAAAACACTCAAACATACATGTTCAGCCGCTAGCCAGCTAAGTAAATCATAATTAATACATTGGCATTTTGGACAAATAAACACATAGAAAAAATTCCCTCAACAATTTATACAATTGTGTTTTCTGTCTGTAAAATATAGATATTTTTTTGATGTACAAGTCAAAAACAATTCGGGTCTTAAAAGTGAAGCCAATGCAAAGGTTCATTTAAACTTAAAAAAGTGTGTTTTCTGTTCATGGTAGTTCATTCTAACAGTTCGGTTGCCTTAAAAAGCTAGTTAAACAATGGGTTGTACTTTTGGTTGCGAAAAAAACAACAACAGTTGTCCAAAAACCAATGGGTGACCTCCTGGCGACTTCATCCACTTTTATACAGGCCCAATCCCAAACCACGCCCTACACCCTACCCCTACACACTACCCCTCCGTTTGCGTGTTCGCGCGGAGGGTCCGCCACATTAAGTGCTGTTCCAAACCAACGAGTGTGGAGGGGGAGTGGGCTATCAAGCCCTCAAACAGCGAGTCTGCATCGGTGCTGACTTGAGACTGGTCTCTACCTGACCGGAGTCACGCTGTGTGTGTCCGTCAGGAAACACGCTGTTTACAAGTAGTTCCAGCAAACATCCACTGATAAATTGCGATGTTAACAACCTCATGATAACCTCATATTTTTTTAACTTAGGATCATACCTGTGTTTAGTCTAGAAAAAGGTAAATGTGTGCATTTTATTATAAAGTTGTGTATATTTACAGACTGTTGCAAAAACTAAGAAGCTTATAAACATCAGGTTTAAAACTAAAAGAGCTTTACAAAAAAGTAACACAATGAAAGATGTTTGGACTTTTATTTGAGTTCTTAATTTACATTTTTTGTCTAAGAGATGCTGATTTGAAACCGTTGTTACATACAGTTACGGCATTTCCTGTTTCTGCCGGAGAGAGGGGAGTTTGTCCCAAAGCTTGCCGCTGTATTTACTCCCTCCATCTGACAGGAGGGAGCCTCGTTGAGCTGCGAGTGTGGCTACAGACGGAGTTCACTCCGCCACGGAGGGGTAGGGTCGAGGGAGTGGTTTGGGATTGGGCCTAACAGTGTATGCCCGAAACCTGCTAAAAGGTTCTAGTGGTCAAGGGAAAATGTGACTTTTAGACAGGAGGCTGATGTTTATCTGGTTTCCTACTAATGTTAGTTTAACCTTGGGTACTCTCTAACCTTAACCAGGGGGTTGATTGGTCTAGAGATGGCTGATTAGGAAACTACTATTTGAAAGTCCCAAGCATTTTGAAAGACATTGACAAAAATCAGTTAAGATTGGATTGCTTTTTCTTGTATGCAGCGGAAAAGCGTATAAATACTGATCAAATGACTAACTCTGGTGGACAAACTATGTAATGGATTACTGTTCAGAGATTAGTTCACATATTGCTCATACTAAATCTTAATTAGCAAATATCTGCTCAGCTTATCTAGCTCTATTCCTGAGATGATTTAGGTAGAAAATACATTCCTCAGCGTTTGCCTCAGAGAGACAGAGACTGAGAAATGGAGCGATTGATCAGGGATGTGGGTATGACTGCAGGATCAATAAAGAATGCTGTTCTTCTGGACAATAAATCAGCTCAGCAGTACATTCTCTCCCCTCAGTTGCCACTTTTATCCTCACTCATAAATACCAGGATTACAACTTGTTATGATGGGGAACTCCTCGCACTGTAGTGCTGTTTTAATGATGTAGGCCATTCTTGATTTATATACAGCACAGGCACACTGATCTCTAAGGGTAGATAGATGCAGTTTTTTAACCGTCCTTTAATCCAGCATCAGGAAACAGACTTAGCTGGACACCATGAAACTGTCATTTTGAATAAATTCACCTTTTTTTTATTCGTTTTTATAACAATGAACACTCTCCTATTTATTGTTTCTGCTTTTTGTTGCCCAATTTTTACAGTTTAAGTCAGTGCTTCTCAAACTTTTTTTTAGTCATGTACCCCCTTTGAAACATTTTCTCAGCCAAGTACCCCCTGACTGACCCCACATTTTTAAAGAACAAGCCTATATAAATAATTACAATATAGTGATGTTCCATCAGTGTGTGATTTATTAACTCCTTCATGCATGAATTACAACAAACTAAGGATATTATATGTTTAACAAACCAATGAACAAAATGATATATTATGAAAAACTATAAAATACAATACACAAATTTGACATGTTTATATGAGGACTCCCTTAGTGGTTCTAGGAATATTTTATGTACAATTGTGTTTTCTATTTAACTTATTGTACTAAGATTATTTTTGAAATCATGCATGGTATTTTTTTTAATTAACCTTTTCTTTTTTATCTCACGTACCCCAACGTACCCCCATTTGAGAATCACTGGTTTAAGTAATAGATTCCATACAACTGAAATGAACTGCTATCTCCCTTATTCACTTGGGTTGTGTACCAAACTCTGTTCTTTCATGGGTACTGATCGAATAACGACGGTTCTACTGAATACCGATCCCCGTTAAATCCATCTGTGTCAAATTGTGGTACTTGAGTGCCTCTGGCTGAGGGAGTCTGAGACACACTGGTGCTGTCGGAGAGGAACTACTGGGAATCTGAAAGTGGTCACAAGTGTGATCTCGCTTTTTAAGAACTGGAGGTAAGCAGTGCTCCCTGGAATATTTACAAATTCAAAGCTGGCATCGTGTCTCACATTTGCTTCCATCAATACACTCTACGGTTATAAGCGGGTTTGGTGGGGGAAAGGAGGTAGGAAGGGGTTTTATTTTGTGTGCTGTGTAAAATGTTTTGACAAATAAGAACGGTAAAAAACAGAGAGACGGAGTAGATTACCGAATCAAGGTGCTGTTGGGTACTGGTATTGAATTGCAGTTACCTGTACCTGTTTCTTCATACAGTATGTGAAGGGTCCCAACTCTGATAGTAACTTAAAAAAACCAAAACAACATTATAAGCTTTAAGTTATTTTCCCACATGACTTCCACAAGATTTGATTAAGGCAAAGGTTCAGAGAAACTAGTAAAATTCCTTTGCACCGTAATTCTCGCTACCATTTACTAAATTGCTTACTAAGATTAATATTAGTTGTGAACGTGGCTAATCCTCCAGGGTCAGATAATGGTAACAGGGTGCGTACGGGTGCTGGAAATCCTTGAAAATGCTTGAAATTGTACGAGGTGTTTTCAAGGTTTGAAAAGTGCTTGAATTTTGGGAATGGTGCTTGAATTTGGGATAAAGTGCTTGAAATTGTAAATGCTTTACTTCGCTTTTTAGATTAAAAGAAAATAAAGAAGTCGGAGCGCACTTAATTGCTTCGCTTTTACATAAAACAGCTCCGCTCCGGCCTTCCCGCGCAATGCGCGTGACCGGCAAGTGTTTTTGTTACGTGTGTGACCTGGGCATTCTGATGAGAGTGATAGATGACAGTATGCCAGGAGGTTGCCGTTTCAACGAGCGTTGGCTAGCAGAAGACAAATACAAGCCATGGCTAAGATGAGGGTCAAGCGAAGCCCAAGAGTAGCCTCCTGCAAAGTGTGCAACAATAACGATGCGAGAGTCTGCGCTGACGAGCCACACACCATACGAAAGGTACGCGGTAGTAGAGCATTTTAGATTAGGCTATCGTTGCATGTAAAATACATGACACTTTTCTCTGTGCGCGGCAAAACAAGCTCGCCAAAATGGCTTCACTAGTCTGGCAGTATTTTAAGTGTCCGAAAATGACAATAAAATAGCGGTATGCAACGTGTGTGTGAAGCAGAAATCCTTCAGCTCCACCCGCTGTGACGGACCGGTGAGCGAAGCAGAACACACATTAAGAGTTAGACCTAACACACTTAGCTATTTTATCTACCTCTGGAACAAGCTGATTCCGGCGATCGGCCCCAAAATTGGCGATCGGAGCATCCCTAATAATTGTATATGATATGTTTTATAATGATTGATCATTAAAGTGTTATCAAAGCTGGTAAAGGTGCAGCTAGTTTGAATGACTTTGTATACTACAGGGTAGCTTGTGAATTTACTCCAGGTGGAACTAAAGTCTGATTTAACACTTGATTATATTTCACATCATTCATCCAGATCTGTAAAGTAACTAAAGGTATTAAATACATGTAGTGGAGTAAAAGTACACCATTTACCTCTGACTTGTGTTTACTGCGAACCTAAAAGTACCTAAAAAAATAGTAATCAATAATGTATTGAAAAGTTATTTGGCTGATTGTTTAATATTGGCTCAGCCAGGTTATATGGGATGCCCAGTCTACGTACAGATGGGTCACTCATTTTGAAATATTAAACTTAGTTTTCTTTTCTAAAAATGTAAATTGTTCATGTAGAATGCTATTATGAAACACACATTTGGTTGTTTATAGCATAAAGAACATCTGATTTAATGTGAGGTAGGGAAATAATCATTTGAGTATAAGTATGTGCATATAAATATGTAATTTACAACAGCTGTAAGATGCTTGAAAATGCACCTTGAAAATGCTTGAAAAGTGCTTGAATTTGACTTTGGAAAAGGTGTAAGAACCCTGTGGTAAGGTAACTGCAATCTAGGTGGACCATGTTTGGGTGTTACCAGTCTTGATATTTGAGGGATTCAACATTTGAGCAGATCTTCAAAATTAATTTATCCGTCAACTTTTTTCATTGCTCAAAGGTGGGGTAGGTAATTTTGGAGAAACCAGCTCGAGTGCGCTAGAATTTGAAAATACACAACCGCAAAAAAAATCTGCCCCTTCCTTACAGAGCCCCTCCTCCAACACACACGGACGCGCACATGACCAATGAGGGCACGAGATAAGTTTGTGCACAGATGGAAGGCTGACAGGCAGGTAGGCCATCCAGTTACTTTAGCCGGGCCGGCTAAAATGATTGGTCGTGCTTTTTACAGTGCCACGGCTTCCACAGATGAAATATTTTTTCATGTATTTATCGTCAAAGCATTTAATATATTCATTGCCATCGGGATGTTAAAAGCATTCCATGGAATATAACAAAAAGTGTTTCTGAAATAAATTACATACCCCACCTTTAAGTCAATTTTCAGGGACAAAGGTCAAAACAACTGGCGGTTGGTTCCATGTTCTCTAAGCCAGACATTTTAATTAAAGTATTGGAATAATGGTTGGATGAATTAAGACATGTAATACCTTTTTGGGCTGGTGGAACAAGTGAAAGCAATTTTGCAAAGGTCTCGTATGTTTTATAGACAAAATGATTAGTTGAGAAAATAATTGTCACATTAATGGTTATCGAAAAGCCTTTAAAGCAGTACTTCTGACAGCATGGAACAGGTTGTATGTTGCTCTTGTTAATAATAATCCCTGTATTAAGATGTTATTACATTCTTAAAAAGTGAGGATGAAAGCATCTGATCGAGCGACCAGAGAGATGCGATCATTTTCAGATTCCCATGAATTAATAAACTGAGAAGTAATGAGATCTATATGTCACTGCCAAGAATTCACCATGGGACTAAAACACAATCTGTGCTTGTTTGTCTCATTCTCCTTTAATTCACTGTCTTTGCTTCTTTCTGTATTTCATATGGTAGGAGTTCTTTTTATTTTCTGCTAGAAGTCACAGGATAGATAATACCACTCTGTTCTTCTGTCTCATTTCTACGTGAACATGTCCATCTTTCATCAGGGCTTTTATTTGTAAGATCAAAATGCTCCAGTCACTCTTCTCTCCATCTGTAGCTTGTTTTGAAGCATATAGGGATTTCTTTTGTACCTTTGCATCAAACATGCTTTGATGCAGAGATGCCTGAAGGCAGAGCATTGATTCAGCATTTGTAATGTCCTCTGTTTTGGGGAAACCTTGACATTTAGAATTTTCTGCACGATATATATATATTTGTTTAAACTCCCTTATCGCTCTCTCTCCTTTGAAAGACAGGACTTCGGTGAGGGCAGCCTGATCCTCTATTTTTGTGATTTGGTACCATCCTTGGTGTTTTCTCCAGTTCCTTGCTGCACTGTGGGAGGAAAAAGTTTCAGTTTTTCTTTTACCCATAGATAAATGTGCCTGGAAGAAGAAAATGGGCACAGAATATAAATTGATATTGATCCAAGAATTGACTTGAAGTAATAAATTGACTTTCTTCTTGGTCCACAACTCAAACCTAGAGTAAATGTCTTTTTTGATAGGTCCTAATTTCGTATTTAACACAACACTAGAATATATAATTACTGCCAGAAATGGGATTTATTCCCCGCCTAGAGCTTATGATTCCCAGGTCTGAAAGTTTTCTGAAGCAAAGACGACCAGGATTAGAGTTATTAGTCACTAGTTGAAAGTCAACTTGGAAAGCGAGGCACTACTACTTGATGGATGGACTTGACAAGATGAATGTTCTGTTCTGTAGAGGACCCTCAGTGGAATTTGGATCAGTTGTCTAAAGCTAGAAATGTCTCCTAGATGATTATATGTTCATGGTTGTAAGTGCAGTTCCCTAAAGCAAGGCACTACAATTGCCTGTTTTATAAGATGAGCATCTCTAAATAAGTATGGCACTAACACTGCCAAGTTTGGAAGCCAAGTGCTCCAAAGCAAGGCACTCTTAGAGCCAGGGTTTGTACCAGGAACTCCCACACGGACATATTTGGATAGTTGCTCCTAGAGCAGACAAGAATACCCCCCACAGTTCTGTTCTCCAAGGGAAAGGCATCCACTGTGCCAGTTTTGGACGTTCTCTTCAGAGCAAAAAGTCAGCATAAAAGTCCATCCAACATTTTTAGGTTTTCCATTCGCAAAAGTTGTAAACAGCACCTGGAACTTTTATTGGTAGCTCCAAGCGAGCTGATCCGCTACTAAGAAAAGTTAAAACACTGCAGACAAAGAACTGGTCAAGGAGAACTAGCGTGAGCCAGGGCAAACCTGCCATTTTGAATCGGCTAAATTACCGTCAATATCTTTTAGTCACTAGACACTTTAAAAAAAAAAAATGGAAGCACCCAAAATGTACTCGATGTTCACCCCAACGTACAAGTGACCAGTTGCAGAAGGTCCTCTGTTTGGTTGCCAATGAAAATATCCAGGTGTCATCAGCTGATCACCCTGCCTACACTGAGGGGGTTAGGGTTAGTAGAGTAGGGTTAATCGAGAAACTACTTGGTACCAAACGTGAGTGGGAGTCGAGCCAAGCTGTGCCGTACCATGCCTTGGAATGTATCGGTCGTACATGTCAAGGTTGGGAAAAGCACTCGCGTTACTGGGGTTGGAGGTTCACTACCCTAGCAAGTGCAAACATAAAAAGATAGTAGGGCTAATAAACCAGGGAGTTGATAGAACATTTAACAGGGACAATTTCAGTAACTGCATCTGCGGGGATTTGCTTTCCATTTCTGCTTTTCTTCAGTTCTTGCATCAGTCGATCAGACAATACAGAACTGTTTTTTTATTATGCTTCTTACATGTGCTTTGGGAATTCATGTCAGGCATCTTATTATTCCTCCCGTAGATCACTGTGTACAGCATGCACTGAAACTAAGCATGTTTTATTGATACTAGGATGTTTTAAGGGTGTGTTAATTTGTCTGCTAATCAGTCAGAGTCTGTGCTGTAAAGGGAAGCAGCAGATTAGAAACTAATTGCATCTTATTAATAATGCATGTAACCAGCAGCAGTGGATGTACTGTATTCACCGAAATGCTGTGTGTGTGCGTGTGAGATCAGACTTAAACAGTCTTTTCTGTTTGTGATCCAGGGTGTGTGAATGTGATTTGGTTATTGAGGCAGATATGGATATATCAATATTTCAGAATAGTTCATGTAAAAAAAAATGTGCGTTCAACAGTTGTTACAAATGATGTGATGCATATTTATACCATAACATGTCTTATTATAATCATTCTAACCACATTACCAAGCCTACATACTGCAGAAATGACCATCATTATAGGTTAAAAATCACCAAACATGTTAAGATCAAATGAATCGTCATGATATAATCACTGACTTATTCTTACAGTAAAAGTCATGCAGGAAGAAGAATTTCATACCAGCCTCAACCATCCTATAGCTTTCTATCACCAGTCGTGTCTCAATAAATTCATAGAAATCTGTATTTGCATTCAACCGCTGCCTTTTCAGATTTCAACCATCAATGATATCAACAGATCTGATTCCCTTTTTGAAGTTCTGAGGTCATAGAGGTTTATATTTTATGTGTGTGCTAATGTCCTGCTGTGACGCGTTGGCTTGATGTACGTCAGAAGTCTCTTCATTACACATTGTAGATACGGCTTCAAGGGGAAAACGGCTAGTTTAAAAATGAGTGAACCTAAGGAGAGTTGAGTAAGAGAAGAATAGAAAAACAGAAGCAGCGGGAGAGCAGAGGCGGGGACGAATACGATTGGAACAAAATGAGAGGAAGAAGTAAATATGAGGTCTTTTGAGTTCGCAAACCAAAAATCGAAGAAATTAAAACCACTTCAGACGGTTTCTCTTCTAACATCCACCATTCGATTCAAGTGTCCCACTAAGCCATGACAGTGTGCCAGCATGAACACAACCAGTATATCATGGTTTTGGTTAAAATTAGATGTGTCAATCGTTAAAAAAATATTATCACAATCTCTGATTAATCATTATTAATCCCAAGTAAAAAAATAAATAGCATTTACCTGCATTTTCTAAGGAAATGCAACAAATACGCACATGCTTTTGTTGTGACTTTAATACATGTTTTCTGGATTATTGGCATTAAGGTAGCCAAAATCCTCGACAAAGCCATTATCATGGAGAGCCGCTTTGATCACCCTCTGTATAATGTACGCTACACAACGCATATGATCTCTGCTGCTTTCATACTGCGAGCACTATCTCTTCCTACACTGAAGACCCTGTCCACTATCTCCCACTCCTTTGCAACTTCAAGAAACTGGAGCATGCTTCTGCAAAATGTCTTCTCTCCGTTTTTACCTAAAGAACGAGTGCAGTTGTTATTCGTCATGGATCAGGTGTGCTGTAACACAGATGTAGTGATGGCTGCTTACTGATGTCCAGTGATCTATATTTGATAACTGATGATTATTTTGTTATCATAAACCTCATTCTCATGTGCTTACTGTGAAACTGAGTCTATGCCACAGCACTCGCCACCTTTCCAGTCCATTTCAAATCAAATCAAAATGTATTATAGCCCCAAATCACAAGAAATGCCTCAAAGGGCTGGACAAAGCAAACAAAATACAAACATCATAGCATAACAATTATAAAAACATTATACCTCAACATAAGTATTGCCATGTGACTGAGGTGATGGTAATGTTGAACGGAAACTAGGTGATGGAAATTAGTTGACAAGGAAGACGGATGCGAAGAGATGGGTTTTGAGTTTGCTTTTAAAGGAGTCAACGGAAGTATCTTTGCGGATCTGAAATGGAAGACGATTCCATTTCTCTGTCCATCCAATGTCATCGTGTAAAAATGTAATGCAAGCAACAATGGTCATGACTTAAAAGTGTTTGGTCAAATTTCATTTCATTTCAAACCTTTATTTATCCAGATTGTCCCTTGAGATCATAGATCTCTTTTTCAAGGGAGACCTGCAGGTCAAAAACATGCGATATATCTAATTCTCGCCATATCGCCCAGCCCTTCCTTTAGTTAGATGATCTATGGCTGCATGCTGCCTCCTGAAATAGTGCCTCTAGTCCTCAGAAGAAGCTATACAATTTTTATGAAATATATTATTGAGATTCAGGAGAAAAGAGCAGAGGAAAACATACAATTCAGCTCAACTAGCACAGAACCTTAAACTACAGAATCATACAATGTTTATCATGCTTCAGTTGCCATGCCTCACAGTATTAAGTACATTGCCATGGTTGAACAGATAGAAGCAGTTTAATATGTCGTGTCTGAAAAGGTTGTTAAGGGATTAAATGGCTGAAGAAAGATAGTTAAAGAAAGAGTAAGGTGCAGACGTTTCTTGCTTTTTATGAAGTCAGTTATAAACCCTACATAAAATACATAGCGAGGGAGGTTAAATGCGTGACTAAAGGGGGGCTGACGGAGATGAGAGAGAAAGAGAAAAAAGCAGATAGAGGGTGGAAAGGCTAGTTGCCTGGTGACGGAGGCAGAAGGTGAAGAAAGGAGAGAAAACGAGGGGGAGGAGGAGGAGAGCCGTGGAGTTGTTTTCCAAGTGCAAAGAGTTACTGGTCACGATGCCACATCTGCTGCTGCCATCCCTCCCACTGCGCTCCGCCTCTCAGAGGATGAAGAAGAGGTGTTGGCTCTCAGTCTTTACATCTTGCGCCGTATTGGATGATTTATGGTGTTAATGGCTGTAATGAGGGTGAGTTTGAAAACTGGCAGCCAAGGCACATTTTTGGCATTTTTTTTTAGACTGCACTCGCAGTTTTGAGGAAGTGCTGGCTCAGGGTAGGGTATCCAACTTTATCAAAATCCCTTTCTGTTTTTGACACCACAATGAAAGGCCCTAACATCATTGTTAGGGCCTTTTTATTTGAATGTTTACCCTACCAAAAGGTCACTCTACAAGCTTGTAAAATTGCCAGCCACATCCTTGATTTCATTGCTTCTAAAGTAGTGTTATGGTAAGGCTGGCCTCTAAAAGCGGCAAAGGTCACAACCGATACCGCAGCGCTACCAAGGTTTTGCACTCAGCGGCTTGTTATCGAATTCTTGTAAAGGAAGGGGTGAAAGTCAGTGGGCGGCATTTATAATGTAGTGCAAGAAGTGTGAAAGTAGTGCAGGAAAAAGTCCTTGAACCTGCATACGTTTTAGCATTTCGCACGTTTGAATGTCAATGTTTTCTTGACAGTGCTTTTGGTAAGATGGCTGAAATAAAGTCTATAGTTAACACAAGATTTAGAGAGTTTTAGGTTTTTTTTCTCCAATATAAAATACTTCCTCCCACTGGCTAATGTCACAAGCTTTTTTTTATCTGATTTAAAAAGGACTTCTAAACGCCATGTCTTCAAATGTTAGCCGCCTTTAGCTCATCGGTGGTGATGTGATGCTTTGTGACTGTGGTGTGATCTAGCCTTGTGCATAATAGCTTTAGAGTAAATGTTGCTGATTGATTGATGGATGGTTGTCACTTACCTTCTCTTTCATCTCCCCTCTTACCCGTTTTGAATGTTTGGTTGTATTTCTCCTGTTCCTCCTCTACCGTAGTTCCCTTAATGCTCCCTTATAATAATAATAATCCCTTAAAGATTTTGACTTGTCATAGTTCGAAAAGCACAAACAGTTATTAATAACATTAACCATGGCTCTGTGTCAAAATGTCAATGGAAAATGCTTTCTTCAGATATTAAAACAAGGAGATTCCAGGTATGTTCTCCAGATTTCTATCGTTTCAACACCACCTACCCTTCCCTTAAACACTTTGCCAATTATCGAGTGGTGTTTCTTCCTCGACAATAGCACATTTAGCTGAGCAAAGTGGTCCAGACACTGACGTACAGAGAGCGTATCTTTTCAGACGGCAGCCAAGACTTTTGTAGTTTGGCAGACCTACAGAATTAGTGCTAATTAGCTGCAGCTGAGTGCATTTGTCAGCGACAGTTGTCATTACAGTGTTGCTGGTGTAAACAACAATTGGTGACTAAAACATTCACCTCCTACAGCTCGATAAATACTGTTCATTATGTTAGTCAGTTATTCTCAACCTTGGGTTCAGGACCCCTCAGAGGGGCCAGAAGATCAATTTGTAGGGTCGGTTTCCTAATGTTTCCAGGTTAAGAACATTGTATTGCCTCCTAAAGGAATTCCACTGCTTCTTTCCTTGTAAAATACAAGATAGTTTGACCTCTTTAGACCTCCAGAATGATTCCACTGAATATGTCCAAAGTAAAATCACTCTGACACATGTGGGTCCATGAAGCTTTCCAGAAGAATTGCATAAAAAAAGTAGTATTGCAGAATCGGATCAAGTCACAATCATGACGACTTATTTCCTTATTTCTCTGTTGGCCAATTATTGGATATTCTTATAAATAGTTTGGGCCTTGCCTTGGGCATTAGAATCATAGTATAAAACTGTCTCTGGAGATTATGAAACATTGCAAATACCAGCTGACATCAAAGAACAATGAAGTATTATCCGGATAAACTTAATTACTGATTACCTAAGGTGGCAAACGTGACTTATTTCAGGTACTCATGCTCTACTTGTTCTCCTCTGTTGACTGTAGGTTAGGCCTATACTGCCTATTCTCTGAGAGTGATATTTGAGGATCTGTTTTCCAACGTTTCAAACTTCACTTGAAACTCACTCGACAAATAAATGGAAACCCCACTAGTGAGGATGAATTGGACGACCTGAATTTGCGTCATATTTTATAATTGACTTTCTATGCAATTGCACGACTTCCTAAATCTGCATCTGAATACACATCTTCCTTTTCTCTACTCTTAATGCATATGTTTCCCCCCCTTGCTTCCTTTCCTCTTCCTCAAACTCCCTCTTTCCCTTCTCTTACGTCTTCTGGTCTTTCCTTTCCACTTTATCTGACTCCTTTTCCTCATTCCTCGTTTGTTCCTCCTCTTGTTCTCCTCGTCTAACTCAGTTTCTTGACTGTGTTTATTTCTCTTCCTCCGCCTCATTCGGGGACTCGTGACTCTTACTCTGCGCTCCAGCTGACAGAACTTTATTAAAAGTCAAACAGAGGCTTCTCTTTCTCTCTCACATGCGTAAATGTCATCAGCATTGAGTGTGTGAAATGTGATCAACAATAAAAACCTCAAACCTGACACGCACAATCACACACACAGTCAATCTGCTGGAGGCTGGAGACTCATACATTTTTTAAATACAGTATTGTCAGCCTGTTCTTCCTTCTCTGTCTCTTCTTTATCTTGATCTTGATTTTCCTATTGTGTATCCTTTACAAGTAAAAGGTCACGTCATTTTTGCCCTAATCATTAGATTTCAAAGAATGTTGGAGAGTGTCTGTCAAGGGAGAACAATAGCATCCATTCTCCATGAAACTGTCTAAAGATGCCATGTTCTGATTGACCTGATAAGAATGTTACTGTCCTTGTAAATAGGTCCTGTGTGTCAGGAGGAAAGCAGACGTAGTGTAAAGACCATCTGTTGTACAGCCTAAAGGTTCTCTAAAGGACTCGAGGGTTGTCAAAACTGTCCCTATCGAAGTCAGTGAATTGCGTGTAAATGTAATAGGGCTGACTAAAAAAAATTAACGCCACTAATTATTTTAACGCGATTTAACGCATGTGCATTATTTGTCCTCGGCCGCCCCGTAGTTTCAGAGCGCATCGAGTTTAAAATACCATCTATACAATCCAAGCACACTGCTGATGCCGACAGCCCCGCTCCTGCCGCCCGCTTGCGGCAGACCACACTTGAAAGTGTGCGGGGGGGACGCCTGGACGAGCTGCAAACTTTCAACAAAGATTGCTAAATGGGTGGCAACAGCTTGCAGGCCAATTAACATTGTGGTTGACGAGGGGCTGCGTGATATAATTCGGGTCGCATCCAACGACTGCACTTATGAATTGCCTTCCAGAGCCACCACTGTGTCGAAAATACACAACTTGTATGAAGTCCAAAAAGCGAAAGTAGAGGATTTAAGAAAGACTTCCACAGTTGCGCTCACCGGAGAGTATTGGATTTCACTCAGTAATGACAGTTACCTCGGGGTCACAGCGCATTATTTTGACCCACAGTGGGAACTTCAGTCGCATGCTTTGACTGTTATGAAAACAGAGGATCGGCATCACACACACACACACACACACACACACACACACACACACACACACACACACACACACACACACTCTAATTATTGTATGAGAGAGGTTCCAGGTTGAATTGAGGCGAATATGTGTCATTGTTCAAATGATAATAAACAAACATTTGCATAAAGCATATTTGTCCACTCATATGTTAAGAGTATTCAAAACTTGAAAAATATCCTTCTAAGGTACATTTAGAACAGATACAAAATGTGCGATTAACTATGGACAATCATGCGATTAAATATTTTAATCGACTGACAGCCCTAAAATGTATACATCTGGAGTAGAAGAATAGGAAGACACAGTTTCTGAGTTTGAGAAGGTGTTTTAAAAAAGAAACTAGAAAAGTAGTAAAGTCTACAGCCACGGTAGAAGCTGTGAGAGACTATTTACTTTGAGACATTTCGAGTTAAAACCATAAATGTCAACCGAGAGGAAAAGTCAGCAGATCACCTCAGTCACTAGAGGAGTTCTTCCTCAGGGCATTGTGGATATCTCGTATACCACATTTCAATGCAATCCATCAAAAAGTTGAACAGATATTTCAGTGTGGATCAAGACAACGTGCAGCGTTTCATTGGAAGAGTCGTGGTAAATGGACTCACAATGGATCCCACAAGTATTGAGGATAACGGTACAAAGTACGACGTTTCTAGTCCTTTGGTTCAACGGTTCTTGTTTCCTTTTTAAATAGCTTTGTAATTAAACTCTTCAAACAACTAATTTGCCGAATCTGAGTTCAATAAAGGTCCTTCAAATGCACCATCTGTTGCTGACATTATCCTCACACAGTCTTAATTAATCAATAAATACTTAGAATTCATCTCCTTTTATTGATCACTGCGGTGTCACTTTAAAACAGGAGGTGGTCCTGACCTCAGCGTCTGCTTTTTCTGCTGACTTTCTGCCATTACAGCGACTTGTGAAGAGTGTGACATAAGACATGATGATCAGCAGTTGCGACATAATAGTCTCCATTGTGCTGGTAGAAAACAACAATGTGAGTACTGGCTGAGTCACATTTTACGACGGTGAGTCTAAACAATCAATACCTGTTCTCCTCGGTTTGTGAGAAGCGGTCGAGTTCGGACTCGGC
Organism: Trematomus bernacchii; assembly: GCF_902827165.1. NCBI lineage: Eukaryota > Metazoa > Chordata > Actinopteri > Perciformes > Nototheniidae > Trematomus > Trematomus bernacchii. The sequence goes on from NW_022987567.1 coordinate 5,224,952, forward strand.
ATGTCGGTCCCAGTTTAGAGGCTTTTGTAAAATAAAAACAAGTTTCTGTCTTTCATACTTTAACTTCCATCACACTTCTGTTGTAGGGATAATTCACTTTGAACCAAATGGTCTACCCCATGGTGGTGCTAGAGATAAGTCAAGGGATCACCATTTAATTTATTAAATCCTCTTCTTGCATTAATATACAATGGCATACCATGTTATGGTTGTTAAGATGTTACAGTTTTGACAGATTCAATTTTTTTGCACATTTAGAAAAACACAGGACTGGACCCAAGGTACCTTTTTAGGTTAGCATGTCCCTCAATACAAGTATGAATAATAGACGTACAATATGCCCTAAAGTCAATAAAACAATAAAATCAAAGACCAAAAAAGTCAACAACAGATTATATAACAGTCATGAGGGGATTACAGATTACAGTAATCAAGTCAAGAGGTGACACAGTAATAGATAACAGGACATGATTATTCAAAATGGCTTGTATTTGGCTGAGATTTAAAACTGATAAAAGCTGCCATTCTCAACACAACTGACCTGTTTGTAAAAGTGTTTAAAAAGACATTGAAATGTTTTACTTTGTTATACAAATTTGACTGGTGACAGAGCTAGGAGGGCCACACATAATTACCTTGCTTTAGTTTCTTTTAGTTAGAGAAAGGGCCACTCCAATTCAATATCTAGTTTTGTGTAGACAGTAACAAGTTATTTTCCGAGAGCAACCTCTGTCGTGTCCATCTAAAAGGTAGAATTGTCCATCGTCGGCATAACAGCGATACAGAATGTTTTATTTCCTATTCTAAGAGCCAAGTTATATGTATAATGAAAGTCTTAAAGGGCCTCAAGTGGTGGACCGACAAACATTGTCAGTTTTATAATTGATACTCATCTCAGAAGACATTACATCTTTTGTACTGGGTTACGTTTTGAAGCATTTTGATTTCAGATCATTTAAATGCTGCCGTCTGGATGTTGACGGGGGAAAAAGAAATGTGAACGTCCTGCGCTGGTTACCTGTTCATAACATAACTGACTTTGATATATTAGCTTCTATCTGTCGTGCTACACGTAGATTCATCACTACGTTGTTGTGTGTGCATGCTTTCTGTATTATTGTAACCTGTTTTCAAGAGTATAACACCTTTTATACAAACCTCAATGATTTTTCTTTATGTGTTCAATAAACCATCAGCACGTTCTGGTTACTGTATCTTGACTACTTCCTATTTTGTGTGGATTGATGTGAGGCTTCATGACGCTTGACCCAACTGCTCTGTGCCGTAGTAGTTTTATTACAACCATGTACGTAACGTTGTAGGGTTTGTGTGTTTTAAAGGTTTCAACTTCCTAAATACATTTTACAAAGAGTTATCCCTGCTTGTTCTCAAGTCTGTAAGGAATAGCTTCGTCCCTATGTTCGGATTTGAACTAGTGACCTTCTGCTTACAAGCTATCAGTCTCTGAGGAGAAAGACAAGTTGTGTTCTGCAGAGTGTTTGTCCCTGGGTAAACAATGTTAAAGGAGAGGACATTCTTCCGGTGTTTAAGGCTTGTAATGGAAACTGTGTGACTGACACATTGTTTTTCACCTTCAGCTTAGCCACAACTTTGCTGGTGGTTATGTAAAACTGTGTAGCTGAATCAAAAATACATCCTTAAATGTTGGTAGTTCATTAAAGTCCTAAAGACACATGCCTTTTTCCTGTTTTAATCCTCAACATGAAAAAGGCAACTTTAGATTATTGCTTAGAATTGCCAAACATTTGGATCCGTTTGTTTCAGTTCATTACCATTTAAATCAACCTGCAGTTTGGAATGCTGTTGCATATAAGTGATCAAAGCGGTTACATCATTTGCTGATGCAGCTACAAGGTTGATTTAGTTTCAGAATGAGGGAAGACACAATATTTGTCTCGGTTGTTAGTGAAACTCTGTAAAGGGAAATGCCCACCCAGAAGCTTTGACACTGTTCCTGCAAATAGGCTGGAGTTAAGACGCCTTCACATGATGCGCGGTAAAACGGCTCTGCGCTGACATTGCCGTTTTGTTTCTATGGAGAATGCGGTGCCTCCCGACTGGGCGAAAGCGCTCAAAATTGTCGCCTAGCGCTGAGCCCAAGTTTCAAATGATTGCAAGTGGTATCATGTTTACCGCAGACCTTTGATACGCAACCAATCAGACGACAGCTGAATGATTTGGCACAAGCTAGCAGGGTAGGTAACCATAAACTTCACTGGTAGTTTTCACCGCCGTGCGCCCAACCTTCTGGTGCGCTAAGAGCAAATGGAGTATCATGTGAATGCAGCTTGATGCTCTTTTGAAACATCCCTATCTACAATATCGTTGTAGTTTATTTTTTTCTTACAAAATGTAGTTTGCTTCTGAAAGAAAACCCTGTTTCACTCTCGAAAAATGTTAGAAATATTTGTGTTTTGTTTCGTGTCGGACTGAAGTGTGAGGTAAATTCTAACAGACGGATAAAGACCGGAGGAAATGTCTTTACAGCCTGTTGTATGTGTTCTGTGTTAGACTGTGAGCCTTTTACTATCAGCAGCTTTGAATATGTTTACACACACAAACATCGACCGACAGATAGACACGCAGACAGACGATTCCCACCATTCACATTCTGTTCTGAAATGTATGGCAGCGATGACTGTTGTATAACCAGTGGACCCTGTGAAAGTGATGCGAGCTGTGTGTGTGTATCTTTGTTGCAGTATTATCTCTCTCCGTGAACTCATTTCCATCTCTGTGTCGGTTGTGTGTCTTGTTCTGTACCAGTGAGAGCCTTGCAATATATCACCACGTTCAATTTTTAAGCACTTCTCTCTGGTTCACTGGGAATTGGGGACTGGCTGTCCCCGACTCGCAGCACGTTAATGCTTAATGTCAAAGTCTGAGCAGATTGGTTTGGACCTTGTTGCCCTTTTCACATTCAGCCAATGTGATTGAGGGATTGTAAATGTTTCAAAGCATCTCTCTGCAGCTTTCTGAGCCGAGTCGAGTGCCGCTGTTGGTGCTGATTTAGTGGAAAGAAGCACAAATACACATATCCAGTATGTCTCTAAAGGGACTTTAGCGTAGAGGGGGAAATATTCAAACTCAGTGGTGTGAGAGGTTGTGTTGTCTCAGTAAATTCATTGTTTGGTCCACTGGCCTGTTATGTTTCTGCCTACCCTCGGTGCATTTACCTATTATACAAATCATGTGGAACATTATTAAAGACTCCATGACATGGAGTGATGTCACGGTCCTGCTGACGTCGCCATGTTTGCACCAACAACCGTCGCTCAGTGACAGACAGACTAGTCTACTGCTGTTTGAGGGAATGCTGGTTTTTTTCTTTAGTGACTACAGGCAAGCAAAAACAACATTACACGTTAATAATGGTAATAAAAGGATTGTCTTGTTTGTAGAGGATCTTTTTGCTTGGGTAAGTGAGAGACCTACTTCGAAGTATACCCATTGTGTTCCATTGGCCCAACTTGTACCACAAGCATTATAAAATATGGTTAGAAGAATGTCAAGGATTGCTCATATGACAACACGGTAGATCATGTAAAAATGACTGGCAATCGACTCACTACAGAGAAGACTTTTTAAGCCTAGTCAAACTTATCAATCATATCAACAACTTTATAGTTTTCTACCAGGAACTGCAATATTTAGATCAAACCTGTTAAAAAAAAGGGTGTTAGAGTGAATCTGTTTCATACAAATCGCGATTCTATCTCTGCCGATTCAGAATCGATTCAGAAATTCCAAGAATCGATTCATATTTTTCAGTCTTGCCGCAACGCTGTTTTCCATATTTATTTATTTGTATACGCCGTGAGCTCCGTAATGTTCCGCTAACATTAGACTATATGCAGCATCCAGGGAAACACACCAGGAAATCCTCTTCACTCTGTCCGCTCGTCATGCCTCACAGGGCGGACTCCTGAGCTATTTTGAATCGCGAATGTGAATCGAATCGTGACCCCAAGAAATCGAATCGTGAGATTTCCTGAATCGTGCACTCCTACTAAATAGCGACCTTACAGGCAGTTCTGTGTAAAGTCTGATGCCTGAAGTGCACCATGAGAGCATTACATTAGGTGTATCAAATGAGGCATGTCATTTATTGTTTTCAATTCGTTTGGGCCCTAAGTCGAGCCCCCAGGAACAGTGCCGGGCTTTGAAGCCATTTTTATAGTGCCCAAACTGTGGAATTACGACCTCCGTGTCAGTCATGTGACGCCCTGGGGCCCATAAAGACACTTTTGGTGAACGAGCAGATACCATTTTCTTTAGATTGTTAACTTTTCAGTACAACAGTTAAAAAAGCACTACGTCCTATAAGTTGTATAATATGCTAAAATCTTTTTGGCTGAGTTGAGACCGCCCGGTATGCAGGGTTAATGGAACCATGCGCTATCAACCCCTTTAACTGCAAAAGTCAGCAAAAGAGAGTAGGGTATTTTTATACTTATAAATTGAGCCATTATAGCTTTATGAACCACTGAACCTCTTTAATAGGAAAGAGCAGGACCCCACTTCCAATGCTGTATGCAGTATTCTTATTAAATCCACGCTTTAAGTTTCTGTGGAATATATGTTTGCTTTCTTGATTAAATGATTGTATAAATGTAACAATCTTTAATAGTTGAAGTTAGCTTAGTGCACCCAACTGGATGTCAACATGGTGTGAAGGCAGATACCCTCTGTGCCAGAAGTTGACACGGGACATGGTATGAAATCAAAATGTAACCATTGCGAGACGGAAAAGGATGGATATTGGGAGAATTTGTCTTTTTATGACTCCCAGATAAAGCCTTCTGTCGTCTTAGAGAAAAGGAAGCTCATAGAGAAAGGAATAGTTTCAGGTGTAGCAGAATATTGTCTCCTGCTGTCGGTGTGTCCTTGCAGCAGGTGATAGATGTTGTTTTGTCATGGTAACTGTCAGTGTTGTGGAAAGGTGGCATTTAAAGGCCTTAAAGGTCACCAACATGAGCTGCATGATGCCTCACTGCTCGGACACATGTAGACTCCAAACCAGCTTAAAAGGGACAGCAGAGATATTTAAAAAACAAATCTATTTATGCTTTTCAGCCATATCTGCCAATTAACACATGCTTTTAACATCTCTTTCACCATCCAAAGAGTGCACGCAGAGAGACATTTTATATATTTTAAACATATTTTTCATGTTTTTCTTAAACTTAAAGCCACACAGATGTTTGTTAGTTTTACTATTAGGACACACAGACACACTTTTCCAGTTGTATTACTGGTACAGAAGGAATAGTTTTTCTCAAGTAGCTGGGAGCTTTAATGATTTAAGCTTTAATGATGCAGTTAAGGAGTAAATGGCCCAATAAAGCCAAAATAAGAAGAACATTGGAGAGCTATTGTGACTCAACATCACCAGCATGCCTACCTGGCTAGCGAGTTAGCACTTAGCTTGGCAGCTACAGTAGATAACTAACAAGCTCAGCCAGTGGGCACTACTGTATATCAACAAACTTCTAAAACACAATCATTTAAGAAAAATGCTGATAAATATGGCTATGCCACTCTTACATGTGCCCAATGAAATGAGTGAAGTAAATGAGTAACAAAAACTGTGTGAAACCCTCGCAAGACGGTTAAAGATAAGACATTGACCCTAAAGCTGGCTACACACCAACCCGATTTTGGGAGTCAGAGGCAGTCGGGCATTCGCGGCGCCCTACTCAGGTTGGTGTTTCCCGCACCGTCGTCTCTTTACGGCACCTTTTCACACCTCCGCGGCCTCAGAGAAAGTCAGCCCAAGCAATCACTCTGATTGGCTGTTCACACTACCGCTGCCTGCTGGTAAGGACAGTTATTGCCACTCGTCGACTGAAGTATTTGCGGTGTGTTCGTAGGCGGGCAGCGTAGCGGGCGGCATAGCCAACGTAAAAGTCGGGACGCCTTCGGTACGCGTTCTTTGGTCTCAGGTGGGTGTGTAGCGGCCTTAAAATGGTTAAGGTGAGTATGGGTGAATGGGCCGCAAAGTTTTTCCTAATCTAGGGTTACCCTTGTGACACAGAGTCACTTATCAGCCATATTGGTTTATTTGTAAGTAAATCAATGTGAAGCAAAACTAAAAGGCATTATTGTATTTTTTTTTTTTCTTGGTTGGGACCAAATGAACCAAACCATATGTGGTACAGCAACTCATTTAGATATGGGTTTAAAGCTTGTAAATCTCAGTTTAACTGAAGTGTCTCCTTGTGTTAAGGGAGGAGAGGAGGAGTATGAAAGAGGAAATCTCCTCCGCCTGTATCCCTTCACCCTCTCTGCTCTGCGGTGTCTCCTCCTGTTATTGTCAATTTGGGTGATGGACGTTTCTAATGAAGCTGTCATGGCTGATGGCCAGCTAGAGACTCACCAATGCTACGATGTTGCTCAGAGCCGAGGGGAGCAAATAACACTAATTGTAGCTGGGCAGATCTGTTCTAGGAGTAGTAATATTCTCATTGGTTGTGGAAAACATCTCAATGGGTTGAGCCAAATAACTAGATTTACATACAAGAAATGTGCATTAAAAACAGTAAAAAATGCATTATTTAGTTACAAGCAAAATAATATACAGTAATTGTATTGCAACAGTGGATTAGTAATGGAACTCAATCTTCACATAACCTTTAATACTAACCATACATTTGTTTAACTATTTACTCAAACTGTAATAAAACAGTCATATCATCCAGGAGATGCAACATTTCTCTCATTTGAATTATACTCTATTTGAAAACCTGCAGTTCTGGCCATCAATTTATGACTAATATTTGTTTTAGTGTTTTACAATCCTTATTGAGGTTTATAATATATTATCTTACATGTAGTAGACAAGCCCTGGCGAGTCCTTCAAAATAGCAATCCAACAAAACTGCATTCTCATGAATCTTTTCGTGGAAGAAGTTCTTTCTCTAAGATTACACTCGCAGTTTTACATGCATGGTTATAATTAAGATTAAACCAATCCAACAAATGAAAATGTACTTGGTGATGGTTAGGTAATAGGTCATGGCTTTGCTCAAAAAGAATACGTTCACTACTTTTGATGAATTGCGGACATATATTTTAAAAGTCAACATTGATGCTGATTTAACACGAGGCATGTACATTGGTCCTGTATTTTTTTTAAATCAAAGCATCCATACTGACCGTTTCCTATATGGACTTCCATTGCATTTGATCGGAAACCTATATGTGATGTCGAAGACCGTACCTGTCTTTTATCCTTTATCCTTGTTTTACCATCTTCTTCCTGTTTTACGGCTACTGCTGCACACACACAAACACGCACCCTTATCAGGTAGTAAGTGCAGAGAAGCCACAGGTCATGCTGGTAGAGGAAGTGTGCGGGTGTGTGCGGTTGTGTGTGTGTGTGTGTGTGTGTCCAGAGCTAGCTAACTGTAGCTCTGCCCCACCCTCTCATTACACAGAGGAGCAGTGAGAGAGACAGAGAGAAGCAGAATATAACAGAGAAGGACGAGGTGAGAAGCAGCGAGAGAAGAAGAGAGAGACTTAAACCTCTAAATCAGCGGGTAAATAACCAGGCGGCCTGCTGCTCAGATGGTAAGGACACCAGTTAACTGTACTGGTTTACATTTGGATAGTTAGTTGGTTATCAGGCCATAGAGTAAGTTACTCATAGTAAATAATAATTTCACATCAAAACGATTAATTCTGGCAGTGAAGTGAATTGTATCTAGAGCATTGTTTTAAGTCTCTTTTTAAGGTAAATTGTTGCATAGCCTAAGTTTTTGTTTGCCATATTATGTGGCTTTGCATTTTACTTGCACCATTGTGTCAATTGCACTATTTTACTTCCTTAATTATGTTTAGGTCTTTAGGGTATTGTATGTTGCACTGTTGGAGGAGCTTTGGATTTAGGATGTTCTTTGCCAACTACACTGCAGCATGGGTGCATATGACAATAAAGCCTTTGAATCAAGAACAAGTATATCTTAGTCTGGGTTAGGGTTAGGGTAAACAGTTATTGTAAAAGGTAAGAATGTAAGGGGTGAATGTGGTATGTTCTGCCTTTTCAAAGTCCAAATAAGTGATACAATTTGGAGTCTTTTCACTAGACTATTTACTATACACTAGTGTACGTTTCAAATTTGTCCGCTGTAATTAGTTGATGTCTTCATTTGTGTTGGGAAATCCGAGAACAATCGTCTTCACTTGGAGACAAAATATATTACTTTTCACATTGTAATATTCACATTTTGTGTAAAGACACCAGTTCGAAGAAATACAATAGCTCTCGAATAATGAATAAATAAATAAACAGCCCCTGTTTGTAAAGGCCTTTGTGCAGGTTTTCAGTTTGTTTGACAGTCTGCGATGAGCTGGTCTGTTCGGGAGTTTTTAAGTTGTATTTAGATGGTTATTCAGTGAATTCTTGGTCCATTTTGGTCAGTCTTTCATTCAGTTGTTCAGGCAGGAATTCATTCGGTTAACAAGCGAGACAGTCAGCAACGCAGAGCCATTAAACTAGTGATCCATTTATCCCTCCAGCCAGGCAGGCAGCGAGTCAGCTGCTGGATGAGGGGAGTGGCTCTCTGCCTCTCTGCCTCCAGCTGAAGGAGAGTCAGTCATCCAGAGAGTCAGTCATCCAGTCATCCAGCTTCCCACTCACTCAGTCAGTCGGTCAGTCGGTCGGGTGTAGATGCAGAGCTGCTGGTCAGCTGCTCCGGATAGCTCGTATCTCCCTCAGGATACACTCTGTTGAATCAGCTGAGGAGCCACTGAGAGGTAAGGAGCTCCGACGCTCAGCAGGATGTTTTTTCGGCCAATTTTGGCGAGTACAATTCAAAGCTGACTTTTGTAGGCATGTGACACGCTGCAAGGTGATTCAGAAGAAGGGTTTGTGTGCAGATGTAGATACAAAAAAAATGTGTTTAGCTGGGAAAAGGCTGCTGTAGAATGTGATCACACCCTTTTTTCTACAACTTGAAAACTGTTGCTGCGTTGTTGCGCTCAGCTGCATCATCCTGCCTGCTTGTAAGCTGCTCATTAATTTTCTCTGTCTCATTATACAGTATGTGTGATAAATTAAACAGGAGGCTGTTGTTTCTACTTAAACTTGTTTAACTAAGGGATGACTTTTGTCAACTTAGTGTTATCAGAAAATCAGTTTGACTTGTAGTTGTCCGTTTATGTATATTTTTTGGAAACTGGTCCTTGTGTCTGTTAATATGAGAAGAGGGTTTACCAAATATTCATGAAATCATTAATAGAGACAGTTTGTAAGCCTTTGAAAAGGGTTAAAGAAGATTTTGAGCCTTTACAAACGGGGTCAACCTTTTACACAGCACACTTTATATTGTTGATAGAATTTTTATTTTACGAAAATACATTATGTTGAATTGTAAGACCATTTATTTTTGAAATGGAAGCTCCACTGAGACTTAGACAAAGGACTGATTGGTTCAAAGATTATGGGAGCCATACAAACACGTATTGTATTCATAGAGATGAAGCAAAAGACAATTTTCCACATCATGGACTTTAAAATGTCCTACTCAGACTTACACTGTAGCAACTTCTGTAGACGGTTAAAAGGCCTAGTAATCCTAACTCCACTGTGACGATCATACAATTACGCACTGAAATCAGCTGCTTTTTAATGCTGTTTATAAAACCAAAAGAGCGAGCAGTTAATGTACAGGAATAGTTATCACAAGACATGACAGTAACCCACTTTTAAATCTAAATTCTCCCTTAGAAGTACATGAAAAGACGTCATTTGAGCTCTTACTGTATTACACTTGGCTTCTTTGAGGGAGGCTTTTAAGCAAATGTTAGATTAGCATAAACCTGTTGGTTTAAAAAAAATGTTTTAAGTTATCAAAGTGGATGGGCCAGGAGTCAATCAATTATTAACGTCTCTCGAAAACCCTTCACGAATTAACTGTAATGTTTCTTTAGCGACCAAGCTAGCTACCCTGTTAAAAGAGAGTATTTGATGGGCAGCATTTGTTGGGGAGCAATTGTTTTTGACTGACTAGCACGGGCACATTCAGGGATGGCTAGCATGTTAGCAGTTAGCTTGCCAGCTCCATCATTTCATTAAGTAGCCCAGTTACTACATACTTTGCTTCTGGTGTGGCAATGAAAATGAAAATGCAGTGGTTTTCAACTTGACAGTAGCCATAAATGGGGTTTTTCTCTGTTTTTTTCTTTGGTCAGCAAATCTCATGACACCTCCAAAACCTACTAATCTTTTCTACCTAACAGTATTGCTGTATAGCCAAAGCTTAGTGGCGTATCTATGCTTTGAACATCCATTGTTAAGGCAGACCGCTGTAATGTTTAATTAAAATGAACACGGACATTATTCTGATACAATCCCGAACAAGCTTTCTTGCTATTAATATTTAAAAGTACAATTCCAGGCTGGTTTGTTTTTGGGCTGACTATTATTTTTACCAGACACAACATTTACACAAAGGTTTGCGGTTAAACTCATGAACCAAATAATGAACAGCTGTATTTCTACTTCTCTAAGGTCCGGTTTCTTTGATTTTCTTTTTTTACGTATTTAATTATCAAACGGGGCACACTTTAATTTCAATGAACACGTTTTTTATAGTTTGTCTTTTGAACTGGTCACAAAGTCTAACACTCTGATATAGGAACATCTGTGTAAATGAAAAATGGCCACTTTGTTTAAACAGTATTATCTTAAAACTGGTTTGACTTCAGAGGAAAACTAGAGCCATTTTTAAAGCCTGTAAAATGTTCGAAAACACTAATTAAAATGTCTGTTCTACTGCTCTTCAAACAGAAGCACTTCTTCTTTCATGATTTAGTAGATTCTGAGGTAAATATTTGACTCCGGCATGCATGCGTAATGATGAAAATGTAGACGCCATTTTGAAAATAAAATGACTTGAGTGTGTTTGTTTCAAGTACAAGAAACACCCTTGGGTATTTAAAGGTCCCATGTCATGCTTTTCCGGTTATTACCCGTCCCCTTGTGTGTTACTGTATGAAGGTTTTTCTGCATGCAAACGGTCTGCAGAGTCACAAACCCTCTAAGTACACCCTGTAGCGAGTAAAACTCTAACACAGAAAAGACCTGTCTATGCTGCCCCAGAACGCCTCGCTGGAGATTTCTTTTTTTCCATTTGTGTCTTCCGGGAACCGCATGACGTCATGCGGTTCCCGGAACCAAAATGGACCAATCCGCGGAGCTCCTCACACACCAGGAGGGGTGGGGACCTTTAGCGTACATTGACTTGCATAGAGCTCCCTGGTTGGTAATAGACGAGTTGGGATCACGGAGAAATGCTCTCCGCAGACCCATTCTCACAGCGTTTATAAACCTTTTTCTTACTCAATATCAAGCCACACTTATTGTTTTTACTTCGGCTGTGAGTGTTTGTGTGTGCTCAGGATGAGTTTCGCGCTGTATCGCCGACCCGGAAACCACACCAGTAAGCCAGCTCACTGAGCAGCGAGCCTCGCAACGACCCGACCAATTAGAGCACACTGGGCTCATAGGGAGGGGGGGTGAGCAGGAGCTCCAACAAGCCGTTTGGGCCAGAGAGTGAATACACATACTATACAGAGATGCTGTATGAGAAACCAATGTGAGTTTGGAACATTGCACAATATAAATCTATTTTAGTAGACCTCAACAATAGAATTATGATCAGTGGAAATGGCCATGACATGGGACCTTTAAACACTGAAACATGACACATCTTGCACTTGGCCTTACTTTATGGCACTTAAGTGGAAGTAAAACCTTCTTGATGTTATCGCTTTAAAAATGCCATACCAGGAGAACAGGTTTTTTTGTCTCCGTACAGGCTTCCTTTCTCAATAATAAGGTCTTATTTTTCAGCACAAATGTTGTACGTTGTATTCATCACTGTTGTTTGACACGGAAACTAAAGCGGACAATGCTGAAATAATAGCTGACATATTTATTTATCGCTTATGTGAAGTCATCTATTAAACTAACACCCCCCTCCTCTCAGTATCTGTTCTAAAGTTAGGCATGTGACATATTGAAAGTGTAAAACCCCCCTCTGTCTATTCATAGTGGAGGACAGTGACGTGTGTCAGTGCGTGATGAAGATTTTTTTTCAAGATTCAAGGCTTTTATTGTCATTCGTACATAGCTACAGTGTAGTTATGTCGATGAAAATCTTAGGTCCCAGGCTCCTCCAACAGTGCAACACAATAAAATAGTGCAAGTAAATGCAATAAAATAGAATAGAAGTAGTGCCATACGAGTCTATATACAAGTGATACATAATTTAGACAGTGTATAGTTTTACCAACCGGTGCCTTAATACCATGATATTTTGGAAAATATAATCAAGTACTGTATGCAGCAGGTTACATAAACATTAACCGGATCACAGTAACAAGAAGCATAAGTAAAGTTATAAAAGACACAACATGTATTCAAAAAGAAGACCAAAGAGAGACTAAATGTAATAATTTGACTGGTAGTGAGTGCACTTAATGTGAAATCCTTTTAGAGTTGTTGGGTTAGATATTCAAATCTCTACCACTGATGGCAAAACTACAGTAAGAATATAACATTTTTTTCAAAGTGTTTTGCTGCCATATTAATTAATGAATGTGTATGTGCTTTACGCAAATGTAACATTTGTATTATTCATATTCAGTGGGTTTTATTTTCCATCTCATGTCATGTATTATATTCTTTTTCATCACATTAAATCACATCACATTTATATTTGATTATCTAGTGTGTGTTTAGTTTCCATCTTATTTCCCATTATTTACAACATGCTTTCTATAATCATTCTACGTCTAAATGGGTTTTCACAGATGTTGTGGTGTGTATATAATTTCCATTGCCAGCTTCACATCCGCAGCATGTCTATATCTCATTGAACAAAAATAAGTGGTAATAATAATAATAATAATTAGAATTTGAAAGAAGCAACTGAAAAGCCTATTGTAAAATGTAATGACTACTGAACACATTTTCAAGTATGTGGTATAATTGATGTTAATACCTCCTTTGCATTTCCTGGTATTCATTTCAAAAGGTGCAAAGGTTTTAAAATGTTAATGTTGTGCCACTTTTGCAAATAAATGCCCATTTTATATTATAGTTTTGATAAACACAGAGAATAAAGAGGACATATTGTGGTCAGTTTAAGGTTCATATTAGTATTTAGTGTCTCTACTGTGACATGTTTCCATGCTTTCTCATTCTGTGCTGCAGCACCTCTTTTCACCCTCTGTCTGAAACCAGAGCCCAGTCTGCTCTGACATTGTGAGTCACTGGTTTACACTTTTTTTATTTTTATCTTTCACCCGCTCCTTCTCTCTCACACACTCTTGCACTTCTGAACACACCAGGGCTATAAGATCTGTCTTCAGGACCAGATTAATGACCGGATGAGCCAGTAACTATAACAGGTGTCAAAGGTTAAATTGATTTCCAATTCCTGTCAGTATATAATTTGGCTCCATTACCGAGATAAAGCAACATGGCGGACAATATATACATGTGTTTCAAATGTTAAAGGCTTGTGAAGAGGACATTCAAAAGCAGAGTTTTTAAAGGAAAGGAGCTTATTTTGACCAACATTACTATTTTGGGAGGCTTTAGAGATTTCATTTTGAAACCTTTGCTCAAAGGAAGCAGTATTGCTCCTGTGGAGAAATTAGATCAATGTCTCTGCCCCAGGCATTGAACCCACATGGGGGTTTATTGGATGAGGCGTTTGTAATGAAACAGCATAATGAATAGCTTAGACTTATATCACCATTTCTATGTAACATGTGGGTTGCTACTTGACACTGGCTGTTATTGCTTCTATGAAATAAGTACTTGAGTATAGTAGTATAGGACTCAAGCACACACATATAACACAAGATTAGCCTCTTAACAGTATAACAGTATACCCACTTTCAATGGTAAAGAAGTTCAAAGTGGAGATCATTGTATTTTTACGACCCAGCTTGTAATGATGCTGTGTGCACTGTCCTGGGGCGAATGACAGAACCACAAATTCAGTCAGCTGGCTGATCACATGACCTCCAACTCAATAGGCAATGAATAAAAATAACAGAATAACTCAATATAATATATGGAGAAGAGTCACATTAAGAAGAAATGTGCTGTGAAACAGAACTGATAGTTTGGTTGTTCATAAAAGAGCTGAGTAAAGTGTTTAATTTATTAAAAACTGTATTCCAATAAGCCAGTTTTAGGTCCTTAGTATTGTGTATACTCGCTCTGTTATGGTCACCTATTTCCCCCATGCAAGCATTTCACTTAGTTCAGTTTTGTATACATATCTGCATATAAATTCAGAACCTGTGGAAGGTGGGACAAGAACTTGGTATCAGAAGCTTTTTGGTGTCCGTATGTAGTCCTTGTAGTATTGACGAATCACATTTGAGCTGATTTTGGCTGCATAATAGTACATGTAAAGGGCAAAAGAGGTGGAATGCATTGGCCAATAGGGAAATTGGAACCCATTGCCTATGCTCTGACAATGATTAAGCACTTTTTTTTAATAAAAATGTATCTGCATTGAAACATGAAACAATCCTGTTGTGATGTCATGGCCCAACTCCAACACCATATTGTATCTCAAATTGCTGGTCTGAGTGCTGCAGTGATGACATAGTTTTGGAGGGCCAACCCAGAAGGAAGTAAGCATCGCAAGAGGTTCATGACTAAAAGCAATGAGATTTTCCCAGTGGAATGTTGAACCGGAAATAAATTGTGTGGCAAACACACATTTATGATACTTACACGTTTTGTTCAGCAGCCTAATCGCCACATTAACACCGTTTTAATGTTCTTGGGAGCATATATGTAATCGGCAGATGAAAAAGGTCTTACTGTTGTCTATAGACAAACTTTATAATGTATGCATGGCTTCGTGTCATCCACAGCTGAGCTAAGGCAGACTTGTTTTTGCCGTGAAAACGTTAGAAGTCTAATTTAGTCACTTAACTGCCAATTTATTACTCAAACAGTAGAAGCTTTGCACTTTTCTCTTAGGCTTCTATTAACTACATACCCATCTCAGGCTTCTGACCAAAAACATGTTAAAAAAAACGAATATCTGGGTGTTAGGACTTGTTTCTGCATCACTATGGGGTTCTGAACTTTGTACTTTAGGGTTATTGTTGGAAAACTCATTCCTGTTTTATTCCATTTTGGCCAAACACCAATGATTCACTAAGCTCTGAGACTAATTTAATAGATTCTTCAATCCCTCTTCGCTTGATTGGTTAATTTATGCAGCCAAAGATAGATTGTTAGAGGAAGAAGAGCACTACTATCTAACTCATCTCTCCAACCACAAGTTAACTTCCTGTATTTGTGTTTCAAAAAGACCAATAAAGCAGTTCATCCTTTCTTGTACAACTACTACATCTCGCTGATCATGTTAAGTCAATATAAGTGGGAATAACTGAAATACAGCTTCTGTTCCTGAAAGTGTTTATGGTAGATCAGCCAAAATAGACTCAAAGGCTTGCTGTAAAAACATAGAATCACCAAAGCCTCTACATCACAGCTTTGCCGCACACAGCCTGGTTGTTCAACAGTTTGTCCTGTACGTGATCATAGCTGTAAGATGTAAATAGTTTAACTAAACACATCATGACTATTGAAGTCATGAGACCTTCAGGTTGCAGCTCAATGCTCCACATTAGTTTGATTTCTGACGGTGTTCTGCTCTGATTATATCAGGTTTCATGTGGTCGGATTTAGTCTAATTTAAGTGCTGCAATTGAAAGGGGTTAGTTTACTTCTCTCAGGACAAGAAGAGCTTCGCATTTGGAATTTAAAATCTTGCTGGTGCTTTTTTAAAGACACTTGAAGATGTGTGATGTCTCCTTTTGGCATCCTAGTTTTTTGGAGTTATCCTGCACTCCTCAGAAATCAATCAATGAAACGGAACCTATTTTTCTTTGGGTTTTCTGTTGTATAGGTAGATTTTTGGAGATGGAATAATTCTTCTGTATTGCGAAGAAACCATGAAATGGTAAAAACCGTCACTTTCTGTGCGGCCGCAAAGGGCTGTGAAGGAAATGGAAATGCTTTAATGACCTGGATTCGCTGTGAACTGGATCACTGATTTGTGAAAGCGACCACAGACAGAGAACAGCAGAACATATCGGTTTGGATGGAGATGTCACAGGTTTTTGGTGCAGTACTGTAAACACCATCTGTTCAGTCACTGGTCCTTATGTGTGGTTGTCTGGAATGGAGATAAAAGCAACATGAATTAGCCATTTATTAGACCTGTTAATAATCTGATGCACCATACAAGTTTTGATCAGCATGTGACTAAAAGGATTACACATTTCAGCTGATATACATATAACTGTGAGCATTGTTATTGTGAGATTGCTTTAAGCGTTTAGCTGAAACAACTCGGAGGTTATAATACAATTAAATACCATTCCAGTGAATTGCTGAACTCTGACCCTTAGAGGTTGACCTTCTCATCCTTCCTGTTCTTCCGCACAGTTTTCTACATCCATGTTGACCTTTTTCGATCCAGCTGTGTGTGCTAACTCTACAGGTGTAAGCTCACCTCCTGCTGTGGGATAAGAGAGGGGTTGAGGAAGCTATGGTTGCATTAACAGATGGATAAATAGAGTGTGTAATGATCTGATCTGGTTATGAGTCCAGAAGCCACAGGATGAATGTAATCGGTCTCTCTGGTCCTTCTTTAAAACCACTTATCCATGCTGGACAGTGTGGATGAACCTTATCTGTTTGTTCATGCAGAAGTTGGTTTTACAAGTACAAGAATAGCCTGAAGTAAGAGTAGTAATTGCAGTTTTTGTGCACAGCAAGCCACCCAGCTGCTGATTAGGTTCACTCTATTGATCTTTCTGCTGTGCCATCTCAAATGCGCCTCACTGCTTTTGTTAAGTGGGCCTGAAATGCTAAAAAGGTTTCAGACAACCTTAGGCGTAACCTGAAGGAAGAATGCACACATTGGATAATCAAAGGGTCAATCCTCATCCATGTTAACCGTTATTGATTGTTCTGGAGAATAAATTGGTTAACGACAGCAAATGACCTCAGCGGTGACCGCAGATCAGATGGAAAACAGATTAGATGTCTGACCTGTTCAAGATGATTTGAAGGCCACAGCCGTCGGAGACAAAGGTCTCTGACAAATGTTTGCTGACCTTTTAATATATCCGTTTTTCTTGGAAAACCAATGTCTACTTTACTCGGAAATACGGACGACATTGTGTCTTAATTAAAGGGTGTCTGTCAAGTATTGGCATTTTACTTTGGGTTTTTCAAGCTGTAGGAAACATCAGATTCAATTTCAAAGATTCAATTCAAATGTTTTAATGTCATATGCTAGGGCTGCACGATTTGGGGAAATAATCTAATTGCGATTTTTCTGACAGATATTGCGATTCGATTTGCGATATTTGTTTTTAAGCGACCCAACGGAAGTTTATTGTAAAATGCGGCCATATCTCCGGCTAGGAAGGTCGTATCAACGTGCTCCCGTCTCTAGCACCCCCGCAGCCCGAGCTACGAGTGAAAGAACTAAACTTACATGAAACTTCCGTTGGGTTGCTTTAAAGTCAAGCTTCAGTTTAAGATTCACCCTGTAATAGATGTAGAACATGTGATGGAGCATTACTAACCTGACTCAGATGGTTTGTTTCACCAAACCATCTAGGAGAGCTCCATTGGAAGCCATTTGGAAAAGGGCAGGCACTTTCAAAAATACTTGGCAGGTGATTGGGTCAATCTGTCTATCACCTACTATCATGGGCCACTTCTGATTGGTTAACAATGGCTGGTACATGTGGAGCACAGCACTTCTGATTGGTGTGGATGACTGACACACAAGAAGAAAAAAAAAAAAAAAAAGTTTAAAAAAAAATCGCAGGCTTTGAGATTTGATAATCGCATCATTTCAAATTTCGATTTAAAATAGATGAATCGTTCAGCCCTATCATATGCACATAGTGTAACAAATCTTATGACCCGAGCAAAACGCATATTCAAAAACATTTGTTGGCTGTAAGGCATCTAGTTTTATATCCCAACAGTTGTTTTCATTATAAAGAAACAAACGATATGTCCATCCAGTCCCTTTTACATCTAATCAGTTCTGCAATAAAGCCAGAAAGTTTACATTCCCATCTCATAATGGAGTCAAATGTGTAAATCATTGCCAAAAAACCAGCTGTTGGACTCGACACAATCTTTTTTCCTTTGTCTTTTTGCTTAGTTTTTCAGATTAAATGCGCAGTGTGTTATAAATCTGCTCGAACTGGAAATTACACTTGGGGTTTGTCGGGTGGTTTCATGCTTCTCTAAGGAAGAGACTGCTCCAGTGTTGGAACTGATATATGTCGCTGGTCAGTGTAGGATTGAACCTGTTGATTGCAAAAGCAACACCACAACACATGATGGATGAGTTGTTCATTATCATGTTCTGCATCCATTATGAGAGGACTAGTTCTTGTAATAAGTCAGTATTCTGTTGTTTTCTCTGTCATGTGCAGAATCCTTGGGCTCAGTCAATTAAATCAGATGCATTTTAATTGTGGTTTAAAAAAAAAAAGGGGGATTCTTTAAAGGTATCAATACTCAATAACAAGTGAAATAGCTTTATAAAGTTATAGTATGGTCATATAAAGTAGAAATTAGTCCTGTTTATTGCGCTTATATTACAATGAGACCCATTATGCCATGCCATCAGCTGATGCTAATGATGTGTAAACTCAAGTCATCTCTTTTTGTTGTTAATTCTGTTGTCTTTCTACATGTTCCTCTTATTCTCTGTTGGTTCCCACTCTGCTATTGTGTGTGACGGCTCATACATTTTTAATGTCTCTGTTTTATGCCTTTGTTCTTGCTTGTTCTTGAGACGGAAGGTTTAGCAGACGCCAGGGAGAACCTTTCCTCCATAACCTGATTGAAGCAAACCTGTGATCCACTTTTCCTATTAGTTGCTATAACCTTATGATATTAGTTCTACACTAAATGACACTGCATAATGCACGCCTAGTTGAACATAATGCAGTTTAATCTGCAATGAATCTAGTTATATCAACAAGGGTAGGCTTAACATTAGTAAGACTTTTAAGACAAAGGCAATACAGTTCAGCACCATCACAAGTAGGGCTGCACGATATTGGAAAAAAACTGACATTGGGATATTTTGTTCCCCTGCGATATATATATTGCGATATGAAAAAATACAGGAATTGAAGAAAAGACCGTTTTTTTTTTGTCCGCAAACCATCCTTTCTTGAACTTTAATGCTATACAATTGGTATTTTTCTAACTATATTTAACTGGATGAAGGATTTTAGTCACGAACGTCTGGATCTTAAGTTATCAGAGCAACAAGCTGAGCTAGCTCGGTTAGCACTGCCCTGGAGAAACACATGAAACTACTTTATTCAGTGTTTTTACCTTTGAATCACCGGGTCCCTTTGCTTTGGAGATTTGATTGTGATTGGTGGTTTGCTGTGCATGCAGAGCCTGCATGTCACTCAAGTACACCTGACATGAGAGCCGCGAGAGTTTTCCTTTTCTAGCAAGCAGCAAAATAATTGTAACATGACGTGTTTGAGTTAATTTGCCTACTTCATATCGCACGTCCTAAAAAAAAAAAAAAAAAAAAACTTCCTGCGATGTGACTGCATGCGCATATCGCGATTATCGTCATGACACGATCTATCGTGCAGCCCTAATCACAAGTGAACAATATAAACTCTGATAGGAGGATTCATTGCTTGGCTCCTGCATATAAGTTAATTGTACCTAATAAAGTGGCAACGGTGTGTACATACATTCTGCCTGTAAAATGTGAAAACAACTACTCTGAACAAAGTGTCGCTTTGCACACTTCTTTATCTTTTTAATGCAGAAAGAAATATACAATCACCTTTTGTTTACAATAATCACACAGAGGACAGATACACATTTTTTGAAACAAACAATAGAAATGTCTTCATTGATGACTATTAAGAGACTAAAGAAAATAAATGGGTCTTTAGACGGGTGCAGTGGGGAAATCTGATCTATTATTCCAGAGTTTTTCCACATTTATCTTGACATTGGGAATGCTAAAAGTCAACATGACTGGACTCATGACTAACTTGGGAAATGCAGCAAATGTGAACGTTTAAATCCCCCAGAGTTGAGATATTTGTTGTTTTATGCTTTAGAGAAAGAGCTCATCACCAGTTATTTGCTTGTTTTACATTAAAAAAAAAAAAAAAGCATTCTGGCGTTTAAAAGCCCCATTTTGGCAAGCGGTGCAGCTTGAAGAGTATGCTTCATGTTTTCCCTGAACATTAAAATATGGATTCGATGATATACCCTGGATGTATTGGCTGAACATAACTCGATATGATTTCTCGTGTTTACATGTACCGGGTTACTTATTACAAAGGATTTGGGGCTTTTTGAACATAGCCCAGAGCCTTTGGAGATTTTAATGGGTAAATGAACAAGCCAAGTATAACCAGGGAACCTTTAGATCCATACACACTAGATCAGAGAACAAACTGTCTGGCCTCACCTCCACCTCTGGACTGGTTTGTCAGAAAACATCATTTCTAGTGTTTTTGGGTCAGCAATACAATCATCCTGTGTTCAATTGTTTTTCTTTAACTCGTACCAGACACTTTTCAGTTTAGTAATATAGTGAGCAGAGGTGGGAAGTAGTGGAGTACAAATACTTCGTTACTGTACTTAAGTACATTTTTCTGGTATCAGTACTTTACTCCACTACTTATTTTTCTGATGACTTTTTACTTTGACTTTTTACATTTCTAACACAAATACCTGAACTTTCTACTTCTTACATTTCTAACACAAATACCTGTACTTTTACTTCTTACATGTTGAACACAAATACCTGTACTTTCTACTTCTTACATTTCCCAAACAGGCTGGTTCCTTTAGTTTGAATGTGTGTTTGGTGGCGTGATCATTATTATTTAGAGTCATTGCGTGCCTATTGATTTGAACACGATCCGTGTATCCATCATTTCCTGGTCTTCTCTAAAGAAGAGGGACCAATGAAAACGTTGTCATGTTGCCGTTGTTCAGCATGGAAACATTCATTAGCTAACAATGACATTATTGTTCTATTAATATAAAGGGAGGTCAGGTACTCTTTAAAACAGCTGCTAGTTATGGGTACTTTTTACTGAAGTACATTTCAAAGCCCTCTTTACTTTTACTTGAGTAAAGAAGTTTAGTCAGTACTTCTACTTTTACCAGAGTATTTTTAAACACGAGTATCTGTACTTCTACTTGAGTAAAGGATGCGTGTACTTTTGCCATCTCTGATAGTGAGCTGTTCGCCGTAATGCTGCATGCAGGAAAGTATCTACACTTTATCGCTGGGTGATCCAAGGAGAACAAACATGTACGAGTGTTACAATTCAATTGTTAGCCGGATGTGACATCGAAGAGGTTTCAGGTCCTCATGAAACCTCTGGTGGTTGTAACACGTGTTTGAAAAATGTCATTTTCATCCCCATTATTTCCCTTGGTGTTCCCTCCCTTCAGTCATAACCAACACTCAGTTGAAATCCATCAGCTATACCCTTCAGCTATGAGCGTGACTTCTACATGGGGGCGGGACATCTACAGCAGTAGGGCTCCATCTGATTGGCCAGATATATAAGATAAGATAAGATAGGACTTTATTTATTCCCCGAAGGAAATTGTTGTGCCAGTTACAAATATACAATAAACACAGCAGCATAATACTAAAACTGTACACTAACAGTTCAGTAAAAAGAGCAATTGGATAGTAACATAGACAGTCAAATAATTAACGTAAAAACGGTACAGTGACGAGGTATATATGATGTGAGATATCAGAGAGTGAATGCATGGCACATTAAATATACTATGATTTATCGCAGTTCGTTAACAGTTTAACCCTCGGGGAGTCATGACTGACCACACCACTCATCACACCACCGGTTGTAGTGTTCCCAGTTTCCTACAAATGAGCACAGATCAATAACGTTGAAGCATCTATCTCGTCTCACCCCCGTCCTTTCAACGTCGGGAGGCTTCATAAAAGACATGACTGATTTATGCTAAATGTGTAAGAGCAACCAAAGAAAGGAAAAACATATCAGAGTACTGTCATGTGCCAAAACGTCCGCACGAATGAAGGAAAGCTCATTGAATTAGGTCTAGAAAACGGTCCTTATAACTTGATTAACTTTTGTCGCGAAAGTCATCATTGTGATGCATTGAATTTGTTAGATTTATTGATTTGTATTGTATTAAAGTCTGCTTTATGTTCATTGGACATTTAAACCAGATTCATTTGAATGAAATCAATTTATTTAGCAAACAAAACAATACAGCTCCCATTAAAGTTTAGCAGCACCTTGTACCATTTGACCATATTCATTATATCCACCATCACTAGTTCTACCTTGTTTAGGCATCCCTCTGTGGACTTTGGACTCTAATCTTCTGTTGTCTTATTGATTATAAACCTGGGATGGTAGAGCTTATGGGAAATGGAGTCTGTTATTCCTGGGTTTTACTTCAGCTGTCTATTTGAACTGGCTGTGCGTGCATATGTAGCTCGGTGAGTGTAGGTTTTGGTTCATAATCTAACTCAAATATGCCTGAAAAATCAGATTTATCATCTCTGTGAACTTGTATTTACTACAGTTCTTTCTATTCTAGACAATTATACAATTCTGCTATTTATAATAGGAATACTATCTAGCCTTGAAGCCAGTTTGACATAATGGCTAAACTGTGGAATATGAATTTCCGGGTTTGTCATGTTATGTTGTTAGGCCTCCTTAGACTTCCATTGGAAATGATCAGAATATCAGCGACTCGTTGTTTTTGAAGTAATCAACTTGCCAATACTGAATAGCCCTTTTTATATAAAAGGTCCTTAAAGTTGCAAAATGCACTTAAAGTCTAATCCAGAGCTAGTTTATAGATAACTGGGAGGGAGGGTTAATGAAAAATGTACTTTTTAAGGGCCCATGGATACGGAAGGTAATCTCATAATTCTGCTAATTTTAAGATTAATGCACCTTCAAACTACTTTCGTAGAAAATACACCCGGCCCCGCCTCCAACACTATCTAGTAATCTTTATATATGTGTGATAACTAAGACCATGTTTGCTTCAGTGTGGTTGGTTGGTGAACAGTGTAACTGGTTCTCATCGTACTATCTGACGTACAGTGAGGTTATTGTGAGCAGATCAGAGCTCCTGGTTAATCACTGTCATCCCTGTAATAAAGCTCAGTGTTATATCTGCTTCCTCTCAGCTGAGTGAATTAGAGTCTTGTGATCCTCATTCTAAAAATACCTCATCTAGCTTTGAGGCAAACAGACCCCAGACTACAACTAAATAGAACCATGTGAAAAGAAATCATGGAAATCAAACGTTTTGAAATTCATTTCTTGATCATGGTCCTGCTCCCCAGATGATAAACCATTTCAACATTTACTACTGGTAAGGCTCTAAGAATATCATGGGGGAGTATTCGTTTGTTTTTCAAGCGTTTATTTTGGGGGTGAAGTATTCCTTTTAATAAATGACCGTTAAACTGAGTACATTTTCTACTGCTTTCCCATACTCTGATATACAGACATACCCTCTCCCCACACACACACACACACACACACACACACACACACACACACACACACACACACACACACACACACACACACACACACACACACACACACACACACACACACACACACACACACTTTACACTTTTCCCAGAATGTCATGTTCTGGGCAGGATGACCCTATGACCACACTTCCATAATTCAACAGTGGCTAGTATAACACACACACACACACACACACACACACACACACACACAGTCTCCTCCCTATCTATTCATTGGCTAGTTTAACCAATCAAACCTCACATTGTTCCTATTAGTATGATTATATGCACACACTCACACAGAATGCCTACATTATGCAGTATGTATGTTAACCTCAGCTAAGCCTCTCTGAGTGTCTCTGTCCGTTAACATCTCCTCCGTCTGTTTCCCACAGGTTTATTGCGGGCATCAATATGACTGATGGGGATTATGACTACCTTATAAAGCTCCTTGCCCTGGGAGACTCCGGCGTGGGGAAGACCACCTTCCTGTACCGATACACAGACAACAAGTTCAACCCAAAGTTCATCACCACAGTCGGCATCGACTTCAGGGAAAAGAGAGTGGTGAGTTCTATCATCTTATATTACTGGGATAGTCTTTACTGAACGCAGGGAAATGTGTATATCTTTCCGGTAGGTTTGAGACGTTTCTGTTTCTAGTTTTTAATCAACTTAAAACAGGAGTATGCGAGATATTCATGCTGGGTTACCATAGTTACTTGTCATTTTCCCAGGCATATTTTTGGCCTGTACTTGAAAGAACAAACACAGGGTCAGGTCAGGTCTGCTGTTTTTCTCCTGAACATCTGCTGAGCTGAGTCACGGTCATTATATTAACTTGTACAGCGACAGACAGTCAGATCGACCTCTAGCCCAGGAAACAGTAACTGGGGGAAGATGGTGGAGTGTTGTGACGTCATGATTGCTGTGGTACAAACACATGGACAAATAAAGTAAATCATCATCAGGGTTGGGAGGGTTACTATAAAAATGCATTCCCTTACAATCACTAGTTACCTGTAAAAGTATCAACATATAATAGTAACCTGATTACTTTCCGTTGCTTTTGGATTACCTGAAAATCAAATGCAATGCACATGAAGACAAGAGAAAATATGTTTTTTATTTAAGTGTATTATGTAAGACAGAACAACGTGACCTTAAAGAACCAAGATATTTAGTATCAAACATTTGTCATCATAAATTAAAGGCTGGACTTAAAGAATAGTATAGTTTACAAATGCCGTTTTACTCTTAATACATCAAATAAAAGCAACACAGTATTTTGGTTTAATAATTAGGTGTACATCACAACATTACACAAATATATATTTAAAATATAGAAGAATGAGAGTAGCTAAATGAAAACATAAAAAGAAAATTCCGGCAGTATGTATACCTACATTTAATATATAGATTTAGATTTTTAAATGTATTTTGACATCCTGTCTAGCCCTTTTCATAATCTTAATTAAAGTGATATACATGGCCATATTGTTAACAATGAGCATCAGACACACAGAACTTTAAAGATATAGCCGGGACATACTGACCCTGTTCATAATAATACAATTGAATTATTTGAATAGCTTATGCACATTAACAGTGAAATGTAAAAGTGTCTTACTGGCACGAGTCCCTTTTTGTGATTCCAAAAAGTAGGAGATGAAATGTTGTAGTGTTTTCTTTCCCGTGCTGCACATTACGTCAGGAGGAATAGCAGTACACAACACTGACATTACAAAGAATAATAAAAGAAAAATGAACAGTATTTTTGACAGATCTAGGCCACATGTTTCAAGACTGTATTCCAAGCGAAGATAGCCCTTTCCTGGCTGGAGCACCCTTTTTTTATGATCATATTTAAACAGATATAGATGTACAGTAGTATTGTCAATCTGAAGCAAAAAAGCAGTGTTGATTCCTTGCTTGAAAAAGCTCTAATGGATGTCATTTCCCCAGCGTAACAACTAGTCAATGTTAGATCAATCTGCTCTAATTGAGATAAATCCAGTCTTTCCACAGCTGCTGTTATCTGTGAAGAAACAAACAGCCACCAGAGGCTTTAACACTCAAAAGATTGACTGTGAATACCACTTTAAACTGTCCCTGAGTGAAAACATTGACTTCTGTAGCTGGGATCTCATCAGGGTGAACACATTGAGATGTCTTAAGTGTGAGTTATTTGAATCAGAGAGTGGGCGAGGCTCGCTTTGGAAAGATGTTTTTTTGACTTTTCTGCCGTCGTTCCTCTGAAATACAGACAACGCTGTTTAAACCCCAGCGCTCCGGATGACTCATAGGATTGATTAGAGTTCCTCACTTGGTCTGTGTGCGTGTTAAGATCACACCTCGTGTCCAGGCGTCAAGAGTCAAACAGAAGCAGACACGTTGGATCACAGCTGTAGCGCCGTGATGTCAGAGGCTCCTCCTCAGGGTCTCTGTGGAGCCTGAAGCTGAATGCTAAATGTGGAACAGTTTTTTTTTTTTCAAATGGAAAGGAATGGAGATGAATTAAGAAGGTTTGACATTCAGGCTCTGCATTTAACTATACTTTTTACATAGCTCAGTTGAATTCTTTTTTTCTTTGTATTATATATTTATTTCAACAAGGACCATGCATACAAATACATTAATCTCAGAAAAGAGAAGAGATGAATTATGCCAGATTTGAGCTAATGGCTCATTTCCATCTGCAGTCCGTGATTGTGGTCAATTTGGACATTATAGAGGTTGTTATGTTTCGCTGCTAAGGAGAGCTTACCATTGCTAAGGAGGATCAAGGGACTATGTGTAGTCATATCAATCCGCAGAGAAAAGTCTGGTTATTGAATGTCAGCTGTGAACAACATATAGTTAGTTTTCTCCATCAGTAAGCACGTGGAATACTTTTTGAATATTCGTTTTTTTATATTTGTGGAGAGCACAACACTTTGGATTCATGATGGCTAAACTGTACCATGTTAAGAAAGAAAAATGACCGCAAGAGAAGGAAAGAAGTTAGAACGATAGAGAAATCAACAGCAGAAAACACACAGGAAGTAAACAGTAAAGGGAACAGCAGAAGACAGACAGGAAATATCTCTAACAAGAACACTGTATGGGCTCTGGCTGTGTTTAAAAAACTGGTTAATAGGAAAAAGACATTTGGACAGTTACAGTAAACCTCGATCAGTGCTTCCGCCATTTTAATTCGCGTTGCTGTTGCCGCAGTTCCAGCGGATGCAATACGATCAATTCATACAAAAAAAGTCATTTAAAATCCATGCTGTGAGTCAAATCGTTGGTTTAGTATCCCTCACATAGTGTGTAGTTATACATTACCTGGAACCAGTCGACAACCTACTTGATTGGGGACTTTTTTCCTTAGACGTGAATGTGCAGATGTGGCATTAGTGCCCGAACTTGGCATCGTAATCCAGCAATCCTTAGATTCAATAACAAACATGTCTCCCTTTTGAGGAATCGCTTTTGTCAGATGTACGTCAACAATTTCAAGTTGAAAGTCACCTGGAAAACTGAACTAAAAGCACTTTACTTTTTTTACTTTTTTTAAGTATGATCCGTATCAACACAGCTTTCAAAGAGAGTGTCTCATCTGTGAGAATGAGAGGTGTGAATGACGCCCGAGGCTTCATGCTGAGACACCGAAACAACAACCAGCTGCAGCACACGAGAGTTCATCATTACAGTCAGAATAAATCACCGTTAGTCAGACATGCTGAGAAATCAAATAACGAAGCAGTGGAGTTTGTTAAAGCCCCTAGAGCTATGAGATACACCATTTATTTAGTTTTCTTTGCCACCATCTTGAATGTAAGAGGGCTAGGACAGAGAGATTGCTCTGTTTTCTGTTTGGGATTACCAGGAGAGTCTTTTTTCTAGTGATATATGTTGTTGGTGTTGCCTGCAACCCAAAGGCATTGAAAGTTGTAGCTGCCATTTCAATGTTTAACACAGTTCCTATCACTTTATTTCTTCAACAATGCGCCCGTATATCTGGTCCTACTGGTTCAAACTAATGCCTGCAATAGATCCTACCTTCCCAAGTGTTCAAACATTTTCTCTATATACATTATTTTGTTAATTGTATCTGATAAATGTAACTAAACTAGTTTTGTTTATGACCCCTCAGGTGTACACAGCGGCCAATCCCAATGCGACGACAACAGGGAAAACCTTCAAGGTTCACCTTCAGCTATGGGACACAGCTGGGCAGGAGAGGTGGGTTGATTGTCTTTCCTTACATCATGCCAATTACAGTTTTTGCACACAATTATCTATATTCACACTTTTCAACAACTTGTTCACAGTGGTGTTTACCAACGTAGCAACAGATATATATATATATAGCATTGATAGTCAACCATGTCTATGCTGTCTTTTCTTGCAATACACATGGTAAATAATCTTCTTCTAAAAAGAATAGATATTTCCAGAGCTCTCTGTGTCCAAGAGGGACATCTAATCATGTGCCCAATGGTTTAATGAAGGATACAATAACCCATTGGGTTACGATTCCTTTTTTTCCTCAGTTTCGTAGCAGTAATATTGTGTAATGTTGGCCACTAGAGCAACTCCATAGACCCCCATGATAACCCAAATGACCTTACAGCAGAAATAAACATGTTTACAGCCTTATACAAAAAAACGGTTTGGTCTCTGAGGGTAATTTCCCCAATATTTACTAGGAGAGAAACACTAACTATGGTTCCATCTACAACAATGCAAGATGTGTTAACCTATTGACGAGCAAATCGTATCATCAAATCACAGAGATGGTAGCTGTAATGCTTAACTTTGATTGACTTAAAGAAGCCCTATAATATTTTAGGGGGGTTTTAATTTCCTGTAGTGTGTTTATATAGTTCTTTGTGCATGTAAATGGCCTGCTGTAGAGGGAACTTTGGGAGACATGAAAGCATGTAAATGTTACATGTGACAGTACAGCCCCTAAATATATGAACCTGAAAATTAGCGTGATATGTCTTTCTTAATGCAAATGTACAAAGGGTAGATATTGGGTGCGTCTGGGTGTGACACCACCAGCGATAATAACTAATATGTAAATATGGCTTACTACTGAGCAAATATTTGATTCGCAAACAATCAGGATCAAGCAGCCGACATCAGGGCGGTTCCAGTCTGACAAACTGGTCACAAAGGGTGAATAATGACTGGGTGCTCCATCAAAAGATCCGTTTATGAAAATAAGAATTTGTTCTCTGAAGAAATAAAGTTAGGATTATGTAACTGACAGTGAGTCATCCTGCAATGAGTCATCAGGCCTTTATAAACAGATTAAACAAATCGAGGCCAGTGGCAATTAAAGACCATATGTCAATCATGTGTGCGGGAGTGTGTGCATGCAAGGAGGCACACAAACAATGATAGTGATCTGTTGAAACATTCAGTGTGATGATACAGGCTCGAATTTCAGCGATGAGATTTATTATCTTTGTCAAAACTGGATCTGCTTTTACTGAGATGTTGCATTGAAGTGAAGGGCACCTAGCCCAAAATAACATACATACAACAAAACTCTATTCTCAATAACGTTTCCAGGGAAAGATTTTTCTCCCCGAATATGTTTTTGATGTGTCATAAATGTGTTTCTTAAAAGGGCCCAATCATGCTTTTTTTTAAACATTTCCTGTAGTGTGCTATATATGTTTTTGAGGCTTGAGTCCAAAAGTGTTTGGGAGTTTCTCCTTAGCAGTTGACCAATCACAAAAGAGCTGGCCAGCTAACCAATCAGAGCAGACTGGGCTCTGGTTTCAGACAGAGGGTGAAAAGAGGTGCTGCAGTATGAGAAAAATAGAGCTTTTTGAACATTAACGCATGGAGACATGTCCCAGTAGAGACACTACATACTAATATGAGCCCCATATTAGCATCATATGTGAATATGGCAGTTTTAGATAAATGTTGTAGTCTCTTCACACAGTCACATTTGTCTGAGTTTGCCTATAGCATTGTTGGAGAAACTGCACCTTTTAGGCATTTCAGCTCAAATCTTAGCTGCCATGTCCTTTGTTTGATTTGCTGTACGTCTCTTACAGATTCCGCAGCCTGACGACGGCGTTCTTCAGGGACGCCATGGGCTTCCTGCTGATGTTTGATCTCACCAGCCAGCAGAGTTTCCTCAATGTCAGAAACTGGATGAGTATGTGTCTCATATTGTCTTTACGTGTAACAAAATCAATTTCCGTTCTAGCTTCAACATTACTCTTTCGTGCCACTAGAGGTCCAAATTCCACAGGGGTCAGAAAAGTTTTTGTTATATTTGGACATGAATGAA
This sequence comes from Trematomus bernacchii, assembly GCF_902827165.1. Taxonomy (NCBI): domain Eukaryota; kingdom Metazoa; phylum Chordata; class Actinopteri; order Perciformes; family Nototheniidae; genus Trematomus; species Trematomus bernacchii. The sequence goes on from NW_022987567.1 coordinate 5,254,934, forward strand.
ACGTATGAAAATAAGGATACAATAGACCAGTGTTGTTTTATGTTGTTGTATATTTGTATTGTTTCCAGGCCAGCTACAGGCCAATGCGTACTGTGAGAATCCAGATATCGTGTTGATAGGAAACAAGGCGGACCTGGCGGACCAGCGGGAGGTTCAGGAGAAACAGGCCAAGGAGCTGGCTGATAAATACGGGTACGTTAGTTTGTTAGTTTTCAGTATTTGTTGCAGGAGTTTTATTTGGAGCTATGATTACTAGAGTATTAAAGGTCACCTATTATGCAAAATCCACTTCTTCATGTCTTTTCTACATCAACATGTGTCCCCTCTGTGTAAAAAGATTCTGAAAGTTTCAGGAACAAAGATTCTCTCTCTTTTTGTCCTGATCCATTTATATAAAAACCTGTCTGAAAATGAGCTGATCAGATTTTGGCCACTTTGTCATAACGATGTTCTGGCTTGTGTAACCATTAGCCAATCAGCAACCAAGGTAACCCCCCCCCCCCCACCTTATCACCTGAATCTCCTCCGAGAGCACCATTGTGTTCTTTTTAACCAAATATCTCTCAGAGGGGCGTGGGGAGGGGCTCCTTATTTTCATCTAAAGTCACAGACAGAGAATAAACTGCACAAAATGTTTCTCAACTTAGTGAACAGCCTACAGGATAGATGGAGCCCACTGCCCCTTCCATGTTCACTCGACTCTCCATCACCTCTTTATCGTCCGCCTGTGGTTAGAATCACATTCAGTCATTACCTGTCAGCCACCCTGTGATGTAGCTCCTGAGCTAAGTGCTTAATAATTGTATCCATATATTATTTTAAAGTCTCAGGTCGCCAGCGTCTGCCAGTGTTTTTCCCCAAACTTGGCCTAAATCATGAAGGAGTCTTTGCGTTGGCTGTTTTTGCCTTTTTTAAATTGAATAATTTATGAAAAACTAACTCTTAGATTTGATATAGAGATAATATTATTTTTTGTTTTATGTATATTTTATGCTTGTCTGCATCAACAAATAAGTAGTTAAGCCACTACAAAATATACACAGTCCTCATGTGATGCATCTCTTACTACAAAGGAATTGACCCTTCATTTTATTTTATTATATTATTTTATACTTTATAATATTTGATTTTACTGTGATGCAGATTAACAGTGTCACACTTACTGTAAACAGGCAAGTCAAATTTCTTTCTTTTTGGTCATTTCATCAAACAATTACTTTGTTGCAAACATACAGGCATGAAAAAATGGTTAATCCGGGGTTAATATTAGGATGTTTATGGGTTTGTACGAAGATAAAGGTGAACTGTGAGCAATATCTCAACAAATGACTTCCTGCTAGTTAAACATCTTTTCCTGTGTAACTCCAACCAGCCAAGATCTTATGTTGCCTGGCAACAAAACTATCTTCAAGGAAGTCATATGTGTTCAACTCTGGGGCGCAGTGGGAAAGTGTTCAGGGGCTAAATCAGTCAAATCAAACGGTCTAACTCAGGGGTGTCAAACTCAAGGCCCGGGGGCCAAATCCGGCCCGTGACTTCATTGTATGTGGCCCCACAAGAGCTTGCAAAGAATAATACGTTTATAATACCTGTTACATGCCGATTTACAGAAGCACGTTGCCCATAAACTACATGTCCCACAATGCATCTCAAATTTGACTTTTTTTCTCAGAATTTGACTTTTTTTCTTCTAAATATTCCTTTTTTCTTAGAATTGTTTTTGTAAATGTTACTTTTTTTTTCAAAATGTTACTTTTTTTTCTCAAAATTTCACTTAAAAAAAAAAAAAAAAATCACTTATTTTGATCAAATTTTCAAAAATAAATAAATCACTTATTTTTTTCAAATTTCACTTATTTTTTAGGATTTTGACTTTTTTTCCAGAATTTTCTTTTTAAATCATTTTGTGACATTCTCACTGAAGAGACTTGCAATTTTTTTCCCTAGACTTCTGCTTTCAGACGTAGTTAATTATGAAGTTATTACCCTATCAGATAATAATCCAATGCAGAGGAAAATAATGTAATATAATACATTATTTTATATATATTAAATATTTATATATGTATTTTTATATAGTCTTAAAGTTACAACCGGCCCTTTTGAGTGCAGCCATAATGCTGATGTGGCCCGCGATGAAATTGAGTTTGACTCCCCTGGTCTAATTTTCTGAGCAGATCCGAATATCAGGATACGCACATTTCTTCTCACTTGTACTTAGCAAAACTTATATAGCTTTTACATCGCAATAACTTTCCCTTATCCCTATAACTGTTTCTGACATCTGTTTTTTGTGGTACATAGTATATTGTAATAGGGAAAGGCCTAAGGGCAGAAGATAAGAGGAGTAAGATTTTAAATAACATTTTGGGAATAATGTGAAACTCTCAGTATATGCCCACTTTTTTTCCAAATTGGTATTAAACTTTTATTTCCAGAAAAAATGTAATATCTTCCTCTATCCATTTCCCCCCCCCTGATGTCTGGGACCAATACTAAAGGTTTCCACTTCATTTTCACTTTATTCTCAGGGACAATTCATCAGCATGACATTTCAAGTCTCTACAAGATGATTTTAATAGAAATTACATATAATAAATCTGATGAAATTAATTGGAAAATTGTTCCTAAAGTACTTTTTGTCGCCCACAGGATCCCGTACTTTGAGACGAGTGCAGCCACAGGGGCGGAGGTGGACAAGGCGGTGATAACGCTGTTGGACCTAGTCATGAAGAGGATGGAGCAGTGTGTCGACAAACCACCCGCCGATCCAGCCAATGGGAACGGAGCCACGAAGCTCAGCGATGAGCAGCCCAACGAGAAGAAATGTGCATGCTAGATGAAGAAGGAAACGACCATTCAGCGCTCTTCTGTCGTCCGTCCTTTCTACTCACCACATCTGTCCTTCTTTTACCTTCTCCTTCAGTCATCTTTGCATGTTTCTACCTCTTTTACACTTTCTAAAACTAACCTTTAACCATATTCTGCTTCTCTTTTCTTTATCTTCCTTCTTTCTCCTCCCATACTGTTTGGCACTGTGGCAATGACACAACCCTGTCCCCCCCTAGTGGCTATTCAAGGAAACACAGTCTTAGTCTGAGGAAATGAAAACAGGAGGGGATCGTTTCATCACTGTCAGACACATAATGTGCCTCATTTACAGTAAAACATGGGAATTAAGCTCTGCCAGCTCCCAATTGCTCTGCTCCCAAGTGGTTTGAATAATTTAAATTGATCTCTAAAGGCAAAAAGGAGATGTTTACAACTTCAATTTGAACCTTTGATGCTACAACAGTACATCACTTTGTAACAGAGGTAAGATGTTACATGTTTAGGCTATCACTTGATGACAGCAGGCATGAAGAGCTTGACATCAGGCTGTGTGTCTGTGTAAATTAACTTATGATCCTCTCCTGAAACCTTTCCTCCTGGACCAGGGAGGGCAAATGTGTGTCCCCCCCTCCTCCCCTGTTTCAAACATTGTTCATGCAATGCTGTACCTGTATGAGAGCCATGAATGGACATTTTTCAGTGTTTCAAGCATATTGGTCTGGTTCACGAATGCAAAACGTTGTTCCTAAAAATGTAGCCACACAGTTTTTAACACAGTTGGCTACAGCGTCATGGTGGAGCTCTTTGACCCTGTGTTGGAGAGGCTGTTTCTGTTAGCCTTTACACAATAGCTCAAATGACATGTAATGACAGCTGAATCTACAATGACCCTGCAGATAAATATCGGCAGTATATTGAACTATATTAGCATTTTTCACAACTAAACTGTGTCATATTTTTATCACATAAAAGAAATACTTGTGTTGCCACTAAATAAAAAAGAGTTACCTTGGAACAGGTGTTGCTATGAGCTAACCGCTACATTTCCTCCTGTTTGCACATCTGATTAGCAGCTTGTGTAGCTAGATAGCCACAAACTAGCTAACGTAGGGTATCAGTGCTCAGTAGTGATAGCAGTGGCTACAAACGGTATGCTAATATTAACAAAAGCAGGCTAGGTGTGGAGTGAAGAGTGTTTTTAGTAACTCATTTGGAAACATTTCGAGAAATGCATAGCCCACTTCTCGCTGTACCATTAAAATCGTGCTATCAAGACTAGCTTGCTAGCTAGGTTGTTGTGGCCGTTGAGTTGCTGCTTTTAGCTATTCTTGCTTTTCTTTGTCACTTTCTTACATGACTGCCATATGATCAATTAGAAAAAGAATTGTCTAAATACGTTTACATTGCATTGATGACCTTTATTTCTTTGTCCCCATGATTATTTCCCAGCCTTAATTCAAACTGTACGGAACAGCGGCTAAAGCTAGCTTGTTAGCTAGCATTTTGATCGCGCCTTTCTTTTGCAGTTTACTCTTTATTTTGTCTTCAGATTAGTGTCAGACATGGCTGATTATGATTTGTATAGTATACCATCCGTACGGTACAATACATATGGGTACAGCAAAGCAATGGGAAGTGGACAAAAAAACATATATATTATTAATAGGGTATCCTATACAGTACCTGGATAGGCATATTGTTCCAAACTGATCTACTGCCTTGGCTTTTAAAGCTTTATTTCACTGTAGTGGAGCAGACTTTAATCGTTGTAGGAGTTTGTGATAATTCAGCACCTAACATCAGTTGCTCTGGGTATGCTAGGTCACCCTATTGCTATCACTAAAATGTAATAAACATGTTATGTCAATTAGTATGAATTCATCTTAAATAAATGTAATGGATTTATGAGTGCAGAGCATGATTATCTATTTCAGATTATTATGGAAGTCAGGTGACTTCTGCTTTTCAGGGCAGCTGATTTTCCATCTCTTTATAACGACAAAGTGAAATATTGCTTTAAGGCTCCATACACGACCAATATTGTTGGAATATAAAGTGACCAATTATTTATATTAAAATAAATGTAAAGCATAGATTATTATTTCAGTTGTCATATTTTTGTGATGTCCTTCACATCTCACACATATCCTTTCTTTTTTTATTCCATTCATTTGTTTTTCTTTTCATTCCTATATTGCTCTGAATCTCTGTTTTCAATGACCCCACAAATTACTTAACAAAATGCTTCTCTTATATGAAGAAAATACACTTTTAAACTCTTGAGATGTACAGTGGAAATAGTTTTTCACCACTTGAAGTTACTGTGGACCAACTTTCTGTTGTGTATTGTGCATGGTTAACACTAAATTGTTTCCTTTTTTCATTGCATACCTGACCATAGAACAGTTGCTTTGAAGAAAAACGTAAGAACTCACATTCATATAGAAACTCAACTAAAAACGCTGCATTCAAGCCCTTTAAATTTAAAGTGGACCTATCATGCTATATTTGAATAATATAGTGTAGGACCATACCTATATAAGGCATATTTATACTTTTTTTTTTTTTCAAAATACCAAACAGATCATGCATTTTAGCCATGCCTCATTTCGCTCAATTTGAAAAATGTTAGTCTGTTTTTGCAAGGGTTGATTCTGTGAGCAACAGCACCATCTAGAGGCCTGGCATATGTACTACAGCGTCTCCAGCGCTTTCGAACGGCAATGGCCGTGTCTGTCTCCTCCTGATTGGTGGAGTTGGCCCAATAGCCGTAGCGCCACTGTCCTGACGTCAGGACAGTGTTCAAATCTGGATCAGTTTTTATCAGATCCGTTGCAGCCCCTTTTTTAGAGATTTGGGTATGGAGGAAAATAGAGAGGGTTGTGTTTTCTGACACTTGGTGAGTTCCCTGGAACACCGGGGACACATATTCATGTATAAAAGACGTACAAAAGTGCATTTTGCATGATAGGTCCCCTTTAAATGAACACAAATCAAATCTGTTTCATTATAATGTCACATCTCTGCTTTGGGTCCAAGATGATTTATTTTGTTTTAAGTCCAGCTCAATGGTTTTCCTCATCATGTTACACCTTGATCTGCCTTACAGTACTTCATGAAAAATCTTGACCCAAGTTGAGGTGCACCAGAAACATGGGAAATACTATTTTTGCTTGCCACCTGCTGCCGGATAAATCCTTGTTCTTCAATGAGCCAAGTTTTATATAGCAGTCCCAACTAAGAAAAGTATTACAGCATGTCGGTAAAGGTTGGTTTAAAGTCAATTGAAACCAGGGGCTGCCAATCGGGTTAGCAGTAGGTAAAATGTAAATGTGACTTATTAATGGCAAAACACTTCTATGGTCGTTTTAAACAGTATAAACGTTTAGTTTCAACAAGTTTTGTATCAGTATTATCTTTAGTATCGTGCCTAATGGATACATAACAAATCGAATTAAAAGGTAAAGCGTCAAAGCCCTTTGGCTTCACTTCATTGTCACCTATATTTAATCTACCAGTGTGCCAAATTAAAAAGAAAAGAAACGCCACAAACAAGTGTTTTTTTTACCAAACAACATTCTGCTGTGCACTTAGAGAAAAACTGCCTTCACAAGTAGAACATGTGTTTTTTATTTGGTGTATTGATCTCTTTTCAGTTTAAAACCTCACAAAGTTACCTGACAACAGCTGATCTCAGTGCCATATCAAAAACCTAATAGTGTTGCATTTTAGTTTATCAAAATATGAATTTGCTGGCTTGCATTGTATTCTCTCTAAGTTACACACAGCATAATTGATTTCCCTAGAAAATACATCTATAGAGAAGGGTTTCTTGTTTTCGCTGATCAGCTGCTTAATTTATTTGTGGTAAAATATGTAGATTCCACCTTTTAATATTTAGTCATGTAATCATAGTGTACAGGTAACATGTTTCTTAACACTTACAGAAGCAGCTATGTGAAGTCCTCTCAATACAAGTACATTTTTATCAAGTTAGTTCAACAGTCATTTAGCAGGTGGTATTACAGGAGAATTGTATTTTCTCGATCATAAAGAAAGTTAAGGCTGCAGCAATTAATAGTGAATTGTTTGAACACTGACCTTATATCACTGTAAACCAGTTTTTAAAGTTGCATTTAATTTCATTGCAGCGTTGAGTTCTTCTGAGGAATACAGTTCCAGTGTCGCTCTCCTTTTAGCTCAGTTTGGGTCTCCACCAACTCTCCACTGTGCCGTTAAAACTAGAGGCTAAAAGCTCATGCTGCATAATTCTCACTGGGGTCGTGTTTCTATCAAACAGTCCATTGTTACATGAAAAATGGCTGAATAGTGCAACGTTGAAAAGTATTATACATATATTTTAAAGGCGTGTACAGACCGAATGCGGTAGACTATTTGGCGAGGCACAATTACATAAGTGAATGCTAAGGTACAAATATATGGAAAATGTGCAGTACAACGTTTATTCTCGCCTGCAGAGGTAGAAATGATTAACTTACGAGAAATATATGCGTGAGGATGTTTCTAGAAAGCCTATGAGAGTTGAGATTTTCCTGATTGCTGAATCGGAAGTGCAGGACGAACTTATTGTCACCTGTTTTCCTGAGCTAAACCCAGACATATCAATTATTATCGGTGTACCTACTGCAGAACTTCCTCTAGGCTGTAGTTATTTCAGTCATGGGTGATGCCAAAACAAAATGTTGCAAGTTATATGGTAACCATGGAGGAAAGGAGTAGGCTACCTGTTTAGGGATTATAGGGGGAATATTTGTGAATCGCGGCCATATTAATGCAATTAACACAAGGGGAGAAAGTCGGTCCGAACTCACTTTAAAGGTCCCATGTCATGGCCATTTCTACTGATCATAATTCCATTGTTGAGGTATACTAAAATAGATTTACATTGTGCAACTTTCCAAAATCACATTGGTTTCTCATACAGCATCTCTGTATAGTATGTGTATTCACTCTGTCCTAAACGGCTTGTTGGAGCTCCTGCCCCCCCCCTCCCTATGAGCCCAGTGGCCGTCTGCGAGACAGCAAGACACAGCGAAACCCAGCCCGAAACCAGCCCGAACATACACACACACCCGCAGCCTGGCTGGGAGTTTGTGCTCACACACCGACTCACAGCCTCGCCGCGTCCTGCCGTCTCAGGGAGGAGAAAAGATTGAGCGTGTGTGTGTGTGTGTGAGGTACGTAACGGCTCCGCGGACGTGACGTAACGGCTTCACGGATGGGTCCATTTGGGTATGGGCACGTCACCATACCCATGAAGAAAACAATGGAAAAAGAGAAATCTCCAACGAGGCGTTCTGGGGCAGCATAGACAGGTCTTTTCTGTGTTAGAGTTTTACTCGCTACAGGGTGTACTTTGAGGGTTTGTGACTTTGCAGACCGTTTGCATGCAGAAAAACCTTCATAACACACAAGGGGACGGGTAATAACCGGAAAAGCATGACATGGGACCTTTAAGGTTGCCAAGTGTTGATTTAATTCAAGCCACTAATCTGGTGTGTAACTTTAAAAAATGTTAAAAAGAAATTATTTCAGGAATAAAGCAGCCTCTTTGATTCAAACTAATTCATTAACTCAAGATTTCTAATGTGTCAAAACCTCTAGATTGTTTTTCCTAACTTTTTTTGAGCCGATGCCTTTTATCGTGACAATCTTCTGAACCAAATTGTCAGCTTTTATCCGAGCCTTTCTTCTTACGTTGCTAATTTCATGTATATTTTCTCTATTTTTATTAAAATTTTAAGTTTAACTTCCATTTACACTACATTCATTTTTCACTGCCTTGAATCACGTGTTTCTCGCAGCATCTCTTCCATATGTCTTAAATTATTTTGGAGTTCACTTTGAAAGTTTACACTGTTTGAAGAGTCATGTTGTGCCTGTTATTAACTCTTCTGTCTGTAAAGTTTGTGAGCTACTGAATATTTTCATGCATTATGGATTATAGATTACAAAGCAGAGGCAAAAAGAGACCAGAAGTTGTGATGATTTTGTGCCCGATTTATCAAAAACAATGAATCAATCCAAGTACCTCTAAGAGCTTTTATTTTTGGAAAATCCTGTGTGTGAACTCTCTCTGATGCCTGCGGTTTGTAAACGTTTCCTCAGTTCTCACTGCGTGTATCGATGCCTGTGTGTTTGTTGGGTTTGTTGCACCGTCAGCATGTTTGACATTATGAGAATGAAATGACCCGTGATGCGTTTAATGTTTCTGATGTCAGAGCTGCAAATAAATCTGTTTGTTTTATCCAGTGTTTGTTTTTGTTCCAGATGGGACTGCTTTGGTTTCCATTTGAGAACATAATACACATTTTAAAAGAGACACAAACCACACCAAATGTCACAGTGCATAGGAGTTTATTTGCATTTTGTTATAAGAAACTTCTCACCAAAAGAGAGAATGTGAAAAATAAATACCCGAGAACAGCAGAACCAGTAGAGTGTGAAGTGAAGTTACAAAAATAAGTCAATGAAATCTATTTATTTTTACATATCTGACGCTTTTTGTTTGGAGAATGTTAAACGAAAAGACATTGGAAACACTGAAGCACACATTCAAACAGCTGGGAAACTCTTTCATGTGATTAGTGTTCCTGTTTCAACAACAAATGTAAACATAACAGAGAATCCAAACTGTATCTGAATATTAGCTTATGAATATTAGCCTTTCGTGTTTATCATACACATCGTTCCAGCAGAGGACTGTAGGAACAGGGCTGGGTTCAATTTAATAACTCAATCCTAAAGAGGAAGTGAGTTATTTTCAAATTAAAGTACTTGTCATAATTGTTGGATTGAAACCAGTTCATTTCCTACTGATGATTTGAATTTCGCAACCCAGCCATGTTTGTCTCTGTCCGTACACGTGGTTTTCTTTTGAAAAGTTATTTCCTTTCAAAATAAGAGCATGCCAAACAGACAGCAGAGTGATCTATTCTTCTTCCACACTTTGCATTAACACACATCTTGGATCCAAACCCTCTGTAGACATTACTTCTGAGAGCTAAAACGTCTCAGTTCCTTTCCTTTTTTATTTGAGTCTGCTCTGAGTGACTTGAATAAAACACATTTAACAAAGACGCCAAGTGTGAAACAAAACCCCTTTTTGTATCATCTTCTTTGCTGATAGAAAATATCTTATCCCTTAATCTTATCACCTGGACAGAAGCGTATGTAGGAGGCACATTAAGATACATCAATACAGCAGCAAACCCCCCTAAAATACCTTAAACTGCACTAAAATCATACATTAAATTCACTAAAAATTAAGTTTGCCCCAGAAGCAATTGCAAATACAGAATATTCAATAATCTTGGTATCATAAAAACATTATAAACATACAAAAATACGGTCAATATAAATAATTGTTGGTGAATCAAACAGCTATAATCACATGCAAAGATCCCTCTCCTGCATTTCAACTTGTTTGGAATATTTTCTAATTGTGCAGATAAACACATGTCAAACTAAATGATAGAACATCCCTCCGTATGAAAGAACCGTTAGCTTAGCTCTAAATTGTCAAATTTACGTGGTAACCAGTGATTCTTTTCCAATTGAAACTCGCTTTTTCTATACAGAATGAAATTAAAAAGAGGTTTTTAAAGGAGTCCCCTTCCAAAGTGTCCGTTCAGGCCAAAACGCCTATTGGATGATATCGAGAAATTCACACTTCAATGTACTTCATGCTGTTTGAAGCTCAATTAAACAGCAACTACAAGAACACAATTTAAAAAAAAGGCACATTTATCAAATCCTCATCACGCCACTAGTAATATTTCCCTAATGCATGTCAGCATCTCTTCGCACCAAGCATCTGTACACGTATGCAAACAAGCAGATCATGAATTTATTTAATATTCTATGTAATAGAAATGTTAGGTTCAACATGTCGAAACATTTGACTTCAATGTTGACAGCTGTATTGACTGACATTTGTTTTTAGGGTTTTTAATTGATAGCTGTAATTCCTAATAGTAACCACAAGAGGGCGACCAAAGACATTAATTTGTAACTAATTCTAGAGAGAATACTGTTCACATTTCATTCAGTTAATTTGGTACAATTGCACTTAATAAAGTGCATGCAATGTTTCAATTTAACAGGCTCACTGTTTAACTTTGTCTCTTATTATTTTCTATAATTTGTTACCATATTAGATCATTTTATATTTTCACTTTCTAGAATATACATCAGTGATTATTTCAAAGTGTCAGAGGCAAAGAGCGTGGTGGACTTTTGGGTTTGATCACATCCTATTTTCATGAGAAAGTGGTGTCGGCAGCTTTAGAAAATGTCACCGCACCCTGAGTGCCAGTGTAGAGATGTGCTGTTATTGGTTAATGTGTGAAGTGGGAGGGTTCAAACTTTGGTGACAGTGTTTGTTGTTTGTTCCTCCGGTGGCTGATTCTCCTCTTCATCGTCCACGCTCAGGTCCAGCCTCAGGTTATCCAGAGTCTGACGGATGGTCAGAGTGTCCTTACGTCTGGAAGAGAGACACGTTTTAATTTGTGCTTTAATGTACTGACTTTGTGACGGACTGTAAATGATGTGTGCTTTTGATACAGAGGAAGATGGCTACGGAAGACCTGAGAGGCAAGTCAGAAAGGAACATTTGACTTTTTAATCAAAATGGTCTTCTCTTCTGTGTTTATGACCATAGAACAAGTGTGATTTCTAAGTTGGTGATGTTGTACTCATGTGTCCAAAAAAAACCAAATGTACTTCAAACCCGTATTCGAAATAAGACTAAAAGTGGCAGAATAGCACAGATTTAAATCCATTTTAGTCATCAGCAATTGACAGTAATGTTACATAACTTGCTGACACACAATATTTATACCTTGTGTTTGGAGTGCAGTGAAAATTAAACTCTTCTAGAAGATAACAGGTTTTTATATTGAAAATGTGGGATGCTTCATGTTAACAAAGGATAACATTCACGTCTGTTTGTGTGTGTGTTTCCGTGTGTGTGTTTCTGTGTGTGTGTGCGTACTTGTTCTGCAGGCTTTGGTCCAGCGCCTGCCTCTGCAGCCGGCTGCTTGTCTCCCTCTCCTCCAGCAGCTCTCTCTGGGTGTGGCGGTACTGCCCCTCCCTCCGGCTCGCCTCCTCCTCCGCCTCGTTCAGCTGCCGCTTCAGAGAGCGCATCCTCTGGGTCATCTGGGGACCAATCACAGAGCTCGCTCAGTTTGGGCACATGGGGCGGGACCAACATGTTAACAACTGGGACATGAAGACAGCTCCAGGTTGTTTCAATGTGTTTAAAGAATATTTCAAACACTATTGATTGCTGCTGTTCATTGTCATATACTGTATGTATTCAACGGGACCTGTGAGTAAATGACTGTAAGACACATTTCTCCAGGGATAATAATACATTTGAACATTTTTCAACAGACAAGGCTGAACAAATTCAACAGAACTGTCTAAAAGAGTATAAAATGATATAATTTAGTATCTTTTAATATCACAAAGCACAGCCTCAAGAGCCAGTTCACAAGTTCAAGTCAAGTGTTCCTAGTGAATTAGGTTCAGACATGTACGGACGGTAAAATGATTAAGTAACGATAGAGATATGTACATTTTATACAAATTAACTTAACTATAACTTTTTTGTAATTTTTTTATTTCACTGTTTAAGTGTTTGCAATGTTTGTATTGTCACAATACCAGAAATGCCAGTTATCAATACATGACTACATTTCAACTTAGCTTTTGATCTTGACCTTATTTCTGAGCAACTCAATCAACTTAATATTCACTTGTCCACTAAAAAGACAACATTTCTCAATATTTCACTTCCTTCCGTGATAATTTTAGGCTGCGCAGGTTCTATCATATGTCAAGGTCTCTGTCAGAATTAAATCCTCTGTCACTTTTCAATGACAGCCGACTGGTAAAGAGGTTGTCAGAAATACTTGTATTGTCCATCGCAAAATCCCTGCATATGGTTATTAAAAACAGGTGTTTGTCATCAAAGCAACAAGAAAAAAGCTGCATATGTTGATGTTCAGGTCTCTGAACACTGAGGTCTGTGAAAATGAGAAAGTGGTCTGCTCTTTGTACCATTGCTCTCCTAAGTTAAATACCTTTTTCTCTTCAACATTTAAAATAAACGGAAGTATTGGGCTACTTTTTCAGTAACAAAATATTGCGCAACACATGTTTGAGGATAATGTCCAGTGAAACCATTATTGTCCTCATGAGTACAGGTTTTCTACAAATCTGTGTGTGTGTGTATATTGTCCAGATATACCATTGTGGTCCTCATAACGTAGGGACTTGCTTTGTGTATGGGTGTGTATGGGTAATGTCCAGCTAATCCACATGGGTTCTCATAAGTCATAATCTTGTCAGGAAACGCCCACTCCCGCCCAGTCCCGCCCCCGTCCCCACAGTCCTGTAGAATTTCAGGTCTACAGATCTCTAGAGTCTTTTACCAAAACTGAATTCTAAATAGCCAGAAATGTAGCTGAATTTTTTATGATCAGTTCAAGCACTCTGCGGTCTCTCTACGGCAAAGGGAAAGGTGGGTCCCCACAAATCAGTGTTTGAACTGGTACGAAGAAAAAGTCCTGACAAACCACCCGTACCAGTATGTGTGTGTGTGTGTGTGTGTGTGTGTGTGTGTGTGTGTGTGTGTGTGTGTGTGTGTGTGTGTGTGTGTGTGTGTGTGTGTGTTTGTTACCAGGTCTTTCTGCTCATTAGCTATCCTGTGCTCCTCCTCCATCTGGTCGCTGAGCTCGTTGATCCTCCTCTCCAGTTTGCTGATGGTGTTGGTCAGAACAGACTTGTTCCTGCACGCACATGAACACAATGTATTGATTTATTTTGTTACACCATTTGTACAGGTAACATACAATAGGGAAGCTAAAGCTGCAAGAAGCTGCAGGTTTCAGGTAAAGCACTTTTACTTGCCTGATGCTTTATGAATAAAATGACCCTGCTTAAAGGTGGGGTAGGTAAGTTTGAGAAACCGGCTCGAGATACACTTGTTGTTATATTCCATGGAATGCTCTTAACATCCCGATAGCAATGAATATCTTAAGTGCTTTGACAAAAAATCCATAAAAAAATGTAATCTGTGGAAGCCGTAGTACTGTAAAAAGCACGACCAATCATCTTAGCCGGCCCGGCTAAAATAACTGGATGGCCTACCTGCCTGTCAGCCTTCCATCTGTGCACAAACTTATCTCGTGCCCTCATTGGTCATGTGCGCGTTCGTGTGTGTTGGAGGAGGGGCTCTGTAAGGAAGTGGCAGATTTCTTCCGGTTGTGTATTTTCAAATTCTAGCGCACTCGAGCTGGTTTCTCCAAAATGACCTACCCCACCTTTAAACGTCTTTTTAATTATCTGTTGTTTTTACAAAATCTTTGTCAAAAAATGGGTGAACTTGTGCTTGCCTTCTTTCATATGCTTGTCCACTTATTTTGTTATTTCGCCTTATATCTGCTCTGTGCTATCATAATGTAGAATTATTGTAAAGGTGATTTCCAAATGATTTCCGAAGCTCCAAACCACAGGTGTGAAAGTGACCTTATAATAAATAGGATGCCTAAGGAACAGCTTTTTAATCAACGCCTGTTCAAACATTGATACAGAATAAAGTGCTGATGGAGTAAGATAAAGCGTTGTGACGGACCTCTCCTCGTTCCTCAGCGTGTTCTCCATCTCCTTGACTCGGCTCTCCGCTCTGGAGACCACATCCTCCTGAACCCTGGAGCTCTGGAGCTCCTCCACCTCCAGACGCAGCTCCCGCAGCTACACCCACACAGAGAGAAGCGTCCATTAGATATGATACAACCTTTCTGCTTCACTTACTTTCATTACTCTTCATTTACATTATTTACGTAGCCTACTTAAATGAACAGGCTTTTTCAAACCATGTTCTTGTCAGTCCATTAGCAGCTTAGCACAGAAATACCTGAGTTCACTGTATATCAACCAATAACAAGAAGTATCAGTATAGACATGTCCAAGAATTCCTTCAAATCAGTCTTGCCATTACACCGTCTCTCCACCAGAGGGCGAAAAAGCTTAAAAAATCGATACTGTTTTTTTTCCTAATTTTAAATATCAGTATATCCAAATATGATAGAGAGATACATACTTAATTGTGCTGTAAAGCTGTGAGGAATGCTATTACCTTTGTAATTTCTAAGTTTATATTTGGCTTTCGGATATATATTTTCAACACACCAAAGAAATTGTAAAAAAATATCAAATAAAAACCCTGTGAGCATTTGAATGTATAAGTGGTGCTTTATCTATTCGTTACAGCCCTACTGTGGTAAACATACACTCGTAAAACAAGTGGACACACACACACACACACACACACACACACACACACACACACACACACACACACACACACACACACACACACACACACACACACACACACACACACACACACACACACACACACACACACACACACACACACACACACACACACACACACACACACACACACACACACACACACACACACACACACACACACACACACACACACACACACACACACACACACACACACACACACACACACACACACACACACACACACACACACACACACACACTCTACCTGTCTCTCGGCGGAACCCTTCTCCATCTCCAACAGGTCGTTGAGGTCTTTCTCCTGAATCAGCTTCAGCTGCAGCTGCTCAGTCTGACAGCAAACACACACACTTCTTAAAAACCAGCCTTAAGAGTTTTCAAGGTCTAGTTAATGACAGAACATGTTCAGTTAGCTCACTTCCTGTTTGCGTGTGTTTACCTGTTCGATGGCTCTCTTGTGTTTGGCCGCCCACCTCTGCTCGCTGTCGTGCAGCTCCTCCAGATCGGTCTCCAGGTCGATCATCTTCTCCTGTAAACAGAATCATCATAAATAAAAAGTCATGGTCCAAACTAAACTTCTGATCTGTCGTCTCATCAGCAGAAAACATGCAGGTTATTTAGAAAGTGGCACGGATTAAGTATCCTCAGAAATAGCCACATTATGAATATTTAGGATTATGGCATTAGCACGCTGATTGCTAAACAGGATTTGCATGAATAATTCCTCATTAACCCTAAAACTCTGATGGTTTGCATGACTGATTAATTCAAGTGGACATCTCTCTCTTTGAGACATTAGGTCGCGTAATGCAGACACATGGATACTGTCTGATCCATAGCTGGAAACAGAGTGTACTTCAAGGAGGTCAGGAAATATGAGCTTCTTTTTTGTATTCATCCCACACAAAAAAAAGTGTTTTTCTCCTATAAATACTTTTTTTCCCCTTGTTATGAGTCTAAAATAATATTCATATTTTATTGTGTTGATGCTTCACACATATTGATTTATTATAATGTTAAACGGATACACCTTGTTATATTCTACATTCAGTCTTTAGAAGGAACCAATGGACTGAGAGCAGCAAACAGATGAACACCACATTAGTTTTGGGCTGTCTCAGAAATATTTTTTTTAGTGTTGTTTGTATTATATTACTTATGAATTTGTATAGTGAACTTGAAGTATCCCACAATGCATTGTGAAAAGAAATTGACCATACAGCCAACGGTCACCAACCAAACATATATACCAGCATGCATTGTGCTGAGGGAAAGATGGCGGAGACACAATTCATCTTAGAAAATACTGCACTACACTTAGCATGATATTATGTATTTATCACAGAAAATGCAGGATTTTTTAAAATTAATGGTCCACCAACACATGTTGAATTAATTGTTACCAGCCTTATCTTTTATATCAGTCATTCATTTGATATAAACATGTACTGCCTACAGAAATCTAGGGCCAAATACCTGAAACTTGATCCTTATAAAACCCTCCTTTTTCTGGTGAAATTGTTTCATAATCTTAAGTTGTGTATGGTCATTGAAAGTGAGTGTATCTGAAGATGTGGAGCCGTACCTGGGACTGTTTGACTTGTTTGGCCAGGTCGTCTTTGGCCTGGTTGGTGGTCTGCAGCTCCATCTTCAGGTCTTCCACCGCCCTCTCTGCCTGCTTACACTGCAGCTGGATCTTCTCTCTCAGCTGGATCTCCTCCTCCAGAGTCTGCTCCCTATCAATCAGCTTTCCAGAGACCTGCACACACACACAGACACACACACACGTTAAAACTCAAACAGGTCCTGAGGCTCCATCCCAGCTATTATTAAAAGAGACACACGCAGGTGAACAGGGGACATTTATAATAAACAGATATAACCAGGAAACTATTGGGGCAATTTTTTGTATTACCTTTTATTATTATCTTATCAAATGTGCTGATTTTCATACGTTGTGTTGTTGATGATTTAGATTCAACGGGTGTTAAAAAGGGAAATATGGATATTTTTTGTGTAACTCTCTGTTGTGAAAATACTGAATGTCCTCTTCCAATATCAGAGTCCACATGATAACAAAGGTATCCCAACTGTAGCTGTGTTCATGACAGGATGTATGATTACCTAGAAGAGCATCAGGACTGTTTTAGGCATATGATAGCTATGTGATTAACATGATGATTCAGCCTCTATGGAGATAGACATATGACAAGCATGCTCATTTCTGACGTGGAGCTAATCTGAAGTAAACATTGAATACTGCTTTATATTCCTCCATCTTGTAACTCCCTCTCTTGGATATCAGCATGTGAAGGACACTGTTCAGGAACTAGTTGATGCTCTGAATGTGATGACTACTTCCATTCTGGAGAGGATCAGAAATACATGGATCCTGAGATTGAAGCTCAAGCCGGGTGACGAGTGATATTTATATAACACACAGGACTCATAATGGTTGTATTGATCAGTGTTTGCTCACCTCTCCCTGCAGGCGGCCCACGAGGCTCTGCAGTCTCTGCTGCTCCTGCTCCTTCTCCAGCAGCTCTTCCTCCAGCTCCTCCACCCTCTGCTGCTCGTCCACACGCAGCTTCTGATGGAGGCTCAGCTCGACTGAAGCCTGTGTGGACACCAGCAGGGCCTCTGCCAGCTGGAAACACACACACACACACACACATACACGTTAAGGTACATACACACATCAGTGCTTAGGCTTTACCAGATCAACTCTAAATAAACACTTAAGGAAATTCACGTCTATAGGAGAGGAGTGATGTGATATTTAGGACTTATATTGTGTCTTTCTCTCTGGTGAACAGAGGTAGTATTCACCTAACCAAGTCTCTTTTAAACATCTCCTATTAGTTCATTGAAATTAATTGAAATGTCTCTACATTTTTTATTCGGAGCAGAGCAAGTCTTCTATACAAATATTCAGTTTGTAACGGTGGGAGGAAAGTATCTCTGTACCTCTGTCTCCATCCTGAAGAGGTTGCTGTTGAGTTCGGTTGTCCTCTTGTCTCTGGTCTCTTTGTCCACCTCCAGCTCCTCCAGCTGTCTCTCTGTCACCCACAACTTCTCAGACAGAGACTGGGCGTGCTGCGTCTGCTTCTCCAGGTTTTCCTGAACACAACACACATAGCATTGTCATTTGGTACTCTCACAATGTACTTAGATGATCATTTGTTTGTGAAATATTGCTAGCATGAGTTAGCTAGCTAGCTATTGTGGGTAATGTTTATTCTGCTAGACGAGAGATATAGTTCACTGAGCGTTTTCACACTAAGCCAAACTGTGACTTTCTTGACTTTCAAAATAAATTACATTACAATACAATTCATTTAGCTGATACTTTTATCTCAAGCGACTTGTGGCACGCCATTACTACTGGCGTCAAAAAAGCCAAACACTTTTTTACCGCTACATAGCTAGCTAGCTACCTACAGTAGTTAGCTACATTGAAAGTAATCTATTAAAGTGAAAACATGTGTAATTTAAAGCTAATTTAAAAAGGTGTCAAAGAAGTATTTGTCTCCCGATATTCACTACTGTACAGTACGTTGTCTTCCAAATGGCACTAAATGTGAATTATCTGTCCTGATGACAAGTGCCACACACTGCAGTTGCTGTAGAAATGTGGAAGAAGAGGGACATTTTTTTAATGTTAGTTGCTGCTGTGTACCTCAGCGTCCTGGATCTTGTTTTTGAGGGTCTGCTGGAGGAAATTGAAGGCATACTCCTGAGTGTTGGCCTCCACCATCACGTCCCGGGCCTGCTTCACCTCAATCTGCACAGGGCGAGGAAAAAACAGTCAGACATGCAAACCTTTGGATAATACAGTACCATTCCCTTGCTTTTCTTTATCCTCACACCTCCATCTCCCTGAATCTCTCGCCCAGGGATTGGTGCTCTCTATCCATCTCTATCATCTGCTCTCTCATCCTCTTCATCTCATTGGTCAGCTGGGTGTTGGTCCTCAGCAGGTCCTCGTTGTTCACCAGCAGGCCGCGCATCTCATACCTTCACAGGGGTTTGAAATGTGTCAAACTTTAGGTTAACACTCAATATCACAGAGGAAGGAAGCCAAAGAACGACAAGAGTAGTAACAGAAAATCGCTTTGAGGTTACAAGAGCGTCTATGAAAAAATTGAGAATGAAGATCGGTCCATAATTTGTAAGAAGAAGTGTGTTCGGTACCCTGTGACATTATGTGTTGTTGTTACACATCCAAATAAGAGAAAGTCAATAAATAGTTCTAGCTTAAATTTAGCCTAATCTCACACCCACCATAAAATGTTATATTGTACTCATCATCATACCCACTTTACATCATTTCAGCAAAGATAACCTTAGAGTTAAAGTGGACCTATCATGCTATATTTGAATAATATAGTGTAGGACCATACCTATATAAGGCATATTTATACTTTTTTTTTTTCAAAATACCAAACAGATCATGCATTTTAGCCATGCCTCATTTCGCTCAATTTGAAGTTTTTTAGCTCTGTTTTTGCAAGGGCTGATTCTGTGAGAACAGCACCATCTAGAGGCCTGGCATATGTACTACAGCGTCTCCAGCGCTTTCGAACGGCAATGGCCGTGGCTGTCACCTCCTGATTGGTGGAGTTGGCCCAATAGCCGTAGCGCCACTGTCCTGACGTCAGGACAGTGTTCAAATCTGGATCAGTTTTTATCAGATCCGTTGCAGCCCCTTTTTTAGAGATTTGGGTATGGAGGAAAATAGAGAGGGTTGTGTTTTCTGACACTTGGTGAGTTCCCTGGACACCGGGGACACATATTCATGTATAAAAGACGTACAAAAGTGCATTTTGCATGATAGGTCCCCTTTAAGTTACTCTTTAAAGAGTTTAATCAGAATGAGAATCAGACCAAAATAGAGCAAAATTAGGAAAGGAAGCATAGGAAAATCTACTCTAGTGAAGAGTGCGACAATTAAAAAAAGTAAAATAGGCTCTACCTGTCATATGTATATTTTAGTTGTATTTTAAAAGTATTTTAATATGCACTTTCAAGCTGACTATTAAAAATATTCTCTTTTGGTGATATTATTTGGTATTGACGTGACAAGAAAAAAACATCATGTCTGACCTTATCTGGTTCCTTTCCTTCTCCATCGCCACGCTCTCTGCCTCCAGGAACTGGTTACGCTGGAGAGGACAAAAAGAAGTGTTCTTATACTTGCTGTAACAAACCTCATTATTAGTGTGATTGTAACCCATAATAACTAGTATAAGTTCTACCTTCTGGCAGACGTCCATCTGTTTGGTCAACTCCTCAATGTAGTCCTTTTTATTGGGCCCTCCTAAAGTGTTAGAGCGCATGCTGTAGTGGACGGGAGCCATCTGATTCATGTGATTCATGTGATTCATGTGATTCATCTGATTCATCTGTGGCATCTGGTTCATCTGATTCATCTGTGGCATCTGCAACAAAGACCGACATTTAAAGGTCCCCTATTATACTGTTTTTCATCAATATATTACAGGTCTCAGATATATACAAACATGTCTCTGAAGTGTTTGGCTCCAAACACCAAACAGATCATTGCAGCATCCCATAATCCCCTCTGTTTCAGCCCTGTTTCAAAGGTGCTGATTCTCTGTCTGTTACTTTAGATGAAAATAAGGAGCCCCTCCCCACGCCCCTCTGAGAGAGATTTGGTTAAAAAGAACTCAATGGTGCTCTCGGAGGAGATTCAGGTGATAAGGTGGGGGGGGTTACCTTGGCTGGTTATTGGCTAATGGTGACACAAGCCAAAAAATCGTTATGACATCATAAAGTGGCCAAAATCTGATCAGCTCATTTTCAGACAGGTTTTTATATAAATGGATCAGGACAAAAAGAGAGAGAATCTTTGTTCCTGAAACTTTCAGAGTCTCTTTACACAGAGGGGACACATGGTTATGTATAAAAGACATGAAAGTGGATTTTGCATAATAGGTGACCTTTAAACACAGTCAACCATTAAATAGTATGGACGTGAGTTTTGATAGAGTGTGTTTCTGTGTGTGTGAGAGAAATCGTACCACATGGTTGTTGACCTCGGCTCTTCTCTTCGCCAGGGTTTCGTAAGCAGAGAATCGGGGGCGGGTGAGGGTGGGCGTGCCAACAGGACTGGTGCTGCGACTGTTGAAACCGTACAGGTTCATCTCTGAGGTGGCAGGAGAAATCCCCCCTGGAACCTGGAGCGGAGGAGGTGGGCACAGAGGAGGGTCAGTACAGAGTGATGGTCAGCCTCAGAACACCTTTTACATCACGATGCATGAAAATGTGATGCAATTTCCTCCTAGATGTTTGACTATTTTGAAACACTTGCTAGGGCTGAAACTACATCTAAAACAAGGGTCTGACAGTTGCAAAAGCATACTATTTTTTGTTTATGTAACTACTTTTTAAATATTACACAACTTGACATTACGGAAGCCCTGAAAGGCAAAGAAGAGAGACAAAACATTTCATTCAAAATGTTCTCTCTCAAGTGTCTCTGGCTTTAAACGTTTGTGACAACAAGTTTATAATCCGTTTTATCTGTGAGAAGAGTGTTAGTTGTAGTGCACATTTAGGCCACAAGAGGCAGAAGTACACCAATGCCCCAATCTTTAAAATAGGACTAAAGTAGTCCTCCAAGTTTCTGAGTATTATATTCTGAACTCACTCTCAACACAAGGCAAACTAATTGTGTTGTAGCAAGAAAACATAATTGCTTCTAGCTGTAAAAAGAACAAGGGGTAATGGTGCACAGCAGCCTCTTGTGGCCAAAATGAATATGACAACAAACATGACAAAAATATTATTTATACTAATTAAAAACCTTTTTATAACACCTTTAATATAGATGATACAACTTAATTAAGTAACTTTCAAAGATATAATTCTAAACCTACCTTATCTATTAAAGATATAAATAGGAAAATAGCTTCTCACTACTAACCTTGAACTCAGACATCCGGTGCATGGGGTTGTAATCCATGGAGGCGGTCGTGGAGTACGGACTGTTGAACACCCTGGGAGGGCTGTCAACAACTCCATACTGTAAACAAAAAAAAACACAACGGTGATGAGAGACAGCACGATCAAAGGAGAGAGCAACAAAATAAAAATAGATAGAAATTACAAAAGCAAACAATCACAGTACGGACTGAAGGCAGACTCAGAAGGGCTGATTTTATCGTTGGTTTGCGTGTTTTGCTGTTGATTAAATATTAAATAAATAAAAGCAAATACAATGTGGTAAACAGATATATTCATTGGGCAGCAATCCTGTTATTGTTGTACATTAAACACTGATGATTAATATTCCTTACTGATATTCAAATAGGAATTTTTAATATACCTTCAAGCAAATACTTGTATTTCTATCATAATTTGACACTTTTGAATCATGCCATTGTGCAATACTTTGTGAACATTTAAAAAGATGGATTTATAATATTTAATTAGATTCAGGATCAAAAACTTTTTGGAATTTTAAAATATTATAGATTGATTGAGATGTTTTGCAGTGCATGGGACATACAATATCTTAAAGCTGTGTTTAGTCCAGGAGATGGCACTGTTTAATAACTGGTTCAAATATGACACACACAACACACACACACACACACACACACACACCCACACACACACACACACACACACACACACACACACACACACCACACACACACACACACACACACACCACACACACAAACCACACACACACACACACACACACACACACACACACACACACACTCACACACAACACACCACACACACACACACCACACACACACCACACACACACACACACACACACACACACACACACACACACACACACACACACACACACACACACACACACACACCACCACACACACACACACACAACACACACACACACACACACAACACACACACACACCACAACACACACCACACCTCGGTCCGCCTCACCCACCCTGTCAGACGTGTTGTCCCAGTCCCGCGAGGCCAGGGACTCCAGGGACCCTTGGTATTGGTTCTGCCCCAGCCGGTCGCTCTCGAATCGGGACCGAGGGCCGTTCTCCCCCCCCGTCCCGCCGCCTCCAACTGGCCCATCTGCATCCCTGCCACTCAACCCGTTGACCTTGTAGTCGTTTGTTGAGGAACAGCTGATATTTGGGGTTCTGAGTGGCGGCACCGCTTTGGGGTGTGGTGGGGCTCATCCTCTGACAACAGGCTGTCCGGCTGCTTGTTCAAATCCAATTCTGACTCCTGGAGGAAGAGGGCAAAATGTAAGGAGGGAGCAATGAGATAAACCTGAAGGATATATGAAAATAGAATTGTTGGAGGGTCGAAGGAAGTCTACAAATACAAAAAGAATCAAAAAGGAATAATGAGGGTGAATTCACTGAGGATATGCTGGTGTTGTCAGTAGGGAGAAGATGTATATATGATTTGCAAAACAACAACATATAACACAAAATGAAGGCGGAGGCAAAATACTGAAAAGTTCCAGGGTAAGAAATCACACTTGAAACTATATTTTCTGGAAGCAATAAAAATCAACTTGCCAGACTTTGATATCTTTCTGCAATTTCTTCCCAAACATTTTCAGCTATAGTGCCTTTTTTAAGTCGCCAACTGGGGTTTCTTTAAAGCAGACTTCAAGTTTTCTGACCACTAGGGGGCAGAAGAACTCTATAACATACTGGTGAACAGTAAACAGTCGTTCTGGTTAATATGTTAGCAAACAGCTACCTACTCCAACATCCAGACACATGGTCATCCCACTGGTGTTGGACGATGTTGGAAGAATTGTGTTTAATTTGCAAGCAGCCAATCACAATGTGTGAAAAATAAGGAAAGTTGTGTTTGGCAGTGCATACAGACAGGATAATACACTGATTAAAGGTCTTGGGCTGAGGACTTGGGCTTTGCTTGAAACTGGTAACTCATTGACATGGGACTTCATAACCAAGATTTGGCTATGTCTTTATTGCAAAACATCGACCTTAACCCACCATAGGCATGCCACTATACAGTAGGCCCCTTATGTTTCACACCAAGCAAATTACCAGATAGAAATTCCGAAATGCACACAAGTGTCATTAGTCCCAATCAAATTCATTCGTCCAAATTAATGCAATCATGCAGGGAAAAAATCAACACAGGCAGTTAAAATCAACAGCGTTAAATTGTTGTTATTTTCTTTAGATAAAAAACAAACCTGGCAACATGTAAAGATCATTTACAGGTAAATAATTAAAGAAAAGCAAGAGTTAAATATTGGATGTGAGGCCATTTTGATTAGTACGATTGAAGAATGAGTCTTGCCGTAGTTTCATGCTTTTGATCTGCATCAGATTGTGAACGACGCCTTAATCATGCAAGGACATGCATTTTTGAAAAACTGCAATGTCATGCTTTGATTCTGTCTCCATACAGGGAAGATCCAGTGATTTTCGCTTCATGCAAAGACATGGAAACGGTCGGTCGGCCAGGACATTTAGTGTTTTGCTTACCGATCCCATGCCGGAGTCAGCTACCGAGTCTCTACCAGAGTCTTTGGTTTGTGTTTTGTTCAGTGGAACCGAAGCAGTCTTCTCAGCCCTGACATCGACTGGACAATCGATCCTGGCAGCGATCTGACTGTTAAAGCTTCCTTTCATTGCCACTTTCTGACTGGTTTCCCTGAACGGAGGGGTCACGGTGATGCTGGGAACAGAAGCGTCGTCTTTTTCGACTTTGCTCAGTGTTGAAGGGCTTGACTTTGACCTGGAAAGGTAGAGAGCCTCTGTAGAAGTAGCTCTTGGGAGTGTTCTAGATGAAAAGCTCTGTTGGGTCCCAGAAGAAGGACTGGAGAATATACTGATCAGGTTTTTGACGCTGCCGGATCGGCTCAGGTTCGAACCACGGGACAGGCCTGCAGCGGGTTTCTTATGATTGTGTCTCCAGGCCTGTTCTGCCGCTTGTTCATTGGTGGTCTGGTGAGGACTAGTTGGTGATTGGGAGGAAGGTGCATGCTGAAAGAGGTGAACACAATAACAGACCCCCGAAACACTGTTAGCCAAGAGTCTGAACCTCATGCAGCAGGTCTGGTACATCACCCAACACTGAGTGATGTATCAGAATACACATTTACCATTCAGTATAGAACATGGTAGCTATGTATTAAGCATTCAAAGGTGCATAAGATCATTGTGGGGAAATGTTGTAAATTAAAAGCAGGGTTACTTTATGGCAAATATTGATCTTAGTATGACTCGCAATATATATATATATCTCGATACCACATGCTTGCTTCTTTACCAGATGATAGACGCTAGCACAAAAGATATACAGAAACTCAAGACAGGTGTACTCAAAACAGCAACAGACCCAAGTGGCAATGCAGGTACATCAGATTGAACTTCCTGTGATTTGCCAAGATTCCCATATCTAGTTGATTTAAATGGAAATACATCAAAGTCTCCTTACAGGCCTCAGTTAAACCGCTGCAAATGTGGAATACGTTTGTTTTAAGCTTTTGTGGCTTTACAGGGGGCTGCGCAACATGTGATACCTTGTCACTTGAGTCAGTATCCGTTGGTGCTGAAGACCACATGGTTAATAATGAAATAAACCTGGATTGGAGTAGTTAAGAACTTACAGTACTAGCCCTCAGTAGCCCTCTCCTTATCTCTGCTGGAGGCTAGCTGCTGGAGGCTAAATTAGCTGCTACTAGCGTAACAAACCAGATTCTCCGACTTAACTACTTGCAGGGCCAGATTTTTACGAGGAAGAAGAAAAATGCATTGAAAAAAAGAGAAGTAATCTTTGGTTGTGCTGGATAAGTATTTATGTTTTTCTGCTAATTCTCTATTCCATTGTGACTGCAATATCGTTATCAGGTGCAATGCTAAATCTAGTATTCTTTAAGGTGTCTTAATTGAGACCGATTATAATGGGACCCTTATGGGTTGAGGTACATTGTGTTTACTGTTTGAACAACCGTTTAGGACACTAGTCACCAGTCAAAAAACTGACTCCGTAATGTCAACAACTTGGCCATATCTGTCTAAATAACATAACGCTAACATTAGCTACTATTTGCTTCTGCAATACAAGAAGTAAAGGCAAAACAAATTGGGTTAGTTCCTCTTTCTTAGTCTTTTTTTTAAACATAAGAAGCAGTTAGTATACACAAACACTAAGTAAATCTCCAACAAGCAATTAAATTGAAACACATCACTCCATCACTTGGATTTGAACTTTAAATGAAGGCAGCATGTTAATAATGTGTTTTCTCTCCGTCTCTGTCGCCTGTCTTTACAGTCTGTGGATGTTGTTGACTGTTGAAATGCATACATAATGACATGAAGCCCAGTGTGTGTGTATGTGTGTGTGTGTATGTGTGTCCCTATCCTGACATAAATCCCTCTTGAGGAAGTGCAACATCTGCTCGCTCATCTGAAAAATCCCCACCCTCCCCCCCCCGAACACACAACATCCCACTTCCTCACAGAAATTAAAAGCGCAGATAAATATATAAACAGACTCCAGCAAAAGGAATAATTCGAGTCAACTCAAAGACTACAAAAACCAGAAACAATAACAGAAAATGAATATTTCATATGATTATTATATATTTGAGCTTAAAAGCCAATTGATTAAATACAATTTTAATTAACGTTATGACGTTGGCGGATGCCACTTAGAGAAATGAAGTGGCGAGAGTCCAGGGGTTTAACTTTCGGGGTTTGAGGGTCCAAAGCGTTGAGTGGCCCTCTTCCAGGGTCTCGCCTGGTCGCCTCCCCCAGGAATGGTGATCCAATGCTGGGTTAGGAGAGGAAGCTGGGGTAGGGTAGACTGGGGGTTTGAGATCCCTGCTAATCACCACGGTATTAAAATATTTACAGACCGGGGATTAGCTTTGCGCTGATGATTTTTAATGTTATTATTTTCACCCCGTGAGTCAGGACAGGGATACACTGATGAAATGTGTGTGTTCTAATATGTGCGACCTTATGTGTGGTAACATTATTGTGATGAGTTTCATAACATTCAGGTCAAGATCCCACGGAGGGCCAGTGGATAAGCAGAAAAGGTTAAACACTGATTAGTCAATATTAGTTAATATATTCAAAATAAAAAATAAAAATCTGGTTACATACAACTAACTAAAATTCACATTTCCGCATTATTTTAAACAGTATTTTCTCAGTAATTTAGCAAATGTGGACATATTGTACAAGCTTTCTATTGGTTGAACAAAGGAACAACAATGTGTGCTGTTTTGTTGCTAAAATATTATTTGTATTTTATTGAGGGTCCCTCAATGAAAACATTAAAACTACTTTTATTTGTATTTTACTAATCTTTTAAAGCCGTAAAAGACGTGCAAATTATGAAACATTTCTCATGTTTAAGGAGTATAATCACACACACACACACACACACACACACACACACACACACAACACACACACACACCACACCACACACACACACACACACACACACACACACACACACACACACACACACACCACACACACACACACACACACACACACACACACACACACACACACACACACACACACACACACACACACACACCACACACACACACCACACACACACACACACACACACCACACACACACACACACACACACACACACACACACACACACACACACACACACACACACATCCCTGTGGCCTCACTACAGTACAGCCATATGGCGTGGAGCTGTACAACATCTGACCCAGATATAGGACAGCAGTGCATCCTGGGAACTACAGTGAATGCCTCACTGATGTTTGGTGAAGAAGTACTCAATGACCCATCAGAATAAATGTTCAGGAAAGGCAGGACAAGATTACATGGGGAAGAGATTCAGTGTCCAATGAAAGAGATTCTGAATATAGGCGAAAGACGTTTAGGGTTTGAGGAACTAATCTGCTCCACTTGCGTGAGAAATACCCAAAACGCATCGTGCAGAAGGCTGTCATTCAAGATTTGACTACACATGTTCTGGCAAGATGAATCGGAAAGTTAACAAGCGTGCTAAGAGACAGCATAATAATATAATTGTGAAAGTAGAAGCATCAGAGGCCAAGATAACCAGGTTTACAATTCCAGTTTCAAAAGCATCCCTTCCAATGCATTTTTTATTTTCCAAACCCAAGCTGATGACCTGATGACATCAAGGTCACTTTCCCAGACTTGGTGAAGATCCCCCAGATCCAGACATTAAACCAGTTTTTGATGTGATGCAAAGCGATGTGTTTCCATCAATCATTCTTCCATCAACAGCATTTCAAACGTCTCCTTTGATGGTTTCCAGACTGATGAAGATTGCATCGAGAGTTTCACCTTGAGCCTGAGACCTCAGTGGCTACAAAGACTTTTATAGCACATTTTTACTTATGTATAAAAAAGCATATATGTATTTTATTCCAATAAAATGCAACCTTCACGAAACCAAATTTTCCCAGGGATTAATAAAGTATTTTGATTGATTAATTGATTTTAGAGAGTTAGGGTTAGGGTCAGTGAAATGCCCCTTTGACTGCACTGCCTTGGCTCCATCCCGATGACACTATGAAAATGTATTTTGCTGTGGGACATGTGGATGAGAGTTGAAATGGATATGTCTGATGGACAGGCTGGCTTAGCCAAAACACACTTTCAGCTCATGGCCATCTGCAGACAGAACAATAACAACTCTTCAAGTTGGTAACAATACATTTGATCGTGTGTCTTCAAACATCATTTCTTTGTATTTGCTAGTTGTTTTCTACAGTAGATTCTCCTGGCCGTTCCCTTCAGTAGTCCCTGTGGATTTCTGGCTTTGTTCCTTGAATTTAATCTTCTGTATTTCACTGACGCTGGTTGACTTTTAGCTTCTTGTGGCCGTTCTTTAGCTTCTTCAAATATTCTTTTGAGTTTCTGTAGGTTAACTTGTAGCTTCTTCTGGTTATTTCGCAGTAGTTTTCTAGTTCAATCGCATTGTTTTCTGTTGTTACATTGGGTTGCGTTTCAGCTTTCTTTGTTCTTTAACTTCTTCGAGTTGTTGTCTTTCTCTGGAGTATCTTTTGATAGCTTATCCTGATTCAATTGTAGCTTCTTCAAATTGTTTGGTAGCTTTTAAAAGGTAGTTTGGTTCTGGCTCTCCTGGTTGTTTCCAGCCTTTTGGGATGTGTCCAAAGTCTCCCTGGTTGCTCTTCAGCTCCCTTGTTTATTGTCCAGTTTTAAATTGGCTGTTTTCTAGTTCCTATGGATTTTTCTTTTTCCTCAGGTTGTGTTCCAGCTGCTTCGGTTTTCTTGCATCTTCTGTTTAACAACTTATTTTTGGTTGTTTTTCTCTCCTCTCCGGATGCAGTTGTCGCTTCTTCAAATGGTTTTCTAGCTCCTATAAGTTGCCTCTTAAGTTTTGTTGCTTGATTTCTAGCTTTCTTAAACAGTTTTTCAGTTTCTTCTGGCAGTCTTCTACCCTTTCATGGTTGTTTCCAGTTGATTTGGGGCGTTTTGGCTTGTCGTCTAACTTCTTATGGTTGGTTCCTCTCTTCTTAAAGGCCCGGACACACCAAGCTGACACCAAAGAACTGACACAGACGGACCCCGATTGTTGTGTCGCCTCACGTCTCCTGCGTCTTGGCCAACAGTCGCACTGGAACACACCGCAAAGACTTCAGCCGACGGCCAAGTAGCACGTACGAACTGCGCATGCGTGAGTGGCAATAACTCTCCTTACCAGCAGGCGGCGGTCGTGTGTATTCGTCATTCAAAAGAGACAACAACCGGAAGACAGACTGCGTGATACACCGAGAGAAGAAGAACAGACTGCGTGATATAAACAAACAACAAATAGCGTGTGCGTTCCATTTTCACTCTACAGCGAGAAGCTCATGGGGCTTTCCTGAACCTGTGTCGAGAGTTAAATGAAATCTCAGATTTGCCTTCTTAATAGTTTGTTTGGGTCCCTCTCTTCCGTTTCGCTTCTCATGCACTGATTCAGTGCAGTGATTTATTTTGCCGACTGCCTTTCGGCCGAAAAGGCGTCGGCACGGCTGAAAAGACACGACGGTGCGGGACACACCTGACGCCCACCGACGGCCAAAATCGGCTTGGTGTGTCCGGGCCTTTAGGTAGTGACCTGCTTTTTTAGGGCTGCTTTACATGTTCTCCTGTTTGTATCCACAATCCTTTCAGTTGTGTCCATGGAAAATATTGTATAAGACTTTACGCAGCTGACTTATGTTAACATTCCTGGCACTTTTAAACATAGGTGTGTTTGTCTTCAATCCAAATCGATTCTAACAATACTTTTACTCTCAAACGTGATCTCACACACCTCTCTCTCTGAACCCACAGTCAGAGTTATTACTGTAAGACACTCGTATCGCCTCAACATCAAACCCTCAAATATTAAACTTAAAACTCGACACACACACACACACACACACATACACCAGAGCAGTGAGAGCACACACACCAGTGTAATAAAAAATGAAATAAATAACCAATTAGTGGCAGCAGTCTTGTGTTGGACACGTACGTCTCTCACAGAAAGCCAAACGTCGAGCTCCGTTTGGCCCGAGGCAATCTGCTTGGCAATATGTTCCTGTGTTATTGTTGTTGCCCCCCCACCCCCACCCCCCACCCCTAATCTACATGGCTGAGATTATTAACCAACCGGCGCTCTGTCCTCGGCCCTATTTCACTAAACCGACAACGATCCCTCCAACAGGAATATTTGTTACAGAGCAGGCTGAAATCTGGTCAAACTAATCCTGGATGTCTCTTTGTTTCACGTGGGAATAAAAAACATGAGCTCAGATGTATGATCACTGTAAGCCTGTCAAATATGTTGATTAGGGATATGTTAAATATGGGAAAATAAAAGCAGCTTAGTGAGGTCCCTGTGAACAGTCTGTTGTCATTGAATAGAGCAGATTTGTTCGGAAGTAAAAGAAAAGGCTTGATTTATCAACTACATGCGTCTAAACTAAATAGATAAAAAAAATATGGATCTTATAAAGCGGACAAATCCACCTTCAGCAATTTGACCAAAAGAAATATCTGAATATATCGTGAAAATTAGTAAATAATTTAAAGTGGACCTATCATGCTATATTTGAATAATATAGTGTAGGACCATACCTATATAAGGCATATTTATACTTTTTTCTTTTCAAAATACCAAACAGATCATGCATTTTAGCCATGCCTCATTTCGCTCAATTTGCACTTTTTTTTAGCTCTGCTCTGCAAGGGCAGATTCAGTGAGAACAGCACCATCTACTGGCCTGGCATATGTACTACAGCGTCTCTAGCGCTTTCGAACGGCAATGGCCGTGGCTGTCTCCTCCTGATTGGTGGAGTTGGCCCAATAGCCGTAGCGCCACTGTCCTGACGTCAGGACAGTGTTCAAATCTGGATCAGTTTTTATCAGATCCGTTGCAGCCCCTTTTTTTAGAGATTTGGGTATGGAGGAAAATAGAGAGGGTTGTGTTTTCTGACACTTGGTGAGTTCCCTGGAACACCGGGGACACACATTCATGTATAAAAGACGTACAAAAGTGCATTTTGCATGATAGGTCCCCTTTAAGTTATTAATGCAAATAATTATCAAATTTGAGCTTCTCACTTCTCACAGCTTCTTTCTGTAATTGCAGACAGCATATTTTTAAGTGTAGGCCTTTTGTTCAAACCAAACAACATAAGTCACCTTGGACTTTTGAGGATTTTACACTATTTCTTTATTTACATTTATAGCCACATTTTCAAATAAAGGTTGTTGCTGTTTTCTGTCTAGCCGCTTCACGTTTCTTTTTAGTTTCTTCAGGTATATACTATATTTGTTCTTATTCATATAAAAGTATAACTGTAGAATACTTTGTGAAACTAATCTTTTTATATCATGAAAACTACTACCTTACATCATAAAGAAAAAACACAAAAATGGTTTGTTTTCGGCACACGTAAGAACCCATTTCGGCATCTGTCCTACACTGAAACTCTTTTGAAACTAAATGGAGCCAAATTACAATAATTGAAACTGAAATCAGAAGCACTTCCCGTCCCAGACTCATCTTTATAAAACATATTTACCCAAACATCTCCCCATGAGCATTAACGCTGTCCTCACCAGATCACGTATTGCACCTGTGTCCAACCTTGTTTTGTATTCTTCTTATATTTTTGGTTCATGTTTTTATGACAAACTAACAATGTTTTTCTGTTTCTGAGTGCAGTTTAAATTAATTGTAACATTTTCACTCATGCAGCTGCTCCGCCTTTAAAAAAAACACAAACAGATGATGCCTGGCTTTACACTGTACTTCACCGATTAAAGTTATTATTTCGGCTCCTAATTCAAAATAAATATCATATTTGATATGAACTTCTAATGCTAGAACCTCAAGTGTTTTGGCTTCTGTCTGATTTTTGTATTTCTTTTCAACCACTTAAAATGTATTTTTAACCTTTAGGGTTATGGAATGTATGCATTTCTGGTTGTTGGTTCATTTATTTACCCACAATGCACTTCTACAATATGCTGCGCAGCTGAGACCTCAACCTGTTTTTATGTTGTTGTTTTTTTGAGGATATTACAGTTCATTAAAGCTTAATAATTAGTGTATATTTATAGAAATATGTTGATTGAGCCTGAATGTGTGTGCGTTAGAAAATCGGCTCTTTATTAAATCAGATCTCAATCTATTACATTTACATCTAATCAGAATGATGTGTGATTATACAAATCCTGGCTCATTTCCTGACAGATTAACCTCCGATAATCTGATAAAAAGGTTACTGAGCCTCTGGGGATTAACAGGAAGCAGCGTGAGACTGAAGGTGTCGAGGGTTTGAACCCCCCCCCCCCCCACTGAACAGAAACAACATGAGGTCGTTTGCCTCTTGCTCTATGATTTTATTTTTCAGCATCGAGGTTATAAAGTGCCACAAAGCTAATTCTGTCAGCTGTTGAATCCAGTCTGCACTGAGTTGACCCATTTCCATTTAAATCCAGTTTCAAAGTGACTTCAGCTATCAGATGAATAATCTATTTCCAATGTTGATTTTTGACTATTTTCTCAATGTATTTTGAATTGTCCTGTTTTCCATTTCATTCATTGGTGTGTCAATGCTTGTGTGAATCACTTTTGAACTGACTTTAACCTTAACGTGACCTTTTGGTTATGAGTTCTTCTTGGATATAATCAAAACAAATCTAACAAGATGAGGTCTGCTTGCTGCAACAATGTCAACACAAAGTCAGTATGGGATTTCATGTTGGGTTGAAATGATGAAACAAACCCTATCCAAAATAAATGATTGATTTTTTGGTAGAGTTTCAGTTTGAATCCCTGCTGAAGTGAAAAGGATGAGGCTGAATCATGTTGTATTTGTGAGCAGAGATACAAGCTGGCAGCGGGCCGTCTGCTGTTTGTGTTTAAGCTTCACAAGTTAAACTGTGCTGACACTTTGACAGGTTTCCTGTTATAATAAGACTCCAAACCAGGTTTCTTCCCTCAGCGTTCCCTGTCACTACTGTGTCAGTCTATTATGGGAGTTTTTGTTGTTGTTCTTTCAGGAAAATGATGCTTTGGGTGTGTGTGTGTGTGTGCGTGTCTGCATCTGTGTGTGTGACAGACAGAGCCAGATGAGCGGGCAGATGTTTCCTCTGTCTCCTCTCCGACTGTCTGAGAAAGACTGACAACAGCTGGACCACTGCCACACACACACACACACACACACACACACACACACCACACACAACACACCACACACACACACACACACACACACACACACACACCACACACACACACACACACCACACACACACACACACACACACACACACACACACACACACACACAACACACACACACACACACACACACACACACACACACACACACACACACACACCACACACACACACACACACACACACCACACATCACACACACACACACACACACACACCACACACACACACACACACTACACACACACACACACACACACACACACACACACACACACACACACCAACTGTTCTACCTGATTTTAGGCATTACATTTTGTCTTCTATATATTGAACTTCACCCTGTAGAACTGACATATTATATATTATTCATGATAGTCCAAAATGCACATTAGGTATCAGGTTAGGTGTGGATTTCATGGGTTCAGGTACACCGAAAGTGTGAGATGTTATTAAAAAAAAGGTCTTGCGAAAAGACAGTTATCAGGCAAATACAGCGTGAGAGCATGTGATACAGAGTGGGGCTGAGATTGAACCAAGGTGCATTCTGATTGGGCCAGGAAGTTGAATCTAAATGCACAGATGCACTTAGTTTGGAGCTTTGTATGAACCCTCACCATACAGAATGGCAGCTAGGGTTAGTTGTGTTTGTCAGCAGTCAGAGAAAGATGTCGTTCAGAACAACATGATCTGAGGTTAGAGATCAGAGTGTGTGTGCTGTGAGTTCAGAGGCTGAGTTGTACCATGTTGTTTTCCTGCTCTGTCTTTCCCTGCACGCTGCGGACACTCTCTCTGCTGGTGAACGTTTCCTCTCTGTACGATCTGAAAGAAATATATGTTAGAGACATGTTAATAATTATTAGCTTTATATAGGATTGTCAGCCACAAGTTTTGTCTTCAACATCTGAGTCATTCGAACTTAACGAGGCATTTCACTGCTTTAAGCAAACTAAACTAAACTTCATTAAATGCACAAGTCCTGAACATTTTCCATCGCAATTTTAACACAAGTTACACTACATACATACTTTTTTTCCTATCCCAAAACTACCCCATATGCTATACTTTATATTACCATAACATTACATTTCATTTAATTATTTAACCTTAACCATAACCAATGATGTAACTTAGGCCTACTTATTTACATTGGGATGACTGGTTCAAGTCTCTGACCTGACCAAGTATAAAATTGTGGATTTTCTGGTACTTTGAGATGCCCTCCTGCGCCGGAGCAAGACACCAGGACCCCTGCCCTGCACTATATAGAAAGCATCCAACTGTTCCTTAAACTAGGATGGATTAATTGCAGAGAATACATTTTAACATGTTGTGTGAAAGTATTTGATTAAAATCCTTTATTTCCATGTATGTAACAAATACTATAAAGGCATCTTGAAAACGTACCACCGCGGTTGTACGACAGACTAGCTTTCACCCTAATTTATTTTTTACGATACATGTATTCAATATACTTGCATGAGATTTATAACAGAAACATTTTGCAGAATTTTTATTTTATTTATTGAAGATAATTGCTAAAGGGCAACCTATCCAATTGAGTCCCAAATAAGCATCCATATGCAAGGAGTTTGAAGTGAGTAAGGGCTGACCAGACATTTTGTTTTACAGGTGTTTTCTATAAATGATATTTCACATGTCCCATTGATGACCCTAGTTTACCCTAACCCTAACTAAATACAATCAAGACAAGGATTATTTAAACAGGATGTGGAGTTGTGTACCTGTGGGACAGTCTGAGTACTCTCTGTGTGAAGCAGGTGAGTCTGTGCGTCTCTTCCTGGTATCTCAGCTGGTCTCGGGTCAGCAGCTTACGCAGCGCTCTCAGGGCCTCCTGCTGGAACACCAACCGCTCTGATTGGAGCAGACGCTCGGTGACGGAGACCTGAAGCTCCCGACAAGCACACAGCTGAAACTGGAGAGGGAGAAAATTAATAAATACAACGCTGGTTTGTTTCTGATCAGTGCATTTGGAAGTTGATGGTGTTATTTTAATGATCATCTCATCGCTGAAGGAATTAACACAATGTTTGATGGTGCAGTAACGGCCACGTGAAACACAAATCTCATGGAAGAATTAAGTAAACTGAGATAATAGAACTAGTGGATGTCATTTTTCAGATTTGAAAACCTATTTAATTTCTCCGACGGGTATTTAGATGAAAATGTACATGCAACTTTTTTTAAATTGTAATTATATTGTGTTAAAAAATCAAGTTCATTGTGTCTTTATTAGATGTTTCACTCTATAAAGTTGTACATTCATCAACATTGTTTGTTTGACAATGAGATACCTCTAATATTGAACATATTGTATATTATATATGTAGTCATCTTTCATTGCATCTCTTAAAATGTGCAATTTATAATCACTAAAAAGCACATTTTGGCAAAGCCTGAGGTTCTCACAGCCATAATATTTTGGACATTATGACTTTTTAGTTCGTTTTTTTTAACCCATGTGACCTGTGTGTGAACTCAGTGTCCTGCTGTGATCTTACAGTGGCGCTCTGAAGGCTGCTGCTTCTCCTCAGATCCTGTTTGCTCTGTTTCTTCTTCTGCTGAAGAATAAAAAGCTCAGCGGTCAGCAGCTGCTGGCGGCCTTCAATCTGCAAGAGTCTGAAAACACAAAGACAAAAACATTTAGGTTGTAAAATACACTTCTGGAATTCACTCTGTGTGATAGCGGAAATGTATACTATCATTATGTTTGTATATATATTCTTTCAGTATGACATATTTCGGGAATTGATGACTGTTTTTTGGCTGGTTAACATTTTGGTGTATAAGTTCTTATCAGCTCAGTATATGGAAATGTATTCTTTGAAAACTGCAATATGGAAGAACTCCGTCGCAGGTCAGAGCTTCATAATGTTGGTAATGTGAACAATAATTATTATTATTTTAAATGTACTATCCAACATGTATTTTTTATTACGCAATACTGCAAATATTGTTAATTTCCCTATAATAATTTCCTTGATTTGCAGAAGATAAATACTAGGTAAATGTGTTAAAATGGCCGTTCATGCAGACATCAAGATAAAAAATATTCTTTGATGCATAAAAACACAGTTATATAAAGACACATTTTAACAAGCTAACATGAAGTACATACTTGAAAATAAATTGACTTTTAATGAACACCAATTAATTAAAAAAATATGCAAATGTGCAGGATAGTGTTCCATATTTGAGATCATTACAGCAAATTGAATTCATTATTTTGTATGAATGCACACAATGGGAGCTTTTATCCCGCGGGTGCTGCTGTATGACAGTAAATATATTTTCACTAAACACACAGAGCTCTCTATTTGTCCTCCAGCAGCTGAGCCACTCGCCTGAGAAAACACCAACGAAAGATACATCACGATATTTGATACTCTAGTTTTTTTCAGAGGTTGTTCAGGGGGTAACAAATAAAGATTAGTTGTGGTCTTGGGATTTGAACCATCAACCCTCGGGTCTCCAATCCTGATCCCGACCACCTTGTGATTCCCACATTCCTGGCTCTCATCACCCTCCCTGTTTGACATGAAACTGTTCCTTCCTTGAACAAACACAGCGGCGTCTTCAAAGATCCACACAGAGCAGAACAGCTGATTTAGTGTTGGAGTAAGTGACTAATCTTCCTGTTTAAAGTCAACAGCAGCCACATATTCCAAACCACAAAGCAACCACACATCAGCAGGAGTCACACCATCATGTGTCAGGATCACATCAGACTATGCACTACTGTTATCTACTGTGCAGTGATAGCACTTAGTATGAAAGTATGCAGAGGTAGAAAGTAGGGCTGCAGGATTCGGAAAAAGAACTAATTGCAATTCTAGTTATCTAGCAATATCACTAGCATTAGCATTCTTGATTTTAGAAACCTTTTAAATTATCCATCATTCACATAATAATAAGAAACAATACTAACATGATTATAGTATGATTTCTTAAGAGGATATGGGCAGGATCCTTTAATAAGTCTGTAAAAAACTAATTTTCAACATCAATCAATATTGTGTTCATAATAAAAATGTTGATAAGTGTGCAGCCCAAGTAGGAGGGGTATACATTAGTAATACTTGCAGCAATGGAAGTAGTACTGCTAATATATGTACAGTACGAGCGATACTACAAGAATTTTCATACTCATATGAACAATTGTATAGAAGGCTAATGATAAATGCAACAGCAGTAGCAGCTTCTGGAATTCACTCTGTGTGATAGCGGAAATGTATACTATCATTATGTTTGTATATATATTCTTTCAGTATGACATATTTCGGGAATTGATGACTGTTTTTTGATTGGCTGGTTGACATTTTGGTGAATAATTCACATTTTAAGTTCTTATCAGCTCAGTATATGGAAATGTCAGTAAAGCAGCAATAGTAGAAGCAGAAACAAAATAAGTGTCGAATAAGAGAGGGATAAAATATAGTATTCATATCTGTCTCTGTATTAACTACCCAGAATAAGGGGCGAAGTGAAGTGCTGCAGTGAGTGTAATTCCCCATGTGTCCACTGGGAGGCAGTAAGCCTCTGCACAGCGTCAGCGATGAGAGGAAGAGAAGTGTTTTGTTTGTGAGGAAGAGGAGGCGGCTCTACTGAGAGGCCCTTGATGAACTCAGTGAAGAAGTGACATGAGACAAAAAATTAGACGAAAGGACGCAAACAACGGCAACACAAAGGCCCTCTGGGAAATATATCAATACTCTGTTAATGAGCTTTTCAAGGAGGCCTGTAAAGTCCACCGTGTGTTATTATGAGAGCAAACGAAACCTACAGGACAATCGAGATCCTTCACCTTGTACTGCTGGAACAACATGCTTTTGACACTGATATACAAAATGTCTGATGAAAAACATGTTTTGCAAGGACTATTTAGGGTCTTTTTTATTCTACTAACAGTATATGGATAATTCCCCAATGTGTGTGTCTAACAAAGGGTTTTTATCACAGGTGCTCAGGCATTATTCATTGGGCAACAGACGGTTGTATATAAGAAGAGATGATAAAGTATCATGATTTTACCGAATCAATGCCAAATAATATTGAATTATTGAGTTATCGCCTAGTGTCAGTGTATTTAAAGGAAAAAGTTAATGTTTTTGTAAGGGAGTTATATTCAAAGACGCATACTGTAACATATTCTTTTTTTTATAATAATGTCAAGTCTTGTGTACAGATGCCCAGAAATGCAATACATTTATTTTAGACATAAGTCTGACATACATTTATGGAACGGTCTTTTTTTTTGCTTCTATGTAAAATTAAAATTTGGGGCTGTTTTTCATTTTCGATATGACACTATTGATGATATTTATTTCAAACTATAAATAAGAGGATGCCAGATTCAAGTCAATCACTAACTTTCTTTCTTGATCTGGTATGCGTCATGTCAAAGAAAAAATACAGATGACTACAATTTGGTTAATTGTGTTGAATCCACATTTCTGTATTCATTTACATTTGTATTATTTGTGGGTTTTGTTCGTAATCACTTTGAAACACAAACAACAGTAACAGGTTTTGAGAAAAATGAAGATGTGATTCACCTGCGATACCATGGCAACCTGTATGTATCCTATAATATCTGTATTGTAGGAAATCTCACATTCATTCAACTTTAACTCAGAAATGTATAGCGGCGATGTTTCTGCTCTGTTTCACTTTTATAAGACATTAGCATCTTGAGAGGAATCTCCAGGAGGTTTCAAAACTTTGACGAGCCACTCTGTCACCTGTCAATCAAACTGATCTCAGCCAATCAAACGACTTCATTAAAACGCTGCGTGTGACGAGGAACATCCTCCATTGGTGTGAAAAGACAGTAATTACCAATGAATATATCACACACACACACACACACACACACACACACACACACACACACACACACACACACACACACACACACACACACACACACACACACACACACACACACACACACACACACACACACACACACACACACACACACACACACACACACACACACACACACACACAACACACACACACACACACACACACACACCACACACACACACACACACCACACACACACACACACACACACAGCTGTCAGAGTGTTTTGATTAGCTGCTTACGTACAGAAACGCGTGAATAGGACTCCTTAATTGCTCGAATGTATGTGACAAACACATTTCCCTCCATAATTGCAGGTGAAACATGTGTGGGTGTTATTTATTACTTTATTTTACATTAATGTACGTAACCACTTGCAGCCCGTCACACATATCATTTTCAGTGTCAGGTCACGCAGGATATATACGTTTCTGCGCATTTATACTGTGTTTATCGCAGGAAAATAACTCATTTGGATGAATAAAATCCAAGTGTTTGTATCGCGGACAAAGGTGACGCATATAGACCTGTATGGAAATGTTCACGCATGTTGATGCCTCTGCTTTACTGTACATTGTTTGTGTTATTATTGTTTTCATGCATATGCACTAGAATAGATACAGTCTGTTGACAGAACGTAGGCCTATATTATCTCGTTTCACATCTCCATTGTGAGGATTTACTGCAAATATCACCATTTCAGCAACAACACATTAAATTCACAATTTATCTAACAGTTTCTTTTTTTCTTTAGCTGTTTTTGGGGCTGTTTTTTTTTTTTTAATATATATTTTTTCTTTTTAACCCTTTAAATAATGCTACAATAATTATGTTAAGTTTCATTTTCTTTCTGTTTTATTTATGCTACATGTATATGTGAAACAACATGAGTTTGTATTTTGACAAAGCACGTATGGACAAACTAATTCAATAAAAAAAAGAGAAAAAATAAGTTAAAAAGTATTTGTGTGTGAATTTGTGAAGCAGTATGAGTGTGTGTATAGTTACGGTATTAGATAACACAGACACATGTACAAATGAGAACGTGTAGAAGGATTTAAAACACTTTACTGTATTAAAATAGTCCTCTTGTAATCCCTTGTTTTTTAATTCCCTCCATGTATTTAACTTTTACTTTTGAATGCAAACAAATCATTAGGCGCTTTCACACCGCAGTACTTTTCCCACAAAGGTTCATCAGAACTTAGTTCATCAGAACTCTTTAGTTCTCATGAACTAAGTGCAGATCGCGTTCACACCGGAATAAGTCCCTGGGGGAGGATTAGGCAAATGAAGCCGCTGACGTCACTTCTTCTTCTTCTGCTTTGGGTTTACTGGCAGGCCACAAACAACTTCACGGCGTATACTGCCACCCAAAGTCCCCGGCCGGAAGTCCCCGGAGTTAGGGACTGGCTGTAGCTGGGACTCCCAGCAGCTTCTACTGAAGCCTTCAGAGTAAATCGC
Organism: Trematomus bernacchii; assembly: GCF_902827165.1. Classification (NCBI taxonomy): domain Eukaryota; kingdom Metazoa; phylum Chordata; class Actinopteri; order Perciformes; family Nototheniidae; genus Trematomus; species Trematomus bernacchii. Next base: position 5,296,250 of record NW_022987567.1, read on the forward strand.
CAGAACGCCGACACCCTCCTCATCTCCACCGCTCCCATGTTTTCTTTTGTGTTGCCATAAGTTAGTCTCTCTGCGTTTGTGGGAGAAAAAGGTTCTCATGAACTAATTTTAGTTCCAGCTCTTTTTGGTGTGAACGCGACATTTCAGAACTAAAGTGGGAAAAGTACTGCGGTGTGAAAGCGCCTAATAGGGATTTTGGTTATGAGACATTTTAAACCATGACAAAATAATACAGTAAGTCAAGGAAAATAAACTCTAGTTGCAGATCTACGAACAGAAACATGGTGATTGTTGTTTTAGTAGAAAAACTTAAGTGGAAGAGGAAGAATGTAGAAGAGGGGGAGTGATGGAGAGAGGTTCAGGAGGGGAAGGGGTGAGAAAGAGCAGAGGAAGATAATAAACAGCTGAGAGAAAGGGAGAAAATATGGAAAAACATCTTGAAACATTTGAAGAGGGATAAAAGAGGAAAGGAATGCAAGGATGAAGCTGACATATTTAGGAGAAAAGAGGAATCATGTTTAGTGTTGTTTTTGTGTGCTTTTAAATCAGAATAAAAGACGCGACAGACGAAAAAGCTGTATATGAACATTTCTTATGGACTATCTGAAAAACTGTGATCTTGAAAATCTCATCTGTATATTTTTCACATTTCTGTTCAATACTACGTCTTTTTAAACTGCACAGCTTTTCCTTTCTTATATAACTATGTTGCATTGTTGGAGGAGCTCGGGACATACGATTTTCATTGCCATTTCTACACTGTAGCTAATGTGCATATGACATTAAAACCTTTGAATTCAATTGAAATTGAATCTGTGATCTACTGCCAATATATACCTATATATATATATATATATATATATATATACTCTTTTTGGCTTTTCCATTTCCTGTGTAGCATGTAGCATATGAGTGGTCTGCAAAGTCCTGAAACACCGCCAATGGACTCATTTGTTTAATTCAGTGACATAGTGACATCACTGTGTTACTCTCGCGCTTCTATTGGCTAGCGCTCCAACACATTGTACGTGACAGGCTAAGGGAGCGGGACATCTCTAGGCAGAAAGTAAAAAAAGACACCTCTGATTTCAGATTAGAAGTGAATGAGGCGTCTCAGCTTTTCCACCTTGATAGATTTTATGGTCGATATCAGATTTTCCGATAAGCAACACATGAACCTTCCGAGAAGAAGAAGGAGAGGGTTGGCAGAGTTCAGCTGGGTGTTTTCCAAACTGCCTGTTAGTCTTGGCAACAGACTGAACTCTCCTTGCATAACCCCACCAAACACTGACTCTGGGAAAATACCACAAAACCATCTACTACTGTGTGTGTGTGTGTGTGTGTGTGTGTGTGTGTGTGTGTGTGTGTGTGTGTGTGTGTGTGTGTGTGTGTGTGTGTGTGTGTGTGTGTGTGAGAGAAAGCTTTCAGTCCATCATGCACCGCTGCCGCTAATAAAGAACGTATTGTTGCTTTTAAAGGAAGCGTGGCAGGATTTCAGGTTTGTATTACTTTGTAAAACTTCTGAAGGATAATATCACTGTTAGCAACAAAGATATATAGAAATAAAGAACATTTTCCAATTGTAGTCCGGTTCCTACATCTGATGCTCAGTTCCTATTGTCCAAATGGTCTTGTCAAGGTCTTTAAAAATCCACAACACAATTAAGCTTCATAGTATTTAGTCTGAGTTGCTCACGGTCAATTTAAAGTCAATATATACATTAACGGAAGGAGCTAAAATGATTAGTAGATCAACTGATAAGTCAATCATTTGCAGCCATTTTGGCACAATTAATTAAGACTAAGTATTCTATTGCCCCTTTCACACCAACGCGGTTCCCGTTCTAGCTCCGTGCTTGCGCTCTTCTGGTTCGGAACTGGTTTTTCTTTTCAGCCCCCGTTCTGTTTACACCGCCCAGAGCCCGACTGGTGCTGCGTCATGACGTCACCGTTTACGTCGCTGATATTCTCCCCAACGGCGCTCACAACAACAACAACGGGGGACTGCGTCGGGTCGATGATCGTGTTGCTTTTAATCATACGAAGCCAGATTAAATTAAATAACTACTTCTCAACCCTTATACTTTTCTCCAGAGTGCCGTGGTTCATTGTTTATTAATGTGTTTCAGCGGCATTTACCGACCGCTGCAGTGCTGCCCGCTGTTTGGCATCACAACGCTGTTATGAAAGTTTCTTTAGTATAAAATGGGTGATGTTGGCATAGCAACCGAAGCTAAACTGACTATCTTGACGACTTGTTGCTGTCCTATTGTGGCATAAGCCGTTTTCTACAGGCACATTTTACCGGCGTATTTTTCATTATGATTCTACTTGTGATAGTCGGACATGACAACCTGTGCAGCCCATGTATTGATTCCATCCGATAGCTGCTATAATACAAAACAAAACGTCTGCCTGCTCTCCACAATGATCAATAACAGCGAACGGATGGTCAAAGTAAGGTACAAATAAACAGAATCACACGAAGCCTGGTTAGTGTTGCCTGACTTTATAAAGTGTGTGGTTGCGTTCTAGTCACTTTGGTCAGCGCTACAACTTTTATTTGCCGTACTCGCCATAAACTGTTGATCAGGCTGCTCCCGCCTCCGACGTAAGCGGTTCTTGCTTCTAGACCGACAATTTTTTGGAGCTTGGTAAGAACCGGTTTTCGGGGAAAAGAGCCGGCTCCGCTGCGGTGTGAACAGGAAATACGGTGCTTATCAGGCTCTGGCTCCGAACCGGCCCTGGAACCGCGTTGGTGTGAAAGGGGCATAACTAACCGGTTCCAGTTTCTCCATTGAGGTTTTTTTTAAGGTATTTTGTTGACCAATATCTTTAGATTTTGGGCTCTCTTAGATACTTTATTAGTAGAGGGTTTATATATATGTTTATATATGATGCATCACATCACATCACAAAACAACATTTTACTTGTCCTTGTAAATGTGTTAAAGTACTTGGAAGCTTTATTCTTGCGTGTTTCCCAACTTCACCGTCTGGAAGGTCAAAATCTCTTCAGCAGGGCATGCTGGGACACCTGCCTGGGATGCTTCCAGTAATAAAAAACGGTATTTATAAAACAGATTTCTGAGGAAGATAAACATAACAGGAAAGTTAGCCATAAAGGGAGGAGTTTAAACGTTTAGTTTGCTGTATGTCAGCGGTTCCAAATAAAACAGAGCTTAAAGAAACAAGTTGCACAAGAAGCCTTCCTGAGTATTTTTTGATGATGTATGCCTTTGCTTTTCTTCCTATAGATCGGGCGCTGTACAATAGCTGCCCACTGCTCCTAGTAGTAGACTCCTGGTACTAGGATGGGTTAAAAGCAGAGAACACATGTCACTGTGTGTGCAGTGTGCTCTGCATGTGTGACCATTAAAAGAGGGTTTCATCCCTCCCAATTCTTCTTCTTCTAAGATACGTGGCATTTCAGATTTCAGCCTCCATCTCCTTTTGAGGCAAATGTCTCTATAGATCGTAAAAGATGTGGGTGATGTGTCTATGACATAAAGGAGAGGGGAAATAACTCTGACTTTAGCTATTAGAGAATTTGACGACCTATTCAAGTTATCACACTTTACCTTAAAAAAAAAAATGTATACACCAATTAACAGACGTCTATTTCTCAATATAAGTCAGTGGGAACAATTATTTTTGGGCCCAACGGCATCACATGACTGGCACCACCGTTAGGCCACCACAAACACTTGCTTTGACACCCTATTCACTTCCTGAAGGGCTTGCTGAAAGAGCATTACAGTACAACTGCTTTATCTCTACCACAGAAACATGAAGGTTACTACATTGTTGGGATTATGTTCTCACTTCTTACAGACAGCAGAAGAGTTGAGACTTGTTGGAGTTAGAAGAGACTAAAAGGCATTATTGTCACATAAACTGAGTAACTGTTCCAGGAGTTCTTGGTGTGAAGCTGCTTGATTCAACTCAGTAAGAGAAAGAGACTCTCCTTATCTCCTCTGTTAAACACTGCAGAGAGGTAGCGCCATCCTCTTCTCCTTCACAAAGCCCAACCCTGTCTTGGCACTGACTTTACTACATAATCCTTCCTTTAAAGCGGAGGAAAACCCCGGCGAAATGAAAGCAGGGTTACGTCTTCTTCCAGTAAGCCAAGTGGCTATTAGAAGTGGAATCCATGTTGGGCAGGGCAACATGACGGAGACGTGTAACAGAAACCATCTTTCTCCTCTCATTAAGCCTTTGATCCAGGAGCACGTCTTGGCAATGAGCTCAAACGTTGCTGAGAAATTAAGAGATTTCCTGGAAATGTGTCAGAATAAGGTGTGCGGGTCTGTGTGTGTGTGTGAGTATTAGCACACCTTGTAATCCTGAGATGTGTTTTAGCTTGTCTCGTCTCACAGACCTGAGAGCAGTGTTGCCAGACTGATCGTCATGGCAGCAGAACAGAGAGGGTGGAGCAGCATCAATCTACTGACACCTGAAATTTACTGTCAAAAGGGCGGAGGCACAATACGTTCATGTGAGAATCAATATTGTTATCTCATCTGAGATTCTGGAACAATATGCAAAATATCTGTTTCATTCTTCTAGAAAAGAACCCAGATATACTACCGATATCGAAGTTGCGTCAAGCATTATTGTGTGCTGTGTTGAACAATCACACAAAATAACATGATGAGCGTCATTTAATGAAAAAAGTGTCAAATTGAAAGGCACTTATTTTAATACTAAAACAGGCAACATTTGTATTTTTTGTCTAACTTGAACTTGAGTAAGGTTTAGGTTACAGTTGTTTTTGTATTTTTTCTAATTTACCACATTGCATCTTTTTGTGTTGTTTGAAATGTTTTTGTAAATTTACTTTGAAACCTATAAGAAATGTCTTTTATTTTGTCAATAAATGTTGATTTTTTCTCAGTTACTGAAAGCTCAGTTCCACTCAAGGAGTGTTCGAGATTGGTAAATGTTTCAAGCAACGTAACAAAGAAATATAAAGAAAGATGGACAACATTCATGCTTCACTTTTGGGAATAGCAGGCTATAAATAGAGGAACAAATCAATCAAAGTTTTAGCCTAAATTGGGTCCTCAAAAACACACACACACACACACACACACACACACACACACACACACACACACACACACACACACACACACACACACACACACACACACACACACACACACACACACACACCACACACACACACACACACACCACACACCACACACACACACACACACACACACACACACACACACACCACACCACACACACACACACACCACACACACACACACACACACACACACACACACACACACACACACACACACACACACACACACACACACACACACACACACACACACACACACACACACACACACACACACACACACACACACACACACACACACACACACACACACACGGGATCCTGTTGTTCTCTCCAGCCGAGCAGAACCTGCTGCTGTTATGAGATACAGCAAAACTCCCATGCGTGTTTCAGCTTTGAGACAAACCCCACACACACACACTCAGAGCTGCCTCCCACTCACATGTTCACACACAACACACACTGCTGTTTATAGGATGACAGGAGGCCAGTCACACAGAGAAGAAGAGAGGAGTGGGCCAAAATGGGACACAGTCTATAGGGATATTATATTCACACATGCCAATGGTCGCAGGATGTGCAATATAAGTAAGGCTGGTTTTAGTCAAAGACGTCATGCTTAATTTATTTTTCTGCTTCACATTACTATTCCTCAAGAAAAGTCCGTCTGATAGAACATCATTTACTCCCATTTAAGGGTTCTCGGATACACATGGATTCTTTAGGTGGCTGCTGAAGTGAAACGGACGCACAAAGAACCACCAATCACAGTCATTCTTAGAAATGTATCATTAAAAAAAAGCCCAGCTAGTCATCAAGGGTTAGAGAAAGACAGAACATTGTTTGTACAAAGAAACATGTCCGATTGAAGTGGCAATATTACAGCTGCAAAAGTTGTCGTGTTGTCAACATTCCTGCTGTTTTTATATTGCAATATGCCATTTTTTTTCACACTCTAGTACAGCCCTTATTAGTATTACAGTTGATACAACCTGGCTGTATTTCCTGCTTACAAAACAAGCAATTGTTATGACCAAAAACATACATGCTAACAGTAAGATAACACTAACAGTTGAGTTAAATGATTATAGTCATTTTGTAGTGTTGGGAGCTGTATTAGTATCACCTTCTTTGTATAGCTAAACTTTTCCTTATGGAGTATTTCCAACTGTAAGAAAAGTTATTGCATCAAGATAATGGATATATTCGTAGGGGACATCTTAAAACCCAAAGAGCTGTCCTTTAAACACAACTATCCTCAGCTAGCTGCACCCTGCTGAAGTTCCCTGTGCTCTGTGATCCAGGACTGTACACAGCAGCCTCCGCGTACCAAACACACAACATGTATCTGACTCACTGAGTGTGGATGTTTCTGAGCTCCTGCTCTGTCTGTCTCTGCAGCTGCTGGAGGTGAAAGGTCAGATCTCTACTCAGAACAACAAACCTCCACAGTCCTCCTCTCTCTGTGTTCTCCTCACGCGCCAAACCCTGAAAACAAAAAAACACAGAACTTATAGAAGTGTGTAACATACAATTTCATTTCTCAAACGAGAGCATTTAAAAAAAAATGTTTGTACCTTGAATTTGTGATTTTTTAAGCTACTGAGAATTGAGAAATGCTAAATTTGATATGTATTAGGTTTGTAACCTAATATGTATCTGCAACTGTGCTGAAATTACCCATTAAACATAATTAATGGACATTAATGGCTGACAGGAAGCAAACATAATTTCACTGATGGATGATTTTGTGTTAGAATTATGTAATTTTGTTAACTTAGCTGGCCATAGTGAGTGCTGTTCATCTGTATATCATGCTAACGTACAGTAAGCTAGCACATTATCATGTTAAATTAGCATGTTATGATGACTTGATTGTCTTTTTAGTGTCAGTCTATATACATATTAAAGCCATCGCAGGTTTAAAATAAATATGTTGCGGAGCCTGGGGAGTGGAGTACTATTCCTAGTAAAACATTTAAGAAAAGGGCAGAAATGTACCAGAAAAACTAGAATATTCTCTGACATCAACATCACTTTTTTATGAGAAGAAAACATCTGAAAATGTGGGAACCAGTATACCAATGGTGCAAATAAGAGCCCTAATGGACATACTTCGATTGAGCCCACAAATATCCTTTTCTTTAGTGGACATTGCTTACTGAAAACACACATAATCACGAGGGAAAAACACATACTAGAAGTAGCCTAGAGAAATTGAGGATTGTTTATCGTTTTGAATCAATGTGTTTTCCTCTGAGACCTAGACCTGTGTCTCATGCTATATTGAAGTCATTTTGAGCAGTAGACAAACAGTCTCATCTAGTTGGTTCCCTGCACTGTTTCATACTGGATCTCAGAGGGGGGGAAAGTGTGCTGACGGAAGAAATACAGACAAATGTTCCTTGAGTCATAAATCATATCATATTTAGCCCAGAGGGTATCTGATATGTCAGACACACTGTAGCAACATGTTGAGTAAAATAGTGATGAATCACCGGATGAAGGAGCTCAGAGTGAGAGGAGCGGGACAGACAGACAGACAGACAGACAGCAGGTGGAAAGAGACAGGCAGACAAAAGGAATGAGGTAAAGAGACAGTGGAGGACATGAGGAGTGAAAATAAAGTTGGTTGAATCAGGTCGTGAGTCTGAGCTGAAAGGAACAGTCCGACTGAGTCATGCTGGCAGAACATGACAAACCCCCCTTATCCCCCCCCGTCTGTCTGTCTGTCTGTCTGTCTGTCTGTCTGTCTGTCTGTCTGTCTGTCTGTGGCCATGTGACTCAGTCTGAGAGACAGACTGGCACTATGTTCACACAGCAGCCAAATCTGATTCAGATCACAATCCCACTTTAAAGCTTACAAGTGGAAATGTCATTTGTTTCTCAGACATGTAATTATTACATGTAAGAGTTGAAACACAAAAACGAGTGCCAGATAACGAGATATAGATTTGATAGATAGATACGGACGTAAACACGAGTGCATTCCTGACTGCACGAGTTAGACAAAGCATGCATAATCTCCATCGTGATATAAACATGATACCAACCAAACTATTTTGTACCTTTTGACCTAATGTTCTTTATCCACAGTAAGTAAATTAGTTAACATATTTGTTTTGTTTTTTGTTGCACCCCTTGGTTCATTGAATTAAAATGATAGGCCCATCTGATCTTTTTGATCTGTTATTGAATAAAGTTCAGTAACTGTAAAAAAAAAAAGAAAGAAGAAACCTAATAAACTGAATTGAAATTGTTATTTTTTAAAGTTGTAATTATTCGAACTATTTAACATTTTTATAGCTTGACTGTTTCGGACAGGGTGTAAAAATGCCCCTCCCGCCTCCCTGGACGTTGTAGTGTAATGAAATATTGAGGCTTGTTGTTGTTGTTGTTGTTGTTAAAACCCAGTGAACAATATTTCAAACATAGAGCTAATTTTATTTGATTTAAGGGAAAAAGTCACATATGCGATTGAGTAGGGGAACAATGGATTTGAGCTGTCTTTCTGATCAGAAAGGGAAAGGAAAGGGTGAAAGTCAGACAGAGAAAACAGAGAGGATCTCAGATTCCCACGAAGAAAATGGAGAGAAAACCACAAGTGAGAACGCTGATAAAAACAAATCCCCGTACAAACCGTTGGAGGGAATGCAGTAAGACAGCGTTGAGCAATTAGTCCTCTAGCCTCTAGCAAACATTCATGTTTTAACATCAGAAAGACAGTCAATGTCAGCAAAGACAGAATGATACTTGATGGCTTTGTTCTGCCGGTGATAACCATCTAACTGTTTTTTTTACTGCAGGCATCATGTCTCAGATTCCTGCGAAGCTGCAACTCGTTATGTTCTCAGATACAGTTGTAGTGATTTAAATCATTAAAAAGTCATGTGTTTCCATCACATTTAAAACAGGGAAATGCAGCTTTAGATCATGATCGTAGTTTTATTAGAATCTATTTGACTGTTATCATTACCTGGAGTATAATGCACCCCTTAATACGGTTTACTTTTTTTATGCTTGTAATGTCTATCATTTGTAATTAGAGCTTTAACTCACTCTAGTCGCTGAATATCTTTTAGATTTAGATTCATAATTTGGTCTAGGGATGTCAGGATATCGGACACAATATCAATTTAATAATTGAATACTGAAAATGTGAACATACTGGCTTTTCACTTAAAGGTGGGGTAGGTAATTTTGGAGAAACCAGCTTGAGTGCGCGAGAATTTACAACCGGAAAAAATCTGCCTCTTCCTTCAGACTTCCTTACAGAGCCCCTCCTCCAACACACACGCGCACATGACCAATGAGGGCACGAGATACGTTTGTGCACAAGATGGAAGGTTGACAGGCAGGTAGGCCATCCAGTTATTTTAGCCGGGCCGGCTCAGATGATTGGTCGTGCTTTTTACAGCGCCACGGCTTCCAGAGATGACATTTTTTTATGTATTTATTGTTAAAGCATTTAATATATTCATTGCTATCGGGATGTTAAGAGCATTCCATGGAATATAACAAAAAGTGTTTCTGAAATAAATTGCATACCCCACCTTTAAGCATTGCAGTCAAATTGTATTTGCAACTACCTTTGTAGAAGTTACACTTTATCATAACTTATAAACTGAATGTTTAATTGCATCGTATCAATAATACTATTCTTTCTTTTTTGTATCTCTTTCTTTTTAAAAGGGTGGCAATTTTTCTACAGAAAAGTTATAGTGATAAGGAAAATGCTTGAACAAACTAAATTGTGAACACATTGCATAACACATTACACTTCACTGGTTTCCTAGCTGTTAACCCACATAAAAGTGAATAAAAGTGTATTAAAAAACCCAGTAGTAACTGCTGTTCTTTAATTGCTTTTCAAGTACAAAGTCACTTTACATAAGGGTTTATATAAAGGTGAGATTTAAAAGATTTCTCATCATTTACCTGTAGCTCCTCAGTGAAGCGTGATTTTAGGACGTGATCTTCTATCAGCTCTCGTAGTTTGTCTGGAGAAGCAGGGAAGTCCTCTCTGTTTCTCTGGAACTCTGGAGGCTTTAGAGAAAGAGAAACCGACTGAGTATTTCATCAACTTTCACCACAGTAACCCTCAAACAGTCAATCTGCCAACTATTTCACAATCAGCAGCAACCAAACACTACTGGGATCCTATTGGCTGTTGATGAAGTGATGCTTCTTTAAACATTATCTACTCAATCTCTATTCTAAATGTGCACTTTGGTTGTTGACCTTAAGTAGAAGGACATTCTGCAAATTGTTTTTGAGTATGTGAACATCGTAAACCAGGACTAAGGCAACACCCAGCTAGCATGAAAACAAACCCTTGCATTGGTGGGGAATGGAGACAAACAGGTAGGATCACTCTCCAGACTAAAATATGTTCAAGTGAGCAGCTCAATGAATTAATGTAAATGTCCTGAATACACACAGCTGTTTCCAGACTGAGACACAAAACACAACAGTGGACCAAAGTTTGTCAGGAGAATCAGACGGACAGAGGAATCTGATTGGGCAAATAAAGTCCGGAAAGTTTGAAGAACAATTGAGTGAAATTAGGATAGTGAATGTGGGTGAAAAAACATCACAGAAGTAATTTTCGTTAGTAAGTGACTAAGTATGCCCTCTTAGATTTCCATAGCTTCTTCTCTAATCATTGTTTTTTTGTATTGAAATGTCTGTAATCGTTGTTATTTGCACTGAATATCATTTATGTCTGTTATATTGACCAATAAGCATTTGGTGATAAATGCTCAGTATATTAAAATGAGATGAACCTGAATAATTTATTTGTTATTTTCAGGATTAAAAGCTCTATCAGAGCCACATTAGACATCATTAAACGGAGACCTGATGACTGCTCGTCAATTATTAAAATATTTCAATTGGAGGTCTGTGCTCTAGTTGTATTATCTTACTGGTTAAACAACTTGAAAATAAATAATTAGCCAACATGGCCATTGGTGCATTCAGGTACATTTCCTGCGTATGGAAGTATTTTCTTTGACTGTGGGGTGGTCTTGAACTTCAAGTAACTGTTCAAGTATTAAGCAACAAATAGGGTTTTTTTAAAAGTAAGCTTGCTTTAGCAAACAACATTTCCATTAAACCCCAAGCCATGGCAGGTGAATCGACGCAGTTCAACAAAAGATATGAGTCGAGAGGGGCCATGTTTACTTAAGAAAAGTCATTTAGGAAGTCTTCATTGAGACTGCAATTTGTTAATAGGGATGAAGTCATTGTTTAAAACTGAAGCAGAGGCTATAAGCAACAGTGTATCAATTGCCAAATGTTTACGTTGGTTTTGAGCAGCTAAATGTCAAAGTACGCCATCATAAATGTTCAATAATGTTCTGAGGTGTTGCTAACCACAATAGGAGTCCTACTGAACAGACTTTTCCCACCCACCACTGTGTAAACACACCACAGAGCGCCATTGTGAGACTGAGCTCAAGTGGCTCATATGTATGTGTTCATCTTAAAGGAAGGAATCAATCTGCATGCATATATATAAAAAACTACAGATGGACAGCAGGCAATTAATTCCCTTACTCTCCATACGAGTGTATGCATTCACAACATGAGTGGGCTGGGTATTCGTGACACACTGGATCTATGTTGTCTGATTAAACGCAATCAAAACAAGTCCATTGTTTTTTAATCCCTCTGAGAATGATGACATGCCTCGACAGGAGCAGAGAGGAATGTCTCGTTGTTAAAAGGATGATGGAGGTAAGATAAACAAATCTCTGGATATACAGTATTTAAGGAGCATCTGACATTCTAGACCCAACAAAGTCGTCTTTTCAAAAGAAATCTCGTTATAAAGTATAAGAGTGCCTTAAGAATGTGGGATGCTATAATTTCTCTCCGGGTAACTTCCCAACCCTTTAAATTATGTTTATTTACTGCTCATTTGTTTTCTAAATTACATTTACCAGCAAAACATAATTGGGAAAACAAATTAGTCGCATATGGATGTCATTTCTCGGAGACTGACAGTATAAAATCTGAATCAGAATATCTTTATCGTCATCAGACATAGGTATAACTAAATGTTGTTGGCATCGTTGGTAAAACATTTAGGCAATTCAGGATATTAAACACTTCTGTACAAATGTTTCTGTATCAATAATTCATCCCTTCTTTATTATTGGTAACCACAGTTAGAAAACAAATTTCCTTTAGCAAACACAATGTCCCAGAAGCCCTAGACGGTTATGAGCGAATCGTGGAAGTTTGACCTAAGACACGACTAGAACGTAACCATATTTACTCTTTACCAAATGTCAGCAGGACCATACAGCAGTTCTGATTGCAGAAGTTACAGCAAGACCATTTTATATAGAGCATTTAATGGTTATGGACGAAACAAAGTTACGAGAAAGTACCTGCGCTTGAACGTTGTCATGAGAGCTGTAGTTTTCTGACTATTTATTGGGACCGTATGTGTTGTTTCTTACAGGCGTTGACCCAGGGTGAATTTAGCTGATTATCTAAGTTTAAAACGCCATGACTAATAACTTTAACATTACATAACTTGTCCCCCACTTTACTAAACGCTTGCACGATTAAAATTGTTAAAATGTGCAAAAGCTGTTACCTGGTACGTGCATGCCTCAACACATTAATGCAATTACACATAAAAAACTTCACAAACTCTTGCCCTGTGTCATGGTGTCAGCCAAAGGGTAGAGAATTTCAGCTAAAAAGCAAGTCATCCAAATCCCAGACAAACAACACCAACTTCATCATTATGTCAAAACTACCAACATTATCTAAGTTTAAAACAACACCAACTTCATCATGTCGAAACCACCAAAATTATCTAAGTTTAAAACAACACCAACTTCATCATGTCGAAACCACCAAAATTATCTAAGTTTAAAAAGCCATGACGAATAACTTTAACATTACATAACTTGTCCCCACTTTACTAAACGCTTACACAATTACATTTTTTAAATGTGCAAAAGCTGTTACCTGGTACGTGCATGCCTCAACGCGTTAATGCAATTACACATAAAAAACGGTGTCATGGTGTCAGCCAAAGAGTAGAGAATTCCAGCTAAAAAGCAAGTCATCCAAATCCCAGACAAAACAACACCAACTTCATCATTATGTCAAAACTACCAACATTATCTAAGTTTAAAACAACACCAACTTCATCATGTCGAAACCACCAAAATTATCTAAGTTTAAAACAACACCAACTTCATCATGTCGAAACCACCAAAATTATCTAAGTTTAAAACAACACCAACTTCATCATGTCGAAACCACCAAAATTATCTAAGTTTAAAAAGCCATGACGAATAACTTTAACATTACATAACTTGTCCCCACTTTACTAAACGCTTACACAATTACATTTTTTAAATGTGCAAAAGCTGTTACCTGGTACGTGCATGCCTCAACGCGTTAATGCAATTACACATAAAAAACGGTGTCATGGTGTCAGCCAAAGAGTAGAGAATTCCAGCTAAAAAGCAAGTCATCCAAATCCCAGCCAAAACAACACCAACTTCATCATTATGTCGAAACTACCAAAAAAATCTAAACATCACAATGCTTCTTTATTAACATTAAAAAGGAAAATGTTAGACAGTTTTTAACTAAGGCTTTAAAAAGATCATGTTTTAAAACAAGAACATTTGTCAAAAGTAATAATATGCCTTAAAAATAATGTTAAGCTAGCTAAGGTGCTGCACTTAGCTATAGCTAAACACACTAGCTGCAGAACAAAACAAATGTTTAGCTTTACCTCACCAAGTATTCAGGCTATCAGCTTTGTTACTTGTCTTCAATAAATAAAGTTAAATCGAACTTCTTCAATATAAAGATTTTAAAAGTTAGCTGACTGACCAAAGATCTGTTATCAAGCTAGCACATGTTTCAGCAGTAAAGCTTTAGAGAAGACTCTTTCCCTCACTGTTTGAAGGCAATTAATAAGCTTCTTAGCGGTTACAATGTTCTAAAAAGTACTCACTGCAGGTCTTGGAGAGAGAGAAGTATTCATGATGACAGACAGACTGAAAACGAATTTCCTGACTGAGCTCAAACTACAGGGGGTTCCTGTGTGTGTGTGTGTGTGTGTGTGTGTGTGTGTGGGCCGCAGTATGTGTACATGGAGATGACCCTAACTACAACCTCAAACTGACCACAATGGACAAGCAGAGTGAGAGAATGTGAGTTTGTTAGTTAATATCTGTCTAGGTTTCCTGTGCCCGATTGATCAGTTTACTCAACCTCACGTGTGTGTGTGTGTGTGTGTGTGTGTGTGTGTGTGTGTGTGTGTGTGTGTTTGCCTGTGTGTGAGTGTGCGTGTGGAGGAGACCTTTATCCCAATGCAATAATTAACTGATAAAATGGCGTTATTACTTTAGTAGAAGAAAGTAGTGCATGTAAAGTGTAACATACTAAACAAAGTGAACCCCAAACTTAAGATATGAAGGATTACTACAAAATAATGAGTCTCAATTCCAGACTATTTTCAAAACAGTCCATCTAGGGGGATCTTTGGCGACCACAATGTTGAAAAGGAAGCTCAATATAAACGCACTGACATGATGGGAAACCAGTCGTCAAGTCCAGTCAAGTTACGCGCTCTGCAATAATAAACTATGACTAAACCTAAGGTTGGGTTTGATCAAAGAATTCAAATCTTTATCCCCCCCCATCCAAGTCACAAGAGTCCCTCTTCCCACTCAGGGTGTGTCAGGGTGGAGCCCGATGACTGTGGAAGGACGCCAACTCACACACACCTTGATAAGCAGGCCGGTATGGAGGCATGTCTGCAGCTCTCTGTTCCTTTTTGTTGACTTTGTTCTTTTCATGCCTTGTGTCTGTCTCTTTACGACACACACCCAAACACGCACACACACATGCACACTCAGCTGCCTGCTAGTAAATGTGCTGTAAAACCAAAACAATAAGCTAAAAAAGCCTCAAATGCTCTGTAGAACTGCAGATTTGGTTATCATTTTTATGGATTTGTTACTTTATCATATCAAATTGAAAATTCTTTATTTGTCCTGCTGCAAGAAAAACAAGGTTCAAGTAATTTTTTTATTATTTAACAACAGAAGGGAGTGGACTTCTATAATAAAGAAAGAGACGCACAAGATTATAAAAAAGTTGCCGTATTTTAGATGCAAGTGAATGTATGAAAGTATTAAAAGGAGCCGGTAATGTTAACAAGTTATTAATACAAATACACAATTGTGTAAATTGCACATTACATAGACTTATTCCATTAATGGTTTATTTTAAATATATTGGTTTGTGGAGCTTTAAGTAACTTCTTACTCTTAGTGAGTTTAGTTTATTTGCCAAGATCGCAGTGAAGAAGAGTCAATATGTCCCTATAAAATAATTTAGGACTCTTAAAATCTACTTATCTGCAGGGCAGTGCTTCTCATTAAAGTGGAACTCATTTTATTGCCTTCACTATAAAACTGTCCTAGAGGAGAGCTTAACGGAAAGAGTTGATCAGTATTTAGTAGAAGATGTACTTCAGTAAAAGTAAGATGAGACTGATAAGAGAGTAACTTTCTCTCCCAGAGAAAACTCTGTCAGCGGCTCAGAGGAGCGTCCCATTCTTTTCAGATGAGACACTGCAGACTCTCCCTGTTTGAACAAATCATATTGTGCCGTGAGGTGAGGTTATGAATCACTCGATCACCCTTGTCATCCACATTACTATATGCCCTTCCTATCTATGCTTTTAGAAATATGTATTTGTTCTTTAATTCATATTTATTTTCCTTAAACATTGTTCACATTTGTTTATAATTGATTAATTTATGTGATTTTAAAGACATGCAATTGTATCAGATAATTAATTTGCAGTAAGAAGAGAAAAAAGGTGTGAAAAGTATACTGCGTCTTTTGTTCCGTTCTCATGTCTGTACACGGTATCTTATCGGAGTTCAGAAGTCTTTTGACATGCACTGTCACGATTACTAAACAAGTTATTACTCAGCAAACATATCTGTATGTGTGAAGTGCACCAGGAAACCCCTCTACCCAGCATGCCTTGCTCATGACTCACAGCTGTGGTATGTCACCTTGTGTGCTGGTGCACTTTGATCCAGTAGCAGCTCTAAATTGGGAGACGCCCTGCATGCTCATTAACTGACCAGGAATGTTTCATCATTAACTGCAGCCCTGAACTCACTGTAAACAACCATGGATTTACACATGTGTTGGGTAACGTGCACTTCATATAAAATGTGTTTTGTTGCTAAATTTAAAGTAAAGTTCCACGTCGAATGGTATTACTATAGGGTTAAAACTTTGTTTGAAAGCTAAAAGTGAGTAAGAAATGTGGCACAGGTTATGTCACGGTTACCATTTGACACACTATCACTATTTTACAAATGAAAATAATATTTTCTTCTTCTCTAGAGATGTAAATTTGACAATGACCATAGGTGGTGAATTCTAGCCATAAAACTGATATATATATATTTTCTACAAAAAAAAGGAACAAAATGTCAGCTTGTTTGTGAAATAAATAGTAAATGGCAACAGGAGAGTCTATGCCAAAAATCTAAAATGTCCACCTGATTGTTATACCTGAATTATTAAAAGTAAGTATAATCAATTTACTATAGGGCCTCCGCTAACCACTTCTTATGGGCTGTTAATATGGGCATTCACACTGATGCTACCTGAGTGACAGCCTCTTTCCACCAGATGGTAAAACCTGCTGCAGAGATTTGTTCCCATTTAGTGATAGTGGGGTCCGAGACTCATGTTTGGGGATAAGGTTGGGGATTTCGGCATGATTTTTCAAGGTTGTATGCAAGTATGTGCAATAGGTGGAGACATTTTATTTTACAGGCATAAAAAAAGCTTGAAGAGGATAATTTGTTCTTGGTTAGTCCTATTTTATTTATGAAAACAGTTGATCATCAAACATTTTGGGACGTAAAGATTTATTTTAAAACATTTACTGTAGACCAAAAATTGACAACCAGAATCTCTCACTCGCATCTCAGGGCTTCCGTACTTGGCTCACAGAAGGCGTTCATGTTTATCCTTAAAAGGTGAAGCATGAAGGTGATGCCAGAGCTTGTATAAAAACACTTTTTATGGATCTGGCTTTGTGCACAGAGGCATTGTCATATGGAAACAGAAAAGGAAACACTAATTGATGGGACAAAGTTGAATGACCACTATAAAAAATATCATTGAAGCATAAAGAATTCTCAGTAAGGAGCCAACGACCAAATGATACACAGACTTTGGCCAACATAGTATGAGGTGAGAGACGCTGAGATCTATGTTAGAAATTCGAAATAGTTAACCATACATTTGCAGTCCCTCACTTCACCCTTAGATGCATAAGTGGGTCTTTTTGGACCCGGTGAGGTGGTTTTCTTGAAGTATCTTTGTAATTACATTTTTTTATCATTTAATATTCCAGCTATTCCTCAAAAAACTTGTTTTGGATATCATGCCATTCTAATTTTAAATGTACATTTTAAGAAATTGTAGTTTTTGTATTACTACCCCAAGCTTCCATAAGTGGGTCTTTTTGGACCCGGTGAGGTGGTTTTCTTGAAGTATCTTTGTAATTAAAAAATGTCATATTCCAGCTATTCCTCAAAAAACATGTTTTGGATATCATGCCATTCACATTTTGAATTTACATTTTAAGAAATTGTAGTTTTTGTATTAGTACCCCAAGCTTCCATAAGTGGGTCAAAACTGACCCGCATGCATTTTCTATGGAATCCTATGGGAAAACGTTTTTTTTCAAAATGTAAAAGACATTTCTAAAATTATAAATAGTGAAAAATTAAATATAAAATATTTCTAGTGTGAACCAAAATATAATAGTAAATATTATACAAGAGATTTTTTCTTAACCAAAATGACAGAAATTGCATAAAAACACATATTATTCTAATACGGGTCCTTTTAGACCCACTTATGGAAGAGTGTAGGGTCCAGTCACTCGTGCATCAAAGGGTTAAAAGAACAAGGCCGGTTTGTATTAGTTAAGTGGATTATAGCATGCAGCTCTCTCTCGTTCTCAATAAACACTCCAGTTATTAAACAGTAGAACCAGTTTTGTACTTAATGATGCGGTGAATAAGCAACATATCACTCCTCATGTACTTGCTCTCCTTCTTTGCCTCTCACTTGGGAATTAAAGCAGAGCCAAACCAGTTCTTTTGTGTTTAACAATTACACCAGTTTAAGATTGCTCCCCACCCTATCAGTATCTGTGTAAAACCGAACAAAACAACCAGTCTCTGCAGCCTCGGTTTTTCTTGAAAAGCCACTCATTCAGAAAGTGTGTTGAATGTGTCATGTTCTGTCACCCTGCATCACTTTCAAAACTGCCTTCACCTTGTCAGTAAAAGTTAATGGAGCTAGATGAAGTAAAAGGAAAAGCAGATCAAGGCCAAAATTAGAGAGAACTTTATGCCAAAGATTTTCATTGTTGATGCCGTCTAGTATGGAAGATGTCTGTTATGTGTGATTGTCTTCACACATAACAGACAGGCTTAATAACAGCAGACTGATTAATGACATGTTTTCATTGCATACAGGTATTACCGCAGGTTATTTTAGGCACAGCTATTGCCACCACCCAACACACACAAACACACACACATACAGGTTTTGCAACCTACTTACATTGAGCTCCTCCCAAAATAATAACAAAAAGACTCTGACAGGACGACAGACAGATTAATAACAACAAATAAAGAGCATGTTGACAACCACACATGGAGAGAAAAAGTTATTTCTTTTACAGTCATTTTGAACAGATCACTGAAATTGTCAAAGATTTACAAATAACTCTTTCTGGGGACTGACGTAGTATTTTGCACACGGTAAACTGTTTTTCTTAAATAGAAATACGGACCAACAAAACTCATCCAAAAGGCAACAGATCACAGTAGGCTATAAAACAAAAAATCATCTCTTATGCTATGAAATGAAAACACCAAATTAGGAAAATTGTTGTTCAATTTGAATTGTAAATAGCCTGCATTTATATGGTACTTTTTCCAGTCTATGAAACCCTTTCACGATGAAGCAAAGACGGCCATACCAGGCCACCTGCTCAAGGAAGCTAACATTCACAAACACTCACACACTGTCTGCCTGCCATACAATCAGGAGCAACTTTGAGTTAGGTATCTTGCCCAAGGACACATCGAACATGTTGACTGTCCCCAATCCATCGTCCCGGTCATGAGTGTGTAACATTTGATATGGCTTTTCAACACCATACTTGTTTTAAACTTTCTTTCTGCTTCACTGACTTGCACGATAATCCCTGTGTTGAGCTAACCTTAGCATATGTGTCTTACGGATGAATGCTAGAAGTTTGGGAGCTTAAGTTACTCATTACAAACAGTAGCAAGTATTCTATTCGGCACAAATTCAGCCCTATAAAGCATATGAACTATAACACAGTGTAACTATGCCTAAATCGTAGCAAATCTTGATATTGGAAGCACAATTGCCCTTACCAGAAAAAGAAAAACATCAGCAATTTGTTCAAAAGTTATATTTGACCTACTATTAAATACATCTGCTCTAATATTAATGAAGGTCTAAAGCAAAGTGTAAAAAAACGGTGTGATCATTAGGATAAATTCATTAATTCTCAGGGCCTAATGTTTACAAAAAGCATGTTCCTGCAGACAGTAAATAGACTTATAAAGACATGCGGATGATGGAGACTTTTACATTCCCTCACTTTCTCATTTCTTAGTTTACTTCCATAACTAGAACATTGAGAAAAACAACAACATCCATACTCTCCAAGCACTGCAGCACCCACCAAGCCAGCACCCACTTGGCCCTCCGACGAGGCTTAATGAGTAATAAGCACTGGGTGACCACAGTCTTGGAGTCAAGCCAACTTTCCCAGATGCCAAATTGAAGCCTGGAGGTACTGCATAATGCAAAACAACACTCATTAAAACTCGGAGGGAAAAAAAACCAAGGAGCTATAAAATGCAAAAATGCACTAAGATGCATTTCAGGAGAAGCTCGGTGGCAGTTTTGAAATGACTGAGATGAATAATTAGGACTCTCAGGCATCCATTAGCAGGAGAAATTACAAGATGTAGGAAATGGGCTGCAATACACACTCATGACCCTAGAATAAACCGTGTGGCCTGAACGTTATGTTGAGGTGGGAAAAGGCTGATGAAATGGGATGAAAGGCTTTTACTGCACAAACAATTCAGATGAGTTCAGCGAGATAATACGTCAGTTTGCAGTTTGAGTCAATTATAAGTGTACGTGTTTTGGGAAATAATAAATAAAGGACTTTGAATTCAACCAGATGATATCCTGTCCCCTGCACTCTATGTATTTGACTTGGTAATTCGTCTAAAATGGTATATAAAAAATCCGTGTCACAATATGTTTTGCAATCAGCTGAAAACAAATATATTAGCACATAATTCTACATCGTAGATCAGTTAATTTAGGAACAGACGTTAAACTATCGAAACCAAGCCAAGTCAACACACTGAAGTAGTAAACCATGATGTGTTGAGTCCTGTAAGAAATCCATCCAATGATTTGTCATGTGTTCATCTTTGCAGAGAAAGCTGAAGATTAGGAAACTAAGATGAACTGTGGCTCTGTTCCAGATCAACTGGATGATTATTGTAAGTCACTGTCAATAATGAACGACAAGTGGTTGTTTTCCCAACTCCAGTAATACAGATTTTAAACTACTTTCTTTTCTGATGTTCAGTAACCAGATAAGCAGGACAAACTGTATGATATTCAATCTCCTGAATGTCAACACCAACTGCACAAAGAACTCCGTGTAAAAGAAGTGATGATCAAATCATAACACATCATACCATTGGCCCTATCATTACAAAGTTGAACAGAAGAAGGAAATAGTTCAAGTTTGGGGACATTTGGGAAGTATGTGGCCATGGCCAAGAATTTAAACAAGATTGAAACCATTATCATGACACCGCCCTTAATCTTACACTAAAGCCAGCAAGTTATTAACTTAGCTTAAAGGGGACCTATCATGCAAAATGCACTTGTGTACGTCTTTTATACATGAATATGTGTCCCCGGTGTTCCAGGGAACTCACCAAGTGTCAGAAAACACAACCCTCTCTATTTTCCTCCATGCCCAAATCTCTAAAAAAGGGGCTGCAACGGATCTGATAAAAACTGTCCTGACGTCAGGAGGAGACAGCCACGGCCATTGCCGTTCGAAAGCGCTGGAGACGCTGTAGTACATATGCCAGGCCTGTAGATGGTGCTGTTCTCACATAATCTGCCCTTGCAAAAACAGAGCTAAAAAATGTCAAATTGAGCAAAATGAGGCATGGCTAAAATGCATGATCTGTTTGGTATTTTGAAAAAGTATAAATATGCCTTATATAGGTATGGTCCTATACTATATTATTCAAATATAGCATGATAGGTGCACTTTAACATAAACACTGAGTTGGGGAAAACAAACAATACATTACATGTCAATTTGCTTAATTTAGAAGGTGCTGTCATGCAAATTTGCAAAGCTAATCGGCCACTGGCTCAATGCATGTCTTTATCTGACTGTGAAGTTGATTCTGCACACACTTCATCATCAGGTGTTATCCCTACATTAACAACTGATTCATTTAAAAAATTTGAAAACTATTTCCGTGTTTTGTTTCTGACAATGCCACCAAATCTGTGTGTTCACAAAGAATATCCCAAAAATGTACTCAAGTGTCACATTTTAGGAACTGTGAGGATCTATGATATGTGGTAAACTCTGGGATCTGCCTTAGTTACATCTGTGTTATTGTTGCCAAGATGCCCAAAGATTACTTGTCAATCAACAATAGGGGGCGGTTCCACAATGTTCTCTTTATGTAATTTGTTGATTTACAAGTTTGTTGACTTACTTAATTAGTTGTTCATTAAGTAAGATATTGCATTCTCCAATTACGGGAACAGCTCAAATCAATGGTGCAAGTTCATGACCCGTCTCAATGTGCGTTTATTTTCTATTCACATCATGTATACATGCTGTTATCCTACACTCGAAACAAACAAAGTATTGTCTTGGCCTACGTTTATTGTGATTGTAGTAATGTGTTTTTATTACATGTACAGCACTTTGGCTCGACCAAAAATCGCTTTTAAATGTGCTATATAAATAAAACCTGATTTGATTTGATTTTATTTGATTTTATTTGATTTAATACATGCTGACATTTGAACTGCACAACAACACAATGATGTGGCAACAAAAAAACACATCACAGTGTTTAACGAGGAGCTGTCATTCACAGGGTGAGTCAACTATGCTCTGAAGTATGTGATGTTACCATTTCAAACTATTTTGCATGCATGCGTGTTTTGTTTGTTAGCCTACCATTCAAGGCTCACACCCTCATTCCTAACATACTGCCACCTCCTTGCATCTTCATACTTTCCCATGATTCACTGCTGAGTTACAGTTGGTGACACAATGACTCAAAATCTTGTGTGCTTGTAATATCTGGCCTATAATGAAATATCAACAAGTGCAAGGCTAGCTTTAACAGGTCATACTTTTAGGATGTTTTTAATAAGTTTGTGATCATTGTAAAAAAAGAGGGAAATCTTGACCTACATAAGCGTTTTGATGAGTCAGCAGGCAGCATGGTACAGTAGAATTTAGTTGACTCTGGTGAGTGACTGAAGTCTTCTAGCTAACTTATTACAATTCAGAATTGAGAGTGATATTTTAAACAATGCTAAACATTTGCTGTGAAGTCACATTCTCCACTACACTGCCAACAATCTACAGTAGCACTCAGCAGTTTACCATGTAAGGAAGTAGCGGGTTCGATGCTCCATGCTAACATTTTAGCATACGATGTGTAAGCACGTCTAAGTAAAACACAACCTACTTCCCTACTTGCGAAGCTGATTATTAAAATTGGTGCAAGGTTGAGTTTCACGCAATTTAACTGTGGATCATTATCACGTCTAGTACATGTTCTTTTCTCTATTTTGTTCTCCATTGCAGATTGTATACACCTCATTGTAAGCGTAACTCTAATCTGATAGTCATGGTGTTACCATGTGAAAGTGCTGTAACGGGACACTTGCTGAGGATTTTTCAGAAGAGGAACATTTTCATTTAGCCAATTTCATATCCCATGTAGATTAGATTAGAACTTTTTGAGCATTTTTGAGGATGTCCCGTGTTACGCTAGTTATCATTACAGAGACAATCCTCTTTGACCAATCAGTGGTCTGCTGTGCTTTAACTGTACTTTCCAGAAATTGCTTGGCTAGGCTTGTACGATTTACAAAATTGCTAACAAAAACCCCCCAAATGTTGTGCCATAGAGTAAAGATAAAGCATTAGGAATGTATCACTGATTGTAGTTAACATTACTGAAATAGAGCTGATAATAAAGATGGGGAAATATCTCTAAACTGACTTTAATAATTGTCGCTGTACAGAATTGAAGAATAGATTGATGTCACAGTTGGAACTAATGCGTCTATAGCGTCTAATGCACAAAACAGACATATTTAGAGCATTATGGGAACTTTTTCTTGCTCCATAAAATCCATTGCGTAAATGATTGATGGGCACCAGATGCCACCTCGGGGTGTTCCTCCTGATAATAATGGAAAAGAATGCAGCGCATAATAGACGGCTTGTTCATTTGACTTTTGGGCAGCACTGACGAGACTAAACATTCTTCATCGAGCCAAACTCTACTTGCTGCCTCAAGTCTTCAAACTAAGGCCCAACGACCACTGATACCCTACTGGTTTTGACACATGACGACAGAAAGTATATATTTTTCTGACAACACTAATGAGCTCTGCATCCATAGAAGACTTGAGTAGCAGTACAAGATTTACATTAGGTAGAGGGTCATATCATGCTAAATGTATTATACTATTTTGCCAATGAATGATTTACACAACCTAATGTCCCTAATGTACTTTCTTTGTGTGTGTGTTATTAGAAATTGATAAAATAGCAAAAACTTCTTGAAAATGAAGTATGGTTTCTTAAGGATTTCAGAACATTTGTTTTAATGTATACTGCTGAGCTCTACATACAGCAGATCTAATGGTTTTCACGGTATAGGTAACTAAGTTAGGTCTCAGACAGGATGTGTGTAAACCTCTAATAACATGAATGGATCAGAATTTAGCATGAAGGAAAACACAGACATACTTTTCCTCTGTGAAATCATGCTGACAGATAGCAGACAGACAACACCCTGAACAATAACTCATCACACAGCAACGCAAGCACACAGCTATTTAATGAATGCTTTTCTTTTTGTCAGTTCTAATACCTTGTGTTCATTTTGATCCCTTAAACTAACAACTGCTCCTCTCTCTGTCAGATCTGTTGATACATGAGATATTCAAAGTATTTACATAAAATGTTCACTGTTAACATATCCTTCTTTATCCTTTAAGATGTGCTCATTATTATGGAAAGTTGGCAATGCACTACTGTCCCATTATTATATATAACAAGTTTAGTGTTCTTATATTAAAACATTTTAAGGTACGTAGAGGATTGAGAATTAATTTGGTGTGAAAAGTAAAACAACAAAAAAACAATATACAACTTCCAAAAAGCAAGCAGTGACTTCTTCAAGTAACAGCGTGTGTGCTAAAGCCAAGACTGAGCTCACCTTTTTACTTTTATGACATAGCTTTATGCTAAGGTAATGGAAGTTTCCACACACACACACACACACACACACACACACACACACACACACACACACACACACACACACACACACACACACACACACACACACACACACACACACACACACACACACACACAACACACACACACACACACACACACACACACACACACACACACACACACACACACACACACACACACACACACACACACACACACACACACACACACACACACACACACACACCACACACACACACACACACACACACACACACACACACACACACACACACACACACACACACACACACACACACACACACACACACACCACACACACACACACACCCCCGTGGGAAGCAGGCTTTCTAATAACAATGACATCATCTATAATCTCATTGATTTTTACCGTATTACTGTCTTTTTCCATAACACCATGTAGCTTATGTTCTTAAGCTAAAAATGAGCCGAACTTTAAATATAAATAATATGACACAGTATGTGTATACAAAATATTAAGTGGAGATTTAACTGTCACGGGTTAGATCACAAAAACTAGTTCTTACATGGAGATTAGGTATATCTTAATATTAAACAAAAAATATGTATACTGTTCAAACTGAATAAGCGTACTGACAGAATTAACGTTAGCATGTTAATATATGACTTCTTTAGACAGAGCAGTAAAAGAGTTGTTGATAATATCTGACCCTACACTTCAAAACACTGTATAAAATGATTAAAAAATTTATAAAATCACAAATTACAGTATCATATACAAATATAAAACAATAAATGACCAAATACTGTTAGCTTAACCAGATTTCTCCCTGTAATTCTTGAAAAATAGATTCCTAAATGAGTATACTATCAATTACTTACTATAATTAATTAGGCCAGAATGTACTCACCAAGTCTTCAAATGTGCATATATTTGTTTAGCATGGTATTAAAAAAGTTTGATTTGGCAAATGTACTGAAACTAATATATTGTATCAGCAGTTGTACATAAAAATTGCGATAACCCAGTAAGAGGAAAATATCTGGGCTATTTTCATGCCTAGAACTCCCTTTTATATGCAAGTTCAGAAGTAGTCAGGAAACCTTGGATGCCCTTTAACATGTGTCTATTTCTGGACTCTTTCTTGGCAAGTGTGTGTGAGAGACTGTGGAGGAGAAGGAGAGAGAGAGGCGAAAAGGTGGGTGTGTGTTGGGCAAAACTGAAAGTTGTTTTTTCTCACAGGATCGGTTGGTCAAGTGTCTGAACCGGAGTCAAGGGAAAGAATGTAGTCCCATTAAAACACATTAAAGAGATGGAGAGAGGGGGGGGGGGGGAAGTTGACCGTGTGAGAAATCTCAATGAGGTTAACGGATATAAATGAAAAAGGGGCAAGAGATCAAATACATTGACAAAAAGACAAGGAAAAAGTGAGATTCGAGAGATATGCTAGAACAAAAACAGAGTGGGACAACTAGATCAGAAAAAGATGGGTAGAAAGATAAAGGGAAGGAGGATAGAAAGAGCCAGACAGAAGAGAGAGTCAGAGATGCTAGCAGCTGATATTAGCTAGCAGCGAGAGTTTCTGCATTCCTCACACAAGGAAAACTCTTAAACGTGCATGAGTGACTCCTCTGTCAGATTTAGAAGCAAATGAGACTTATTCAGAATGCAAATTAACAAGATAGAGATCTTCTATTTTCTTGACACACATATTTAGCAGTCTATCAACCGTTTTCATTTACAGTATTTGACACACAGGGTTAGCTATGTTTTTCCGGCATACACTACGACAGGAGGCTAGCATTTTATAGCTCATCTATTTTGGACAGAGTTCAAACAAAACAGATACATTTTGTGTTTCAGGGCACTTTTTATTGGTTATATATAGTGTCTATAGTTGATAGTGCCACAGTTCAGGAAGCTAGCTATTTAGCAACATTAGCAACAAGCTAAGCTAAGCAAACTCGTAAGATGAACAAATCGCACAAGCCCACATATATTTGATCAATTCCCATTAGCCAACTTCATGTCAATCATGTCCAAGTATAATGTTAACTCTCTCTCCACTAGAGATTGACATGGTAGTGATACTGCCAATAGATATCTGCCAGATACTGAATAGCTCGATCGGCTACGTTTTGTCCAACAAAGCAAGAAAAAGTTGGTTAAGTTAAGCCTGTTGTGTCTTTGCAGCGAGCTAAATAGTTAAATGTTATGATTGAAAATTCAGATCCACTTTCCTTGTGGCAGCAACCAAAACTGAAAACAGCATTTTCCGCCATTTTTCCATTCATTCATTTTGAAATACTTTTAGAGATTATCTGCCGATCAACTTATCGATTAGTAAACAAATGGTCTTATCATTGCAACGCTTTTTGTAAACTAAAACTATGAGCCTAAAGAGGCTAAAAGCTCTGTAGAGAGTTGGTGATATCTCCTCAAGTGACCCCTTTCTAATCAAAAATAGATTGATTAATGGAGAAATTAAACATTGACTAACTGGAAACCACTGCACAGCTTTTATTCTACAAATGATCAATCAGTATCAAACAGTCAGACTGAACAATAACACAACCTCCTGTTTCATCACAGCTGTAAACCTGCCATGGTTAAATGTCCGCTGTAGATAGATTCCACCTGTTCATAGGGTTATTGTTATTATTGTTGTCATTAATTAACTGATATCTACCATAGGGTCCATGTGGAGCCAGTGTAAGTGACATTAGCGCCACCCGCCCAGCTAAAATAAAGATACGGTCTCCTTTCCGCAGCCCTCTTATCGGTGCACAGTGCAGAGTGCAGTCAGACTCGCCCTTTGACTGAACAATATATATATTTCATCATTGTGACACGTTTCATTGTCAGTGGGTGTTTAACTACGACCAGTTGGGTCCTGCACAAATTTTCCGTTTCCGTTTCATTCAGATTGTGATTAAGGCTCAAGTCAGAGTGGAAACAACTCTTATCACCTGATCTAACTATGACAAGACAATCCAACAGCCATATGTTTTATTTCTTTCTCTTACAGGATAACATTCCATGACTTGAAGTTAATATTTGAACAACACTCCTTGGACAAAAGTATGTTGCTGCCTAACATTCCAGCCATAACTGATGGGTGACACAAGTCCTTCATAAACTCTGCACATTAACACGCTGATAACAGTTTCTACAGTTGTGTGTTAGACTTTCTACAAGATTCTACACGATTATCCAGATCATCCCAAAGCTGTTGGATAGGTTTGAGGTCAGGGGTCACTGCAGGTCAGTCAAAAAGAAAACCAACTGGAAAAACAATGTCTTGATGGGCTTTTCTATTTGCAGTGTCATGTTGAAAAGTTGGTATTTAATACTGTAGCATTAAGATTTTCCCTTCATTGAAACCAAAAAACACAAACCACAAACTGACCCCAGAGGTACACCAATGGGGGATAAGGGTATCAACATTTTGGCCCAAATAGATTTGAATCGTATGACTGATAATAACATTTCTATGTGGAAAGTATACTCGTAATATCAGCGTTGAAAGAGGTAACTTT
Organism: Trematomus bernacchii; assembly: GCF_902827165.1. Classification (NCBI taxonomy): domain Eukaryota; kingdom Metazoa; phylum Chordata; class Actinopteri; order Perciformes; family Nototheniidae; genus Trematomus; species Trematomus bernacchii. The sequence continues at coordinate 5,324,599 of NW_022987567.1, forward strand.
AAGTAAAATAAGTAATGCTACAATGTTAAACATACGTACTAAAAAAAGTCCTGAATTGAGAGTCTTACTAAGGAAAAGTCAAATTTAGCATCAAAATGCAGGTAATATGCCAAAAGTAAAAGTATTCACTCTGTACAACTGCCTATTTCAGAATAATATATTTTAAATAACTGAATTATAATAAGCGCTGCATTAATGTGTGTATCTCTTTAATTTTGCAGTTATAGAAGAAGTGAAGCTTATTTCAACGTAGTAACCAAACTATCTTAAACTATACAAATAGATTACATGTTGTAATACAAATCTAAATAGCATAAAGTGAAAAGACTCAAGTAAAGTAGATGAAACTCAAAATATACTCTTAGAAGTATTACTCAAATAAATGTACCATGTTACTTTCCACCATGGGTTAGTGGTAATGTGAATATTTACTTTATTCAACTGCTGGTTATAATGAAATGTAAAGTAGGTTGCATTTGTATCCCAATTGTCTTGTAACATTCAAAAACGTTACTAGCATCCTACACTTTGTGATTTTTAGGATTGAACAGTATGCCAACTCAACATGCCTTCAGAAAAAGTTACCAGAAAAGTATATTCAGTGATTCCTCCCTGCAGTTGCCCCACTAAAAACGCTTCAGGCAGACTAAAGTTTATTCTAAACCACAACCAAGTTAACTCCAGCAGCAGGAAACGACCACAAAGCGACGCAGGTTAAAATCCAACGAGCGTCCCGGTAAATGATCAGCCTCTTACCTGTTAGTGCTCCCTCTGTGGTGCTCTGTGAAGACTGACAGGCTGCTCTTTCTGCCTGACAGCAGTGTGCCTCGTGGGTGTGTCCTGGGCTACACCTGCCGCACACCGGGAACTGCGTAATGAGCGCGCGCGACGCTGCTGACGCACGGAGGACAGTTGTCGCTTTACCTGTTGGAGGGAAGATAGGAGGGAAACGCGACAAGGGCAGAAAACAAATCTGGGGGAAGTCCTCTGAGAAAGATATTCACTCTCTCTCTGCTCACCATTTATGGAGATCCGTGTGCCAGTCTCACACTAAAATGCAACTATTGAAAGACTTTCAGGAATGTTCTCCTCCCTCGTGGCCTTTTGATTTCCGGTTCTCCTTTCTGATTATGCCACTTATGGTTTTCTTGTTCTTTGTTCCAGTTTTCTGTCCATCTATCTATCTGATCTATCTATCTATCTATCTATCCAGTGGGAATGCAGCAACATTAAAACAAAGACCAGAAGTTAGAAGAAAAGTATTTTTTTTCTTATTAAAGCAATCCTTTTAACCAAATAAGGACATTTTCCAAATCCAAGCAAGATAGACAAGAGATAAAATACAGTTTTTGTTTTATTTTTTGCATAGTATCAAATAAATAACAGACATGCGTATTGATTACCCTAAATGTGTTCCCAAAATGTATAAAAATATATATTTTAAAAAGAAATATATAAAATAGTAGTGGATAAAGGCATGGTAGTTGATTTTTTTTTTTTACTTTGTCCCAGCCTAAGATGTTTTTACAACAACTTCTGCATGGATTTTATGGAGTATTCATGTTCCCCCCGGGAGAAATTGTAATAACTTCAGTCCTTCAAGTAAAGCATCAATATCACACTTTTGAGTAGAGTAGAAGAGACAGTAAATGGTGTATTTAATTGACATTCTCTATGTTTGTCTGTCTGTTTATGTATTTATTTACTGTTTATACTTATTTTATATTTGATATCTCATGTGCAATTCCTTAACATTGTGCTGCAACAAAAAACATTTCCAATTAAGGACCAATTAATCATTAAGGTAAATCTAATCTAATCTAAAAGATTGTTATATTTTGGACCATAAACCAATGCTATCTCTTTTGTGTTAAGGGCAGGCTTGATGTGATATCTGAACACTAAAATGTAATCTTTGATCTCAACATAATCACAATGGGGGGGACTTTTTACAAGCCTGGAGCCTGATTTCCAGCAGTCTGAACTCACAGTGGCACGCAGCAGACACACTGGCAGCTCATCTGATGTTTGGAGTCTCCGGCTGTGGGTTATCCAGCTGCTGGTTGCCATAGGAGTCTTATGTTGAGAAACCCTGAACACCACACCTCACATTCCTCTGTTCTGAGCACACACCCATTCTGCTGCCTACACTATGGACTCACACACCTTACACATGCATTCAAATGACCTTAGTAATGTCCCATTCATATACAAATAGCTTTGTTAAGACAAACTTGTTTGTGTAAAGGCTAATGCATTGGAATTTAAATAAGTTACTGTCAGAGTATAAGGTTGCTGGCAGGTCAGACTCACCTGAGGAGGGTTTTTGAAAACGAATGGCCCCAATATCTGATAAAAGTGCCGCACGTGGCACGTTATCATGTACAAACCAATGCACACGCCTGCTTGTGAGCTTGATAGGAATGAGATGTAAGCAGCATGGCCCTCTTGTTGTGAAACTGTTACAAGGACATCATTAAAAATACGTTTTTTCCATGTTTGAAATCCAGTCTCACTCACATTGCACCTCACAAACTTTTATGCAACAATATTTCAGTCCACATGGGATAGGAGTCATCCTCAAAATAAAACAATCAAACTTAAACTGGATTACCCCATTTGGGAAATAAGGATGGTGTGTTTAGGTGGTGTAGTTGGCCTTTACCAAAAATATTTGATCATTAAAAAGGCCCTATTGTGCTTTTTGGGGGTTTATCTGTCCTGTAGTGTGTTATAAAGTTGTGTGTGCATGTAAATGGGCTAAAATCCCAAAGGTCCCTCCAGAGGGAGCTTCAGTAAAATGAATAGAAAATGTATTTGTTTTTTTAATATCTCTCTCAATGTGTTGCATGATTTTTGCCTCCAAGAAAGTCCAAGGTGCGATGTCCATGACACCAATAGGAAACTACCTTCCTGCTAACTAACTTCTTTCTCCCTATCTCTCACCAATTTCCAACGAAGGCTCCAGTGTGGCCTTTGTTCCCTGCGTGTGCCTCTCCACCTCTGTTTCTTACTCTCTTACTTGCTACCCTTTTCCCTTAACCTATCCTAAGGGAGTGCTTGTTCTTCCTTCTGTCTGTCTGTGTCTGTGTACTCTCATGTTCCGATTAACCCAGCCAAATGTGTCTTTTTGTGTCTATATCGACGCCGGGATCCGGAGTGGAGGCTGATCCTCTTGCTGTGGTCCTGTGCCCTGGATCCTCTATCCTGAGTTCTGGATTAAGTCGTGGACTTCGGGTCGTGGCTGGGCCTGTCTCTGCGGTCCTGCCTGGGTCTCGTCATGCTGCTTCCCTGAAGGCTCCCACAGGATTGTTGTTGACATCTTCGTGGATTCATCTTCTTATTACAGACACATGCATTTCCAAACATTCTACAGTCTACCTACGCTGTAAAATGTATTATCTCTTCGATTTACACACGGCATCTATTGCACATCTGTCCGTCCTGGGAGAGGGATCCCTCCTCTGTTGCTCTCCCCAAGGTTTCTCCCATTTTTCCCTTTGAAATGTGGGTTTTTCTCTGGAAGTTTTTCCTTGTACGATGTGAGGGTCTAAGGACAGAGGGTGTCGTTTTTCTCATACTGATATTCTGAACAAACTGTGCTGTTGTATTTGCTGTAAAGTGTCTTTACTGTAGGGTATTTTATTATATGTATAGCACTTTGGCTCGACCAAAAATTGTTTAAAAATGTGCTATATAAATAAAACTTGATTTGATTTGATTTGATAATGTAGCTGGGAAAAACATTATGTAATAAAGTAAAGAATAACAAAGTGTCCCCCTGCTACTGTCAGTCATTGTGTTTCCCTCTGTTAGTGAGATACACATTTCCTATATTCAGAAGATTTTCGGTTAGTAATCATTCAAGTTTGGGTTGTCTTGTGAATTTCTTTTTTTTTCTTCATATTTAAAAAAATTGTATTAGTTACACCATTTCTGCATCACACAGTCTTTGAAATCACTGTCAGTGTTTGCAATTTCATTTCTAGTGAGTAAAAAAACATGCTGTGCAGCCGTACTTTGTTTAATCCATATAACTTTGAATTAAATTGTAATAAATATTCAAATGTATCAATATGTATTTAGGTGAATTGTGTCTATACAGTAGAGTCGAGCATTTGGATATTTCACTCAGTTGTGATATGAAACTGATGTGAGACACCCCTCAAGCGACAAAGGGGGAATAAAAGTGACAGCTGCGTGATGAGAAGTTAATTTCCTTCTTTCCCACATATCTTTTCTTTGGCTGTGAATCAGCAGAGAGCTGTGTTGTGTCACCTGGATGATCAGGGTGTGTGTAGCTCAACATGCTGCAGAGGGGAGCGTCCGGGTGACAACCTTTACTCACACACTGATAACTCACACTGCTGCAACAAGAGGTGATCTTCTTGCTCAGTTATGCTGCTCATTAATACGTCAGCAGAATTTTGATATACGTTTTCTTGATTTATGAAGACAAGCTTTTGTATGAGTCTCTTTTTCCATTGTGCAAGTCTCTCTTTTTTTTGTATCACATCTTTAACAATATACTGTATGCAAATGCAAATACCTGTATTTACAAGTCTCTCTTGAATAATTTTTTTATTTCCCTATGGGAATTTACTTTGCACAAAGAAACAACATAAACAACGCTTTTTTGTGGATATAATTACTGTTGATAAATGCCATTGTGGGGAAAAAATGTCAAAGTCTGTGGACAGATGTAATATTCAGAAAAACGAATTGTTTGTTAAAAACTCAGAATATCTGAGATGATAAAGTTATACATTTTAGGGAAACTTTTATGACACTATTTTTTCTTTTCTTTTTTATCTAACGTACAATGACCCCAAAACATTGTTAATTCACATTTTCTCCACAATTTAAGTGTTTTATACGCAAACTACTTTTAAAAAACTGGGAATTTTGCTGAATCAAAAATGGTAAAGAACTGTGTGGTTATTGCAAAAAAAGTTATCCAAATTTGATTTACCCAAATGACAAACTTGTGGGGTATTGTCAACATTTTGTAATGTTCAGGTAATCCTGAAAGTTAATATTTTATACGGCTGATTTCACTAATGTTGCGGTGGAAATTCCACACTTAATCACCTTCTGGTAAGAAAAGAACAAATAACACCGACCAAACATCAAGACAGCATGCTGAAAGATGATCTAAGACTCAGGTGGAAAACATCCAGCGGCCACACCTGATGCAGAACATATTGTGTTTCAGTCTAAAGACACTTAGACAGGTTTCAGTGGAAAACGTTCCAACGTGCAAAGAGCTGCCAGATGAGTGTTAATGACTTCAGACAGTCACCATTCACTGAGTTATTCTGATCTGTTTTTCCTCTTTAAAAACAAAAGTCATATACACTTCTGACTCTCAACTTATAATAACTTTAAAGCTTTCAAAACCAAGTCAAAGTATAGGAAAAGATTGACGGTTTTTTCTTTGCGTATTTTGAGAAAGTCTCCAGTCGATGTTAAAAAGGCCATAGCTACTGTACACCAATTATTCACCTAGGTGGGAAGAAAATACTGAATATGTATGAAAAAAGTGAAACAAATGAACAACTCTAGTTTGTACAAAATGTTAACACAATTCATTTATAATTCAACATATTTTGATACCTCAATGACACATTTACTCCTCAAAACCACAGAAGATGACATGCTATGATCCAATAGGAGATTATAAAGTTGGGTTATTTCAGGTGTTCCTGGTTTCCTAAGCAAAAGTCTTGCTCTTTTTTTCCATACACGATTTAATGGGAGTGAAACTGAGCCCCAGGCTAGGGTGGACATGAAACTCTCCTGGCAGAATCATCCATAAGCCGACAAAAGATAAACAACTGTGTTATGAAAAATCTGGTTACCGGTATGTGATAAAAGTCAACAAAACAAGCCAGTAGTCACAGTTTTAAATGCTTGCTTAACGTTAAAAAAACAACTAATTTGAGACCAAATGTATTTTATTGGGCAGGAGGTGAAGGTACAACACGTGTTGGACATTGATCAAGTGCTCATGATCTAATTCTGTAACTTGTATCAGCTTAAAAATAATAAAGGGTTTTCATACAGCATGTACTTCACAGATGGAGGGTTTGGCCACTGTAAGATGAACATGTTTTGTAAAGTCGACAAGTTCACCAACAGCTCATAAAATGTGTTCATGTATCGGGAAATTGACGTCAGTACCTGTAGCCCACAGGCACATGCCTATGAAAACACTTTGATGAGTCAAAATGAAAAGTCATCCTAAATTGAATAGAGCGTTTCCTGTAGGGATCATCAAGACAGGAGGCAATGCCTTCAACTGAAGAACCAGTTCCTCTTCAGGCAAGAAACCTGTACAGGCGTGTTACATCTGGGTGGAGACACAAAGACTGTAAACACATGGCTTATTATTCAAATTAGTGTCAAGTGTCAGACTTATATCATTTGTGAAATAAACATAAATCATTAGAGCCGAAGAATATAGCTGCATAAGGTCAAAATGTTCCAAAATAAAGATTAAGTTTGAATACAGATTCTCATCCGTTAATACAAGACACTGAATACCTACATAATACAGTATGCATCCATTGAAATGGAGATGTAAAGGTCAAATTAATCATTTGCCCCCTTTTGAAATAAGCTTATCCTTTTCAGTGTCACAAAAGACAATCTATCCCAGCATGCATTGGGAGAATTGCATTCAGTGGTACACAAGGTTTCCAGTCTATTGCAGAGCTGAGACAAACACAATCCCACTACAAGGTTAGGTGTTATGTTGTTGTGCACACGATATAGCCTAGCTTAGCGTCCAAACTGTAAAAGGGGGGATGAGGTGGTAGGATTGGTGACTGCAACATTACAGGATATTTTAATATTTGTATTATAACAAAACTGAATAAGGTTAAGCTACAAACTGCGACCACCACACGTACCTGACCATAGATAAGTTTATGTTTTTACGATACATCATTTTTGTTATTAGTGTTCAATGCATTTTGGTAGATTTCCACATGTTGGTATTATTGAAAATAAAAGCTCGAAGTTAACCACGCTACACCCATTCCTGCCCAAATGTAAAAAAAGAAAATGCTCAACCGTACCTGGAAAAGATGTGTCACTGCTTCGTCCTCTGGAGAACGTAGAGCTTGACTTTACTGAAGAGGGGGAACTGGGTTCTGGGACAGTTTTGCAGGAGGAAATTGAAGGCAAATCCACAAGAGAGCACCAGGGATCATCCAGGGAATAAAATAAAAGGGGAACCATTAAAGAGTAGAACAACACCAGGGGAACCATTAAAGAGTAGAACAACACCAGGGGAACCATCGACAGGAATATTGATGACAAACTCACAGAGAACACTGGGAAAGACCGGCATATATGCACACAGAAGTAGTTCAAATGGACAAGACACAGCTGGAGACGGCTGGCAAAATCACAAGGGCAGCAGGTGATTGGAATCAGGTGATTGGAATCAGGACGGGGCAGACAATCACCAAAAACACAAAGACAGGAAGTGAAACAAGACAACAGGAAACATATAAATAATAACGCCAGGATCATTGCATGTATGACTGTATACCCACCTCAGAGGAATTCACGGTATAACCGGCTAAAAATGACCAGAAATACCAATCACTGTCCATCTTGCAGAGGGAGGCTGCAGCCAATCATCTTGCAGTCTTTTGTGTGATATATGTAATTCAATTAGAAAACCTTTTCTTAGTGACTTCAGCCTACATGCCATGCCTCCCCCTAAGTATTGTACATCCCTGGATGAACATTGTATTTAATATAAACTCAATGGCAGTCCCTACTTGCTGTTGTTCTATTACCTGTGGACTTTAAAGTGTTAAGAATTCAGATTGAACATCCAAGCTGATCCGAAGTTTAGTAGAAAAAATAGTTGTTAAATATACAATTACACATCACACTGGCACTGACAGTCAATCTCTGAGGCGTGTGGTGCAGTGGGTTGTGCGTTGGTGTTTGGATCAGGGGGTCACAGGTTCAAACCCCACTGCAGTCAGCATGTCGTTGTGTCCCTGGGAAAGACACTTCACCCCAAATTGCTCCTGTGGGGATTGTCCACAGTATTGAGTAAGTCGCTTTGGATAAAAGCGCCTAACAAGTGACATGTAATGTAATGTTCCTTCGTCTAACAAATTGTGTTTAAATGACACCTTTACTTTGAACAATCTGGGCCTTACAAATACTCCATTGTTTGCCATTTGTTCACATATAAAAACATCTATCAACACGTCTCCACGTCACCTGAGGGCTGATTTAAAGATGAAGAAACAGTCGGCCAATCAGAGCTTTGTACTGTAGGCAAAATGTAAAATACAGATCTTATCTTACTCTATCAACAAATACGTTTATAAGAAACTGTGAAAAACTTGGATGAGATTGAGCTGTCTAACCAGTTGTTAATTGATTTACAGAAACTACTTTCACTAAATGATGTAATTAAACTTTTCAAAGAAACTGTACGTTACCAATCCCTTCTCAGCGTGTCTCAAATGGCCCGTTCATGACTCATTTGAGTTTCTGAAAATCAGCATAATTTCCAACTCTCTGTGGTTCACATGCTTTCTTTGAAAAGCTGTAGAAATTAAAACGTTAAAAGGAGACATTGTGGATTTTATGTTAGAGCTCTACTGGCCCTCTAGTGATTACAAAACGAATGACTTTTGGATGGTTCAGTTACTAAATTGTTCGCTGAAGATAAAACATGTAAATCAGACAGCTTGTGTTTCTCTTTCCTTCAACTTAGGCTAGCAGTTTCCCCCCGCTTGCAGTCATTGTGCTAAGCTAGGCTAAACACATCTTTGAACTTCTGTTGTAAACGCGCAGAGAGGACATTTTAATACATCTTCTTATATAACTAAAGAAAATGTATATTGTGTCTCGTAAAATATGTTAATGTATTTTAGTTCAGTCTTGTATCCTGTTTTATTTTGTAGTAACCTTTCCTTCTTTTTGCAGATCACCTCACTTCCTCCCTTTGTGTGTTTTCCCTCCACTGTGATTGTCGACTCCGCCCTAATTGTCTGCACCTGTGCCCCCTTAGCCTGCCTATATATAGGCTGCATCTCACTTCGGTTAAATGGATTCCTTGCGTCCCTCACTTGCGTCGTTTCCCTGCGACTAGTCCCTCCCACCAGGGAAGCATGGAGAGACGCAAGGAAACCACGAGAAGCAGGGAAATGAGTTTTAAGAGCAATGGGACGTCGTTTCCTCCGGAGCGTCACGTGAAGCGACGTCCGTTTGTGATGACGCCGCACAGCTGATCGTCTGACAGCAGCCAGATCAGTGCATGCGCTGTATCGTCCAATCAGTGAGCGATAAACAGTAAGGGGGCGGGGCGAGTGTATGAGGATTTCACCGGAGGATGGTCTGGTAGTTCCTCGATTATCGCTCCTCTGTTATCACTCCTCGATCCTCGATCCTCCGGCAAAAATAAGGCCACTGGGACGCTACTCAAGATGGCGCAGACAAATCAACTTCCGGTGATACCGAGCCCGAGGAGCGAGGAAATGAAAAATAACCGAAGTGAGACGCACCCTATATATAGATCCTGTCTCCCTTGTCTTGTTGCCAGTTCGTTTCGTCCCATGTGCCAGACAGCCAGCGTCAAGTCCATGTCTTTCTGCTAAGAGCTAAGAGCCGAGTTTGGAATTTACTTTATCTTTTGCATTTTTTGGAACTACGTTGGTAACCTTTTCCTCGTAAGAGTGTTTTTTGTTATCTACCTGTTACCTCTACGGAGTGATTTTCTGTTGTGCATTTAGTGCCATTTTTCCAGTAAAGACTTTCTTTTGTACTTTGTTTGTGGCGTCGTGCTTTTGGGTAGTGATGGCGAGATGAAGCCTTATGAAGCTTTCCAGCCAATTGGTTCGCAAAAGGGTTCATCTCATGAGGCCTCGTTTGAACCCCCCTGTTGGTCAAAGTGTGTAAAACAGGCAGATTTGACATCTCAACAGTGTGCTCTATCTCATACCGAGTTCCCAATGAGTAAAGCCTTAGAATAACTCTAAACAACGAACATTAAAGTGGACCTATCATGCTATATTTGAATAATATAGTGTAGGACCATACCTATATAAGGCATATTTATACTTTTTTTTTTTCAAAATACCAAACAGATCATGCATTTTAGCCATGCCTCATTTTGCTCAATTTGACATTTTTTAGCTCTGTTTTTGCAAGGGCAGATTCTGTGAGAACAGCACCACCTACAGGCCTGGCATATGTACTACAGCGTCTCCAGCGCTTTCGAACGGCAATGGCCGTGGCTGTCTCCTCCTGATTGGTGGAGTTGGCCCAATAGCCGTAGCGCCACTGTCCTGACGTCAGGACAGTGTTCAAATCTGGATCAGTTTTTATCAGATCCGTTGCAGCCCCTTTTTTAGAGATTTGGGTATGGAGGAAAATAGAGAGGGTTGTGTTTTCTGACACTTGGTGAGTTCCCTGGAACACCGGGGACACATATTCATGTAGAAAAGATGTACAAAAGTGCATTTTGCATGACAGGTCCCCTTTAAATCATATTTTCATGTTAACAATATTGTATTTATTCCAGTTTAATGATTGTGATTAAAGAGCCTAAAGAGGCTGGTAAACATTGCAAAGAGGGATTTGTATTCCTTAATAATATTCGTAAACTTTACCATGTTGTAGCCTGAGAAAGGCTAAACCATATGAAAGAATACATTTATTCTACATTATCACATTTAGCTGTAGCTTTCATAAACAAACAAAAAAGACGTATTGACAAGTAGTTGAACCAGGGACCCTGCGGTTGAGGGTCAACTGCTTTCCAGCTGAGCCACAGCCCACACACTGAATCTACCTGAAAACACTTTATTCTATGTATTCCTGTATTTATTCATTTATTTATTTATTCATGTTTTTATTCCTACAGTACACTTATTTATGCTTTTATTTATTTATACTTATGACATGTTCCGACCTCTATATAAGTGAGGGTCTGAGCTCTCTTCATTCCACCGTGTCACCGGGCCCGGGTACCGGAGGGGTAATATCGTTCTTATTATACATCCATGGGTAATATGAGCGTTGTGGTTCAACCGATCTAAAGCACTTTCTGAAGCAGTCACGTGGTATTGACAGGCAGCGAGGCTTCGTTTGTCATCAGTGACGTCACTGGCCCAAAACGATACAAGCCTCGATCCAAGCTTCACAAAAAGCTTCGGGGATTACTCGACACACGCTCCGAAGCCTCGGCGCAATACGTAACATCACTACTTTTGGGTTCATACTGGGTTGCCTAGTCGTGACAATGTACAGTATGTCAATAATTACTAAACTGAAACCTTGGCACTTAATGTTGAAGAAAATAAACATAATCCAAAATATAATGAAGTGTAGAATATCAGAAATGTATGAATTTGCTGCTGCTAGTTTAGGCTGTGGTACTTTTAAATATACTTTATAAAACCGAGCAATTTAGGCCCCTTTAGGAAGAATTGTCTCAAAGATTACTTCTTATGTTGCCCCTAAACTTTAATTTCTCAACTGAACTTAAACTCAAAATACTGTTGAAGTTTAACAAGTTAGGGTCCCATAAAAGTATAACTTGTTTTAAATGTAAGTTATTTAATTTTAAATAATATTCAATGCTTTTAGGGAATTACTTGGCAAGTAGAGATTTAAATATTGGCAGGAGTTTAACTTATGTAGCGATTAAAGACATGAAAACAGGCACCTTTGATTGTTCATGTTGATGTTGAGTTATATCACTTGTTCATCCATACTGATCATCTGTGTGTTTTCTTCCTGTATTTTCCTGCCTGTGTACATGACATAAGCTGCTCATAACCAATTGCCCCTTGCAGGATTAATAAAGTTGTTGATTGATTGATTGATTGTATGAAATGTTTAATAGAAAAAATGTGTAACTATTAATTGGAAAAAATGCAATTAAATGTAGTTATAAATATTGAACCAACGTTCAGAATTGTTGTGCTACCGATGTTGGTGAGTGCTTATGTCTAGAGTATACCCAACCTTTGGATAGACTGTAACTGTTCATTTAAATGGGTGCGCTATCATGAGAAATGCTTCCTGATTCTAACAGCGCAGGGAAAACAAACAACAAGAGTGGCCATTTTGAATTCAACTCATTATTGCAGTAAAACTGGTACAGAGTAACAGATTACAAAGCTCATGGCACAGTCACTGAAAAAGAGAAATGAGGCATGTATGTACAACAAGGGAGAAAAGAAACAAAGGTATCAATTTGGCTAATAGAAACATCAGGGGTAACATAAAAATGAAATACTATAATTCGGGAGATGACTTGATTATACAACAAAGAGAAAATACAAAATGAAGCATCGCAAAAATAACATTACGTAAAAAATACATTTAGCACTTACACTGACAGATTCAATCCTAGTGTTTTACCTAAAGGTCCGATTCAAAGCAGCTTTTCCTTTTAACAAAAAAGCTTGATTGATTGAAACTGCCTTGCACATGATCTGATAAATTTTTGGGGAAATAGCTGATAAGATTGTTTGCCGATGACCTGCTTTTTTTATATTAGTGGCGCTCCAATCTTTTACAACATTTTCATATATTAATCTTGAATTAGGTGCTAAGGGGGTTTCATTTTATTAACATTTACAACCCATCGTGAAGAGAATAAATGCACAGGAGTCAGAGCCAGCCCAAATCTACCAGGTTAACAAAGTATTAGAATATGTGAACAGTCTTTGGATATTTCAGTTAAAGGTGGGGTAGGTAAGTTTGAGAAACCGGCTCGAGATCGCTAGAATTTGAAAATACACAACCGGAGAAAATCTGCCACTTCCTTACAGAGCCCCTCCTCCAACACACACGAACGCGCACATGACCAATGAGGGCACGAGATAAGTTTGTGCACAGATGGAAGGCTGACAGGCAGGTAGGCCATCCAGTTGTTTTAGCCGGGCCGGCTAAAATGATTGGTCGTACTTTTTACAGTATTACGGCTTCCACAGATGACATTTTTTTATGGATTTTTTGTCAAAGCACTTAAGATATTCATTGCTATCGGGATGTTAAGAGCATTCCATGGAATATAACAAAAAGTGTATCTCGAGCCGGTTTCTCAAACTTACCTACCCCACCTTTAAGTTTTTTATAGCTACTTCTGAAACAGGTTAGTTATTTGTTATAACCAATTTGTATTTTTGTTATGCTTTTTGATGATCACAATATCATTTTTGAGGTACATAACAGAATCAGGTAGCGTATTTTGCAGTTATCGTACAATACCTGTGTTCTTGTTAATTTGCTTTTACACTTTCTCTAAGGTTTGCTTTTTTTTGTCAGTGACCAGTGCGTTTTTTTCTTATGAAAATCGAAATTATTTTGTAATGTGCCGCTAAAAAGGCCCCAATCCGGCTCTGACACAAGTGATGCTTGGTGCAACCCAAGAGAATAATTTGACTTCCACTTCAGATGGTCAACCTAAACCACATACAGAACTGACTCATACTAACAGTTGGCTCCTGGCTACTGTAACGGGACGAATACAAAATCACTAAAAATGGAAAACAAGATCATCATCATCATCATCATCATCATCATCATCATCATCGTCGCCCCTCACTGGCAAGTCTTCACCCCACAGAAAAAAAGTTTTATGACTATTTACACAATTCTCTTCAAAAAATACATTTAAAAATGGTAATGTCATGAGGCATGGAGAATAAAACAAATATCATATATCTTTTATGTTTTCGGATTCCTCCCATGAACCCCACAGATATAAACATAATGTTTGAAACAATAAAAAAAAAAATGATTCTGAACTTTTGACCGCACTACATTTTCAATGTGACACATTTTTTCAACACACACTGAATTTTACTTTTTCATATTTTAACAAAAAAACCGATACAACATATTTCTAAAACACAAAATAACAACAGTCTACATGTAAAAATATAACTTTTACATACACAATTTCAAAATAATGGTAAAGTTTGCCATTTTGTTGCATACAATTTACAAACGTCTGTGTGTTGTTGCCTTGGATAGAGAGCAGTGAATGGAGCTGATGACGCTCCGGTCCCATTTTTGTCCTGCGCAGGATGCCGTACTAGTCAGAGGGTGTTGTTATGGCAACAACAGAGAACACAACAAAGTCAGTTGAACATTTCGTAACACTGAAGGGCCTTTCCAACGTCTGCCAGTTCAATCTTTGAGAAAATAAGTCCTCAAGCAAACACTCCTCTGGAAAATAAAATAAAAAAAAATAACAGAAAAAATGGCACCCCTCCTTATATATCGTATATATTTTTTTGTACATCTATATATAGATTGATTTATTCAAATAGATTCTTTTCCAGTTTCCGTGCCTTCCTGTCGTTTGGGTAGCATTTAAAAACGCATCAAAAATGAGCACGGACAGAAACGGTGCTGTCAGATAGCTAATTGTGTTTTTTGTTTGTTTTTGTTTTTGTTTTTTTTACATTTTCTATAATAGACATGTAAACCAGAACAGACAAAGAAAAAGTAATAAGAAAAAAGATTCTTCTTAAAAAAGAGAGAGAGAGAGGAAAAAGAAAATCTGTTTTACAACATACGACCACACACTTTGTACTGAAGACTACATTGGCTTACGAACAAGCCGATCAAATATTGATAAAAAGCTGATAAGCTATAATACAAGAAGAGACGCGTTGTTCACCATGGAAACAGTGCTGGGGCTAGGACCAGGGGGGGTATGGAAAACTGGGGGGGGGGGGGGGGGGGATAGGGACTTGTCCTGCTAAATCAAGCGTCTGTCTCATTGGCTCAGAGCCAGAACAGGCTGTCTACTTACATATAAGCGTACAGTACATTAAATACAGTTTAGTTTTTTTTATCCAAAAAATACTTTTTTTTCCTTTTTAGCTTTTTTTAAATTCCCAGGTCTGGTAAAAAACCTGACTGCATAGAACCTAATGACTAAGAACAGGTTTCCCTAAGCTTGCATCCTATTAAAAGACCAGTTTAATGTCCTCCTCTGGCAACTCGAATGATATGAACTCTAAAAGGCACATTGGTAGTGTGAATGTTCAAATTGCATCTGCGGGTCTGCTTGGGGGGGGGGGGAGAGGGGCTCGGGCTCTGGTTTAGGGATCATAAGGCTAGGGTCAGCAGAGAAGACAGAACTAGGACTGGATATAAAACACAGGCCTGGATTGAGAGAGGATCAAACTGGGGCGAAAGTGAAAGGGGACTTTCAGATTAAAACAAGAAAACAATGGAAGTTCTTGCAGCTATTCCGAATAACTTCACCTGTTGGAGGGGCGTACACCTTGATACTTAGCAATGCAACAAACTTTAAGGTTTTGTTAATGACCTATCCTAACCTTTTACAGTTTTCTAAAGTTCTATCACAAAGCAACCCTTTGTCTGAAGTAACATATTTATTAGTGGTTTGGCTCGCATATTGGATTTGCCTCAGACAATGGTGTCACTTGATACATGTATATTGAGCAAAACCCATGCTGGACTGATACCAGACTCACAAGGAATGACACAGGAGTATACTGGTTTTATTTTGAGGGCCATGACTGGCTGAAAGTGTCTGAGGGCTAACCCTAACCCTAACCCTAACTGTAGCGGTCTGTTTACATTTGGTCCCATGGCTAAGGAGCGCAACTAGTTTTGTTTCTGAACAAGCTTAGCTCGTCTAAACCCAAACAGGACAGAAAGTAGTCTTCCAAAATCAAAAATCCAATTGGAACTGTGGGATATTTAAGTATACTTGATTCTCTAGTTTCTACAATGCTATGCAGAAAACAAGACTCAAGGTTTTAGAAATGTTCAAGAATGCATCGATGCAACTGGATTGCAAGGTCAAGGAAATGTAAGGTCCCAGTAACAAACATCTCAACTACAATGAACCTGTCAGTTATCTGCAAGACGGAACATTTCGATCAGATAGTCCCCGAAGGTCGTACTCAGGGAGGGGGAGAAGTCTAAGAGGGTAGAAGTTTAGGGTTATGATTGGTGAGATACAAATCCAGGGAATACAGGAATCTAATAAATCCAATACAGGAATGCTTTGACTTCTGCTGCTTGGCCCCCAGAAGAAAGTATTCACCCTGACGATTGTTCCCTTGCTTCCCCAATAGCTTCATTATAATTTAGACCTCTCATTTCTATTGTCCATACTCTCCCTTCTATTAGTAGCTCATGGGGATGTTGACCCACTTAATTCCTTTCGCCTCTTATGACTCCCACAACTCTAATGGTTCAGGACTTGGGACTTCCAGAACCACTCGATTCAAGTAGAGCATTGGTGATTCAGGGAATGTGCTAAACATGGAATAGAAATCACTTCAGTGCTCAGTCCAGCCCTCTTCCCTCTAATCCAGTCATCCATGTATCATTTGTATGATCTCACCATGCTCTCAACCATCTGCCCGGTAATCTTTTGATTTAAAAAAAGGCCTGTACATAATTTTAAACTCTGCTAACTCTGCACCATGTTGACGAATATCTAACAAAGGACTCGGTGTGTTTCCTACTCTTTCTTTCTGGCCTCAAAGACCCCAACAATCCTTAACAAAGATGTCAATAGAAGTATTTTCTTCCTGCCACGTCTAAGAGTACAGTTCTTAATTACTGCATGATTCTTTCTTCTTTTTTGATTTCTGTAATTCCTCTACCTCTAATAATTTAAACACCCCGGTCCGCCTGGAGTCACTCGCTGATTGATTGGTTGAATAACTGATTGATTTTTTAAGTATTCTCTTCCTTCCAGAAAATACACTCTACAACTGTTCAGCCTTTTTGAAATTGTGGTCATCCTAAAAGGTTTGAAGTAGGTACAATTTAGTTGTTTCGTAAACAAAGTCAACTTGTCAACACTGCTAAAAATACATAAACACGTTCACGTTTTTTTTATCTAAGGTGAATGTTAGTAGGTTAGGAGGGAATGCATTAGAAGGGGAAGAACGAGTTGCCCATGTTTTTGCTGTTTAGCCCCGTTTGATTCTAGTTATCTATGATAGTCAAAAAGCGCTTGCAAACTTAATTTCTGCTTGAATGACACGGCATATCAGGACCTAATATTGTTTACATTGTACTTTAATCTGTGATGTGTGACTAGTAAGGGGATGTATGAGTGGGCCGCTTGCTTCTGTGATTCTTTCTGGATTTTCCGGTTCTTTTTTAATTTCTCTTGCTTTGCTTCTCCGTGTGTTTCTATCTGACTGGTTGGCATCCAAGAGGAGATCAGGCACAGCTTAATCCACAGTGTGGCGTTAGATTGCCATTCAGTCAGAGACGCGCTGCATTCAAGAACAGCTGCGCAATGTTGCTTTAAAGAAAACAAAAATTCTTTAACACTTTGTGATATGTTTTGCTCCGTTCTGAACAACTTGCTCCAACACAAACCCTCCAAACTCCCTGCGTCCAGTTGCCCTTTTTTTGACAAGTTCTTTGTCCTTTTTTGTCCTTTTTGTCGTATATATATATACTATATATAGAACCATTTTGTTCATTAAAACTGGGAATGCTGATAAAACAAGAAGTACAAGAAGAAGAATTTCTCGGATGATGTGATTCCAAAGAAGTTTGTCCATTGCTGTCACTTTGTGTCAGAAGCTCCCACTGACGGCCACTTTGCAGCAGCCATGTTTACGGCGGCCATTGAACGTCTCCACAAAGTAGCATCTAGTTCACTTCGGCTGGAGATGCAAAGTGACAAAAGCGACTAACGTGACGCTGTAGTTCGTTTTCCCGAAAGAAGAAGAAGACGAAGGTGAAGAGCAGGATAAGAGACAGACAAGAGGAGAGAAGGAGGCTGATCTGATTGGTCAGCCCGAAGATCAAGAGAATCTGATTGGTCAGGCTTAAGCAACAACGTGGTTGATCGATTGCAGGGAAACGCTGTCAGAGGAAGTGGTCACTCATCATCTTGATGAACTCTGGCACCTTTGACCTGAAAAGTATATAAACAATTAAAGGAACAGGGGATTAGGAGGGACATTAACTTACCGTACAATCAAACACCTATTTTAACTGTAAGAGTAGCTCTAACAGTGGCACCTAAAAAAAAAACATTATTTAGCAGACATAAGTAAATGTACTAAAAGTACACAAATCATTTGTGATTAATATATAAATGACTTAACAAAAATATATTTCAATCAACATAAAAATTGATATATACTGTAATCCAAAAAAATTACAAACTGCTTTTCATGTCTAAACATCTAAAAACATAATATTGATGCAAATAAATAGGTATTTAATTACATGTGCATTTAACATTTTCAATGTTTTAAGAGCATAGAACATTGAAAACACACACACTGTCACACGTAAAAATCACACTTACTTCCAATCTGTTGTTAAAATGTACCCGGACCAGAAAGAAACTCAAGTTCTGGCCTGTATTTTTAGACCTTCTGAATTATCAGCTCTTCCAGATTTTAACTGTCAAGAACTAAACAAAAACCCTGTCCAAAAACATTCAAGTTTTAAAATATATTTGACCTATATACTGTAGTATTCGGTCAACATGTTTTCTGTGTAAGTTATAACCTTTTTTCTGCAATAGAGTAGACAAATAATGCAACTGCAAGAATAAAATGTGAATTCTGATTGTTGAGTCATCAGACAAACATTTGAATAAAAGGTTGTCATCAGTTAATCTAAAGTGTAAAATAGTTCTTTGACTTTACGTTACTTCGACTTTCACATATGTTTGAATGACTGATTGGCTTTTTTTTTTCAGCATTTTGGTTTGCTTACAATAATTCTCTATGCAGGAAACAAATGGTTAAACAGTACACAGACGACATGTTAAGTCATAATGATTTAAATATAACTTTTGACCCTTAAAGCATGAATGTAATATTCCAATTTGTTTTCATTGGGAGCCAACGTAACATTAGTTTCAATGGAGGCATGTTTACGTAGCCATCAATTTCATGGCAACTGAATGCTATAAAAAAAAAAGTCTTGAAGTTTCTGGTCTGGTTTTTAAATGTAAACTCTTTGGTTTGAGTTTAAGGTACAACAGCAGATTAGTTTATAAGTGAAACCTTCTGACAATTCAGGGGTTCAGGGAGGTGTTGCTGCGTTTTACATTTGTCCCAGGGGGTTGGACCCATCGCCCATGGTGGCGGCGGCGTGGTGAGCGGCGGCCAATGAGAGCGAAGCGCCGTCCGAGGACATGGAGCCCTTCTCCTCCTCGCGGCGCTTCAGACACGCTGCTTTGGGATTCAGGTTTCGCTCTGCACACATGGAGGAAGAGATTATTTCTGGTGATTACTGGCTCTGACTTAATCTTATTTTACCTGCCCCTTCTTAAAAAAAATAACAACAAATATGAAATAACCATAAAAAGTTAAATAAAAGCAATATTCTTTCAGTCACAATTGCTTACAAATACTGAAACATAAAAACACAATCAAAAGTCAACTTCATACTGTCCTTACTGTATTTTCTTTATGCTGTGTTAGCTAATAAGTATTGAAACTTTAACACAATCAACAGGCGCCAGTGGTTCCCTCTCCTGGAGCTCTTAGAGCACTACATGTGCTAAATGATATCTAACTTCTTGAACTATGATTCCTACCTTAAATTCCCTTTTAGCTCCAAAGACACAAGATGGCCAAACTCAAGCATTCAAACCAGTATTCCACAAACCAATGGGTGAGGTCCCATAGACTCAGTCCCCTTTTTAATACATTCTATATTTTGTTTACGGTGTTGTTTTCCTTTCCTGGATGCAGATGAGCAGCCTTCACCCTCCAACAATATTTTAACCTGGAGGAAAAATCTGAAACATTTGGATCCCAAACCCAGAGATGGTTCATGATGGAAGGATGGATAAAAGTGACGGTGCAGCTGCACCTGAAGAACGACAAACCTCAGACCAAGTTACTGAAACCGCACCAGGCCGTGGCCGTCATCAAAGTCTGATTTATGAATACTGGAAGTTAGGATGTTAGAAATCTTTTGTTTTAAGGTCACAAATGTCCCTGCAGACACAGTTTCTTATTGCATCAGGTTCAAGATTTGTGACCATTAACATGTGTCCGTCATTCTCTGGATTGCGCCTAAAAACTACAAATGTATTATTATTGTTACATTTAGTTGCTATGTATTTTATTTATTATTTGTATAACCATGTTAGATGAACAACAAGATGCATTATATTGTTGTGTTCTTTTAACTTTAGTATAATCATGATGAACTACCAGTCTAGGCGCAATAAATTAACATAGAAGAATAAAAGCAGGTACTGAGGTCGAAGGTCAGGCGTCTCTATATAAAACTGACCTCGGACTTGTTGCTCCAAACTGAGGATGACGGCCACGGCCTGGTGCAGTATCAGTAACTTAGTCTGAGGTTTGTCGCTCTTCAGGTGCAGCTGCACCATTTTTCCCAGCTCCTTGAACGCCTCGTTGATGTCGCGGACGCGTAGACGTTCCCGCGCATTGTTGGCCATCCTCCGTTCCCTTTCTCTCTCCATCTTCTGCTCCGGAGACAAGTCCTCGTCGTCTGGGTTGCTGCAGTGAAAAGCACAAAAGGCAGCAAGGGGAGAGGAAGCAGGGGGTGAGGGAAGGAGAGGAGGAGGATGGGAAGGTTTTGAGGGTTAGCTCTGAATACGAGGCATCACTTCTTTGAGAATATTGAGCATGGGCTCTACTCTGTTGTGTGAGAAACAGCTAAAACCAGGTTCAAGACCATGGAGCGACTGTCAACCAGGAACATCTCTGATTTGATAGAAAACAAGTATATTTTGTTGTATTTAGCTGCTTCTCATCACACTTAGTTACTTCATCAAAGTCCAAAGGCTGGTTCCCCAACAAATCACAGCTTTAAGACCTTCCTTGTGTCTCTTAGGATTCAAAAGATTGCTACATTTCAGTTTTCAATTCCTGTCCTATCAGGAAATGCTGACAGAAAATTGAGAATGAAAAAGCCCCGGAAAACTTGAGTTTGTATAAACCCAACATCTTGAGCAGTTACTACCCCCTAGAAGAACTTTTTTTCTCAATGAACAAGGAAGGTCTCTGGGCATGTAGGTGTTTTTGGTCAAAGCCTGTACCAGCCCAGCTGAGGGGTTTGATGAGAGTCAACGTCTGAGAGGAACCTGAACCATAGATCTTTACCTCTCAATGGACTTCAGGTCCTTGCTGTCCCCGTCCTCCTTCTTGGCGTCCAGGGACTTGCTGTCGTGGTGAAGGTTCTCGTCTCCCTCGTCCTCCGACTTGATCTCAGAGCTGACGGAGGAGGCGCTCTGACCCTGGTGGCCTCCGGACATGGCTGCAGGAAGAGGGGGGGGGGGGGGGGGGAAGATGAGGAAGGGTAAGAACGTGCACATTGAGGTATAAAATACATGACGACTTGTGACTGGTTTGTCTGGCCTTTTGTTTATCTTTCGGCAGGATTACATAAAAACATCTGGCCGATTTGAAAGAAACTTGACCCATACAATTTGGAAGCAGTTTTGAAATACATCGTGCACTATGACAGCATTAGTCATTGTTTCTAACATTTGATGTGACCTACTGTATGTCTAAGTTTAGTGACAAGCAGTCTTTGCAGTGGAAAGTTATTGTGCTCCATAAGCATCACAGGTGAAAGTAGCATTACACTTCTAGACAGTCGAAAAGCAGAAGTGGGTCCATTATTGTTTTATGTCATTGCAATCTCAAGTCCCGCAAAAACGAAACACAATGCAATGTTGAACAGGCCTGTGTTAGAAAAAGTTCTGAAATCAATGGAAATAATACAAGTTTAAAAAAACTGCATATTTATGTGGATAAAACAGCTAATTTAGGCAAGCAATGTTTCAAAAGAACATGTAAGGCGCTCAGTTTCCCGCTCATTCTGCAGACGTCTGAATGCAGATTTCTGTGCCGTCGCCCTTCAAGATGGCCGCATGGAGGAGTGGTGATGCACATGTGAGTCCTCTGTTCCTCTCTCTGACTCCTCAGCTGAACACAGCAGTCTTTATTTGACTTCTGTATGGATCCGACACTGGGACGCTGCCAACTTCGTTAACACAAAACACTCCGCTCTGTTCTCCACACACGGCCAACTGTCAGCCATTTTGAATCCCCGTCTGCCTGACTGAAGGCATTTTGTGACGGCCTGTGTTTGGTGTGTGTGTGTGTGTCATTCAACATACAATCGCTGTGTGTTTGTGCATAAATGGCAGCATTTATCACGGCTTTACACTGTGAAAAGTGACTTTGTATGTCTGACTGAAGCCAGACAGACACAAACTAACAATGGAAGGGACAAAAATACTTATCGAGGGCTATATATAAAAGATTATATCTTACCCAGAGTCCTTATTTTAATGATCCTATCTGTTTTTTGTCCTTGACGACACCGAATCAGCTGGATAACAGCAAATCAAATATAAGTGCCTGAATCTAATGACATTTTAAGTCGACATTGATGCGTGGACAAAATTCAGATTTTGCGTGTAACAAGTGACAGTTCGGTCTGATATTAGCCAAAGAGTGCAGAAGGGCTGAGAAAAAACGAATTACAATGTTGGACAAAACTGCCGCAAGTCCTGTCCCCCGATGATGATTAGCTAATTATTTGTCCTTCAGCGGATCATTGGCTCCATTGTTTTTCAACCTAGAAACAGCTGAGCCGATGTCAGACAAACATTAACCCTAACCCTAACCTAACCTAACTTAATAGAGTGGGTGGATTTAAAAAAGGATTGTCTTGTCACGGTCAATCAAATCTGATAAAACTACACAAACAGGGGTGACAGTTTTAAAAATGTAAAGTTAATAGATATTGCCTAAAGATGCGACCGTGGCTTATGCAGTATTCAACGTCATTGAGACATTTTGAATATTACGAACCACATTTTCTGGGGAATTGTTGTCGAACAGCTTTAGGTAGACTGCAGAGTACAACAGATTCAACATACAAATATTTTGGAAAATAAATCCTTTCACTTTGTTACTGTAGGTTTCATTTTGATTAAAACAGCCCACTATGATACGACCATATCAAAGGGAAATCGTATTGGATGTTCAATTGCCAACGTTTAGTGTGTGTGTAATTTGGATGAACTCACCCCACTGTGGAGTATGGGGATGTATATGTGAATATAACTTAAATCGGTACTGTTCATAATTATTTTTGAAATTGAGAGTGAGGGAGGAGGAAAACCACAGCTCTGCTACTGAGTTTGAAGTGTTTGCTGCCAAAACCATTTTAATACCCTCTATTTACAGCCTCCACTCGGTGGTGTGTGTGTGTGTGTGTGTGTGTGTGTGTGTGTGTGTGTGTGTGTGTGTGTGTGTGTGTGTGTGTGTGTGTGTGTGTGTGTGTGTGTGTGTGTGTGTGTGTGTGTGTGTGTGCGAGTATAAGGAACACATTCAGCCTGGGTGTGTGTGTTTCTCTCTCTCTCACCTCATTACACACTTGGCTCCGGCTGCCGCTGGCTGAACTTTTCTGCCAGCAGACTCATTTTCAGCCTTTAAAAACGAGCTCAGGGCTAATTTGCTCCACAGCACGCTCATATACACTTCTCCTCCTCCATATTCATATCACACACGCGCGCTATATTTATTTACCCTTCTCGGTGCAGTCCAGGCCTGCCAGCTGAGATCTGACACTGTGTGCGAGTCTGCAGGTTAACTCTCTGACCCTCAGTATCTCATCTTCATCACATTTTCATCTCTTGCTTTTCCCTTTTTACAGTTTTGTGTAACCTTTTATGTTTTGAATCATTTCCAATTGTTCCATCCTTTCCATTAATATTGCTTTTAATTAGATTTAGATGGAATTTGATTTGATATACTTTGTTGATTCCAAATTGGAAAATGGTTTTGTTACAGCGCCATGTTTACAATGCATTGCATGTGAGTTAAAAATATAATAAAATACATTAAAATGCATAAAAATGTATATAAACATATCAACAAATATTTAATTTATATATTTCTTTCTTCACTTCTCTTACTTCGAACATTTTGTTTTTCTTCTAAACATTTTAAAGGTGAGAACTGGATGGAAAATAATGGATATAATTTTATGCTGTTAAATTTCCCTCAAATATTTGCAATTATTTTATTGTCAATCAATGTTTTTTTTTTTTAACTTACTACCCATTCTTAGTATTCTGTCATCCTAATTATTTATTAAGTATTTTATTTTCCAGTCTATGTATTATATCCTATTTTCATTCTATGTCTAATGTCCTTTATTGATACACAAGAGAAAGACAGGTGCTGTACAAATGATATTGTGTTTTTTATCCCTTACTTTTTAACATTTTGTTATTACAATACAAGGTTGGAAAACTTAATTGAGTGTGATTGTGTGTGTTCACAAGTGCATGATGGGATACCAGTGGGATGGAAACACGCTTAGCACGAACAAAAACAACAGATGCTGATGCAGTTTATTCATCAGTATCCATTTCTTTTCCCTGCTCATCATTCACTAAATAAAAAATATAAAAAAACACTTTGATGGGGAGGGTTTCAATGTATACTGTTCCGTTATTGCAAAAGTGTACTACTCCCTGTAACTGCAAGTATATTTCATTGTAACTTGTGAAATGTTCTCAACTGTCTTCTAAATAAAGAATTGTAAAAATACTTTGACGAACTTGTCTTGTAATCTGTAAGTGTTTGAAGTACAAAAGAGTGATGTGACCCACGAAGCAGAAATACAGAATAACCCACAGAATCAGAAGTATATTAATCCTGGTGTTGTGGAGTGCCTCAGTGTGTCTCAGTGTGAGCGGTGTGTGAACATGGCGGAGGGTCTTACCGCGGTACGGGTCAGGCTGGTTGAGGTCCGGCGAGGTGGCCGACTGCCCCGCCAGCTGAGACCCTGGCCCCCCCATCGAGTGGCCCCCACGCAGAGGGCCCACACTGCTGCCGTCTTCTCTGTGAGAGCCTCCCTGCAAACAGAGAGGAAAGAGGGGTAAGGTTTTTTTTTTTTTAAAGAAAACATTGGCTAAAATTCTAACTTCTCTCTAACTCTTTCGGACTCACATTGGGTTCTGGTTTATTTTTTAGAAACGGTAATTCAAAATGTAATATAAAAAAAAAGAATAGTGCAATATTGGGACTGTTTTTCAGCAACGGATTAATCCTCATTTGATGGAAAAATACTTAAAATACTTAAATTATTCAATATTTAAGTATGTTTATTTTTTTTAAATGCTGTCCAATTCTTCTGTTTGCATTGAGAACATTAATAACAGACAGGTACAATTTGAATAAGAAGAATTCTCAACTAGAATAAGGTTACTGAAAAGTAGGCTACTCACTTGTCTTTTAGATTTGGAGCAAACAATACACACATGAAATGAAAATACAAATAACACAAACCAACTAATACATTTAGTATACCCATATGTGAAGAAAGAAAGAAAATGTCACTCTTCAGCATTAACAAGTAATTAAGAAATGATAAAGTGATCAAATCAACACTGGACAATAAATCTAATACTGTAATTGTCTTTTCCTTCTTTTCCTCCAGATGTTGTAGTTCTCTAACTGGCCTGTTGAGGGCATCCTCTGCCTTCCTTAAACCTAAAGATCTCTCTCTCTCTCTCTCTCTCTCTCTCTCTCTCTCTCTCTCTCTCTCTCTCTCTCTCTCTCTCTCTCTCTCCTCTCTCTCTCTCTCTCTCTCTCTCTCTCTCACACACTATCCCACTAGACAGTACTACTCAGATGGGCAAACTGTGCTCTGCTCCTCCAATGTGCTTGTGTGTGTGTGTGTGT
>NW_022987567.1:5352825-5402825 GCF_902827165.1 Trematomus bernacchii
TTGACAGAAAGCACCTGCTGTAGCAATGTCAACACACACACACACACACACACACACACACACACACACACACACACACACACACACACACACACACACACGCACGCATGCAGACACACACACACACACACACACACACACACACACACACACACACACACACACACACACACACACACACACACACACACACACACACACACACACACACACACACAGAGCTCAGTGTTGAGAAATTCCATGGGAGGAAAAATGACTGCAATATTTTCCAATGGCGTGATATGTATGGACTTTTCTCTTAATTTTCCATGAAATGAACAGAGGGAAGGACGGCAGACTCTGTCGGGTAAAATGTGAATTAAAAAAATCAAAGTAAAAGAGAGTGGTTATTTGCTGTAATAATTAGTTGGTTTTTAATTTTGAGACATTTGTTTACATTGTCGTTGCTTAACCTGAGACTCAAAACCATGTTGTATAACACATGATATCGTTTATCAACGTTATTAATCAAAAAAATATCCCATTCCGGGTTCTTCTGTGAAACTCTGTGCCCCACTTTGTTGTTCTGGAGGTTAATGGGACATTTCCAGCAGCTTATAGAAGTACATTTAGTGGCTGAGAAAAGAGAGGAAATGCAGAGTATTAAAAGGCATTAGTGTGTTTTACAGAAAAGTCATGCAGATTATGATCCAATCCACCTACTGTATCTCTGCTTAATGGAGAGAGAGACCTTTCTCTGCTTTAACCTTTCCCCTCGTTCCAGAGTCGCCCTCCCAACCCTACTCTCAACTGTATCATAACATCATACTAAAATAACACTAGAACAAATGTTGGTTATTGTTGATGATAAAGATTATTTTTGTGCATTTTAATTGTGTTTTGAACTTTAAGGGAGGCACTACAGGTCAAAGCTAAACTAAAAAATGTCACCATGATAATTACCTGTTCTGTAAATATACTAAGGATGTTTTTTGTTTTGCAAGTGTTCTAAAAAGTTACGTTTAAAAGGGAAGATGAGGCATTGTTTGTTTTAATATTTGTTCATTTGCACAGAAATCTGAACATTAAATAAAGCCAGGTTCTAAATTCGTGTTTCACCTTGTTGACAAATGAGTGTATACGGTTGTTTTAGATAGTGAAGAAGATAGTGTCAATGGCCATAAAAAAAGAAAATACTTCAAATGAAATATTAACAATACTCTCAGTAAAGAGCTTCAGAATAAATAGATATACAGATATAGAAACAAAGGGAGTAAGTACGATGTATGTAAGTGCTACTGAAGTGCAGATTTCTAGTGAAATACCCTGAAAATATATTCAATCAATTTTGCTTACTTAAAGTGTAAAGGTTAAACTATTTAGCTACAATGTATCACAATCAAACCTCCCTAGTTGATAACTTACAGTAAAAAAATTATTGGTTTCTAGTTTTCTGAAATGAAATGATTGAAATGTGGAAATATGCAAATGATGCATAATCTTATTTAACCTTTGGATGTTTTCTTTCCACTAGCCTGAAAAAAAGACAGCTAAAAACTACCCAACAAACTCCCACTTTGTCAGATTCACACAACTGTTAAATACAATGACTGACTGTAATGACTTGAGCGTAAAGAAAATATTGCCCTTGAACAAAATGTAACATGTCGGAATATATGTGTGTATGTAATTGAGTGTGTGTACGATGCATACAAGTCTACGTCTCCCCCACATCAGTCTACCACCTGTTTTCCCAGAGTAATGACCTCAGCCTGCAGGCGTCTCTGCCGAACACTGCCAAACTACATACAGCTGTGTGTGTGTGTGTGTGTGCGTGTATGTGTGTGTGTGTGTGTGTGTGTGTGTGTGTGTGTGTGTGTGTGTGTGTGTGTGTGCACATGTGTACGTAAAAGAGAGGGAAAGAGGGACAGAGGCAGTACAAATAAGTACGTCAAGACAGGAAGATGAAAACACAAGTGACAGAAAATATGTAATAAAGTAAATATGCAATAAAACGTGTGTCAAAAAGAGAGCAAATGCGTGTGTGTGTGTGTGTGAGAGCATAAACACAGAAATTGAGTTGTAACAGCTGCATGGACGTAAATGGGGGAAAATATAGAAAAATTAAATAATGTTAGAATATGTTAAATAAATAGTGAGGGATTGGAAAAAGGAAAAGTGAAGGTAATTGCAAAAACAAGAACAAGGAGGACATGTTGTGCTCGAGGAAATATGGGGAGGTAATGATTTTAAAGAAATAGAATTACTGAAAAGAGTGATAAGGAGAGTTGCATAGCAAACAAAAAGGAAAGTGGTGAATGAATGCATGAGAAGAACTGAAAACGTCTCAAACACAATGGCTTCATTTCAGACATTACATCACTCCTTCCTCTCACTTTATTTTTCCCTCATCTCTTTTTTTCAGCATTTTTATTGAGTCTCTTTCGATTCTTTGGTTCAAGCTTCCTGTTGAAACAGACACACAATATTGGGTCCACATAATCCAGTTTTTGTAACTACAGTATAAAGAACTGTGGACAGATGTTCATAATGTTGTTTACTTTTTATAATCAGTTATTGCTCATTTTAATCATGGCTGTGTTTTGTTTTTGCCCAGAACTTTTACAACAAACCTTTTTACCTTATACTGTATGTCAAAGAAAACTAATCTGAAATGCTGTAAAATGTTTTAAAGAAACTTTGCTTCCCCCTCATATCTGCATAATGTGATTCAAGCGTATAAAATACAAAAAATGTATTCTAGTAAGGCAATAAAAAACGATATATGTTCTTGTAAAGCATAGCTTAAATTAAGAAATACCAATAGAACAGTGCTTGGTTACCCTGCCTTCTGCATTCTGAAACAAGTACTCGTAAACACCACACACATGTCCTCTCTTGTAAAAGTCCTGAGACTGGGAATCATGCGAGTTCGGTCCGTCCCTGGCAATCTTTTGCAGACATTTCCAGCATTTATTGTGTCAAAGAGAGAATATTGATCATGTGTCTATTGGTCATAAGCTTTCCACCTCCATAATAGAGGGGTGATACTTTCTCAATAGGGTTGAGAAATTGAAAGTAAGGTGGAAGGAAAAATGTAACTGTAAACCTCTGTTTGACAGCCGAAGTCACCGGCGGTGTCCCCCAGGGCTCAGTCCTCGGTCCCCTCCTTTTTATCATTTACATCCTTCCCCTCGGACATATCCTTAACCAACATGGCATCCATTTACACTGCTATGCCGATGACTATCAACTTTACCTCTCCTCCAAGACCATCACATTTATAGTGGTTGAAACGTAATGCAATCGCAAGAAGTTAATTGATAACGTAATGCTATAAAATTCAGGGTCGTCCAACTTCACGTCGTAATGTTTGATGTGATGACGTTAAGTAGTCTTATTTAGCTTCTCATTAGCAATCGACATTTTCATGACACATAGAAGCTTCAGACATTCGCTAGTGGGGTATTTACTGGCACATTTTATGTTGTACAACTAAACATGAAAATCTCGTTCAGTCCACATTTGGGGAATCTAACCGAAAACTCATTCAAGAAAACTTTGACTACGGGAAAACTCAAAAGTGCTGAAATGCTGACTAATTTCTGTGTTTCAGGACTTATTCTTGCACCACTCTGAAGCAGTTTAATTTACACTTTTCTGTTGTGTAAATACTACAGTTATAGGTAAACAAGTGTAAAATGGAGTGTAAATACATAGAATACTGATAGTTGAACCCAGATACGTACAAATATTTTCTCTAGTCTGCAGGACTAGGACATATTAGCTCAGCTGCTGAGGGCACACAGCTCAGAGACCCTGATAGCAAGCACCCCGCCCATGGAATAACTTTATATAGAGCTGCTGTGTTTTCACTCTTAATGAGTCTGTTTGTGTATCAGCCAATAACCCAGAGCCTGAATAAACACACACACTGGCCCTAATGACAACACAAGGAGCAATTTATGAGCTTTTGTGTGTGTGTGTTTATAGAGTCCATAAATAAGACTGTTTTTTTAGCACATATCCCTCACTTTATTTTATTCTCTTTTTCCACTGGTTGCATACGTATAAAAACAAGTCAGAAATGTATTTGGATTAACTTCAAGATCAAGCTTTAAAGTAGTTTATACAAATATTAGCCTTAACAAGGAGTTTTACTTGTAATGTTTTTTTGGGCTAAACCACACGGCACTTCATAAAGCTTAATGCCAAATTTGTCTCTGGGGACGTCCAAAGAGCAGCAAAGTGTCTAAAAAGTGCACCACAGAATTAAATCGAAAAGTCGTTTTTCCTAACTTTTAAGCCTTTTTTCTACCACAACTTTAAACTGACATCATGAATCTAAAAACACTGTCGTCTTCTTTCCACTCATGTCAAATCGTTGTGTTTTATCAAAGTTCTATCCAAATTCATTATTAGTGTCCCATTGTCCCCAAATTACATCTTTTAGAGTGATGTTTCAACTACGCAGTAATATTCTTATTTATGTAGAAGACAGGTTAAGCCCAAAAAGTTGGAGCCCAAAATGTGATAATGAAGACCCGTGACTTCGGTATATTGTTATACAAATATATAGAAATGAAGATGAAAATATAAATAATAGGAATAAGAAAACAGTTAAAGGTGGGGTAGGTAAGTTTGAGAAACCGGCTCGAGATACACTTTTTGTTATATTCCATGGAATGCTCTTAACATCCCGATAGCAATGAATATATTAAGTGCTTTGACAAAAAATCCATAATAAAATGTCATCTGTGGAAGCTGTAATACTGTAAAAAGCACGACCAATCATTTTAGCCGGCCCGGCTAAAATAACTGGATGGCCTACCTGCCTGTCAGCCTTCCATCTGTGCACAAACTTATCTCGTGCCCTCATTGGTCATGTGCGCGTTCGTGTGTGTTGGAGGAGGGGCTCTGTAAGGAAGTGGCATATTTTTTCCGGTTGTGTATTTTCAAATTCTAGCGCACTCGAGCTGGTTTCTCCAAAATGACATACCCCACCTTTAAAATAAATCCCCGCTCTACCACTATGGGTCTCTCAGCAATGGAGAGAAAGTCTCTGTTTATTTCAATAAATACATTTAATTGATGATAAAAAAATATTTAATTATTAATTATAAATTCATGGTTACATTTATAGCCACGTTGTTGTTTTTGTTTTGAGAAAGATAAAGGCGCAAAGAGAGAGAGAGAGGTATAATTAATATTCCAAAATTATTGTTATGTTTATAATTGATAGTATTGGATAGTCCAATACTGCAAATTGAGACGAGAGAGACAGCTGGACAGATATGCGTGAGAACAAGATAATCTCTGTGGGAGCTGGCCAGTGCCCACACACACACACACACACACACACACACACACACACACACACACACACACACACACACACACACACACACACACACACACACACACCACACACACACACACACACACACACACACACACACACACACACACACACACACACACACACACACACACACACACACACACACACACCCCACTGTACCACAGGTGTTCTCCATTTAGAAAACATCACTTCAAAGTACTTTAACAAAGACCAGAGAGAGGGGGGGCAATGCTATGCTTTTGAACTACTGGAGTTAGAACAGTAAAGCTACTGTTAGCGCCCCCTACAGGACACACCGTTAGTTACAACTGCAACACAATACTGTTGGACAGACACACATCTAAATGTCCCTTCAGGATACTGGACGTCACAGATTTTTCACAGAGAGAGAGGTTTTGAAGAGTGTATTGGTTTGCATGTCCGAACATCTGGTGTGTGTGTGTGTGTGTGTGTGTGTGTGTGTGTGTGTGTGTGTGTGTGTGTGTGTGTGTGTGTGTGTGTGTGTGTGTGTGTGTGTGTGTGTGTGTGTGTGTGTGTGTGTGTGTAAATATGCTCAAAGCACAAATAAACATAGTAAGTTTGACTGAACTCTCTCTCTCTCTCTCACCCTCCTACATCTCCTTATGTCACACAGCTGCTTGGTTCTTTATGTTTATTGTTTCAAGTTGACAGAAAAATATCCCAAACTAAATATGGAAAACATTACTGCCGTCTGTCTGACTATATCATTGTAATTCTTCCCTCCTCTTGTTCCCTATTCTTTCCTTTATTTAGCCCTCTATCTTTTTTCCCATTCCTCTAACCTCCTTCCCTTCTCTTTCTTAACTCACCCCTTCTCTCTTTACTCCTCCGTCTCTCTTGGTTGATTTTACACTGTAAGCCATATTCAATTGCCAACAACAAAAACAGTTTTAAAGTATCTTGTTTTTTTGGCTGTGGGAAGACATAATAGTGTGTTCAAACCAAACGAAAAGCACATTTTTTTTTTGCATCTAGATTAACACAGTCAACTCAAAAATGCAAATTCACATCATTCGAAATTTCCATTGCAACAAAAATGTTAGCGTGACAAAAGAAAAAAAAGTTTCAAACAAAGCAAATCATATTTTTCAAATAAATGATTCCTGCCATGTTGTCTATTTTGCATCCTGTCTTTTCCATGTATTGTTGCAAGCCTGACTGATTTCTAACAATATATATTTGGATATTCAGACATTCAGCACTACAATATCTTCAAAGACGATTCAAATATTTCCTTTGTGTATGGTCTTACTTGATAAAAGTGCCATATTGACAGTGAGGACTGTTATATAGGAGGTTAATGCAACTCCTATCATCATGTTTCCATTCATTCCCACAGAACACCAGCATGCTCTCAGCTCCTACCATGAGGTGTCTGTTGGCCGACAGCAGTCCTGGCCCGTATCCGCTGTTCAGAGCTCCCATGGCGCCGTTGTGCGTGTGTGCGGCGCTGGTGAGGTTGTGCATTTCTCCGTGCCCGCTCGGCATGCCCGTCGACGGCCCCACCGCGTGACTCCGCAGGACGTGGATGGCATCGTCCAAACGCTCCAGGCGGTCCTCGATACGACTTTGCTTCAGAGTGAAAGAACACAGAAAGAATTATGAGATTTACTCTCACGCTTCCTTTCTTATCTTCGTCCCTATACTTTGAATAAACATCCAACTATCCCCAAAGTTCTGGGCAAGTCATCATGATCTCTGTGTTTCACTAGAAGCTTTACAGAGATGATGCTTTACCTGTTTTAATAACCAAAGTCAGACAAAATACATTGGACAGTTGGCAGAGACTCTTTTGTGAGTTACGCTACATCAGCTGAACTTTCAGAGAAATCTCAAACTCACTAAATTATAGTTATATGGATTTTCTTAAAGTGGACCTATCATGCTATATTTGAATAATATAGTGTAGGACCATACCTATACAGTATAAGGCATATTTATACTTTTTTTTTTTCAAAATACCAAACAGATCATGCATTTTAGCCATGCCTCATTTTGCTCAATTTGACCATTTCTAGCTCTGTTTTTGGAGGGGCAGATTCAGTGAGAACAGCACCATCTACTGGCCTGGCATATGTACTACAGCGTCTCCAGCGCTTTCGAACGGCAATGGCCGTGGCGGTCTCCTCCTGATTGGTGGAGTTGGCCCAATAGCCGTAGCGCCACCGTCCTGACGTCAGGACAGTGTTCAAATCTGGATCAGTTTTTATCAGATCTGTTGCAGCCCCTTTTTTAGAGATTTGGGTATGGAGGAAAATAGAGAGGGTTGTGTTTTCTGACACTTGGTGAGTTCCCTGGAACACTGGGGACACATATTCATGTATAAAAGACGTACAAAAGTGCATTTTGCATGATAGGTCCCCTTTAAGTATACTGTATAGTTTGAATTTAGTGACTGAAAAAAGTCGACCAACTGACCATCTGAGTGTCAAAATGGTGGGAAAATGGGGTTATGAAGCAAAGGATCATTCAATGTACCTATTGTACGATCATAATGTGTATAGATTTCCCTTGAATTTTGATGGAAAATACTGTAATGAGCTCATTCAGAGATACAGAAGTGTGTGTGATAACGTAGATAACGAATGTGACGATGAGGGAGTGTCTGTTGGCCGACAGATTTAGCCTCTAGGGAGATCATGTATTTATTTATTGTGTGTATGTCATACCAGGGAGTGCAGTGGAGCAGCCTCGTAGTTTGGCGATGATGCTCCCTGTCCGCCATTCCTCGACCATACAGCTGAACTGGCAGCTAGGAGAGAGGAGACAAGGAGACATGATCAGAAGTGAAAAGTAAAAGCAAAAATGCATGACAGGATGCAAACATTTTAGATATCAGCAAAAGATGTTGGAGTTGGACACTAAAACTGATATCCCTTCATTTCTTCTGTGATGGACAGCTAAACGGTTCTTGGTAAGACCCGCCTCTCGCCCAAAGCATGCTGGGATAGGCTACATGGGTGCTGCTTGTGTAGAGAAAATGAACGGCTGTCTGCTTTTTTGGATTAACCTCTTATCCTTTTCCTATCTGGCAAAAAGAAAGCACTCAATGCTGCACCAAACAGAGGACAAAACATCCTCTCACACGAGGAGCGCTTCATCCGAACCACTCGCGGAGCTCGGACATAATAAACTGAGAGATGAGGAAGAAAGGACAAAAACAAACCAATTCATATCTCCGAGCAGAAATGCTAATATCAGGCTTTTGTTTTTTGAAAGGGTACAAGTGGTTGATTAGCATGGGCCCTCTGCAGAATAAACAAGCTTTGTTTCTCTGTTCTTTCCTGCTTTTGTGTTTGCCGTCGCTCTGAAGGGTCGAATCTGAATCGACAGGTCTCATTAGCTGGTAGACAGAGGAGGCACAATGACTTGTGTAAATTAACATTAATATGAGGTTCTGAGCAGGGTCTGGGCTCCAGATGTGACTCAAGCTTTAAACAGTTTACCCATATCACTACAAACACGTTTCACCCATCTTAGTTGTATCTAGCCATGTAGATAGTTTTCGTTTAATGTCTTGTTTATTTACCACTCTGAAACTCTTGTGGTGAATGTAGCTTCATTTTTGGTCACTTGAAAAACTAGAAAGCAAAAGAAATATCCCAATGACTTACAGTATAGTAACTCCTCAGAATGCACTAAATAGTGTTTATCGGAACTCCTTTCCAACCGGAAAATAGTATTAATGTTGTTCTAAGTAAAGCCCATTTCTATTGATGTGGGAACTCAACGTTGACCAAATCCAAAAGAAGTTTCAAACCACAAGAAAACCTATTAAACTCCATTGTATTGGTGTGGAAAAGAGATTTAAGAAACAGATATGTTTTAACTAGGACAAATAAAACCAAACTATCAGCATTGATTAAAGCAGCAAATCCACACCAGAAAGTGGAACATTGCAATTCATCTGAAACACAGCCCACAGTGACACATTTTTTAAGTCAGGTGTAAGGAAGTGTTCATGTCCAATGGGTTCTGTCCAATTAGTCCACATTCTGGTAAGAGAGAGGACCCCATATATACTGTCCATAGAGGAGAATTGGTTCTATGACGTCTAGATTCGATCTGAAATTCGAAAGATAATGCTACTTATATTGCATATAATGTGCTTTCTCAATCAGATAATTTATTGCTGGGTTAGAACTTCCAGTAGAACTTGTTTTCATTCCTAAATGGTTGTATTTTTGTGCTTGTTTCGTGTTTCTCTATAGGATGAAGCCCAAATCATTCATGTAGATATTGAATTGATCAGGAAACAAGACATCTTTAACATAAAACCAAAACATTCAGCATGGATAGAACGTGTACAAATCCACAACAGTGCAATTTATATACACAACTATGTAATCAAAATGTTAACTGGAAGTAAATAAAAGACAGCCCATTGAGGGACATACTTATCCAGTCAGGTGACAGACTTGTTCATGTTGCTGTCCTATAGTAGCTTTGCTCTTTTATTGTGTCATGTTATCTTTACTCTTCCTCCGTCATCATATCACAATCACTTGTCTTTCCTTTGCCTTTCAACATAGCCACTCTTTGAGTCCTTCCTATTTTTGCATCCTTTTCCTACTCTTCTTTCCCTCCGTTTCCTCTTCTTTCTTTATCCCTATCCTTCCGTCTCCTCTCCTCCTTCCTACCTTAGTTTCCCCTCCTTATTCCCCATCTCACCTCCTCTGTGCCCCCACCACTGATCCCTCCTTTGTAACTCTGATCTCATCTCATTAGCTTGTGTTTCTCCCCCTTTTTTCCGAATTGTCTTCCCATTTTGTCTCGCAGTCTATTCTCTCCCCTCTCCTCCATTCATATTACATGCTCATTTCCATATGCTAATTAATGAGTAATCACCTGGGTACATTCATGTGCAAATACAAATATATGTATTAAACGGCAGGGTAAATTATTCCAAGTCCAACCCTGTAAAACACCCTGGTAGAATTAGCCTTGTATATCAATTTGCATGTAGTTTGCTCTAATAGGCTTCATTTATAATTTGTAAAAAGTGGAGTAACTCTGACACAATGATAAACACCAATTATGGTTTCACAGGCAATATCCGAGGCAGCTATAATGACGAGGAGGAGGAGGAGGAAGAGGGGGGGGGGGGCTGGTGTTCTGGGAGCCGGTAGGTTTGTGAACGATTTGTCGGAGTGGTGCTCGTAATTAAAGCTATCAGTCACCAGGCGCGGAAATATCAAACGGTGTGTGTCGCAGCGACAATTAGTGACAAATTCGACACAACTATTATTAGGAAAAGTCATTTTTCACGTTAAGGAGCGGGGAGAGTTTACAACATCAGCCGCGAGGAGGCCTAATTTGTGGAAATAAGAGTAGAAGGGGGGGGGGTGGTAGAGGACACACAGGGATTATGAATGTGTTTTTATGGTCCTGTTTTACGCCCAAGTGATTACACTTAAGAAGCAGTGATGCCTAAATTAAGAGCTTTAGGTAAATGTGTTGTTTTTAGTCGGTTTATATGTTTTACTACCATTTCTTACACTGCTACTTCCCAGAGCTGTATTTAAGTCAATTGAATTAGGATCATATCAAGAATAAAATCATTTGAACATGTTAAACTTTAGTTTCCAGTCTTGTGAAACAAGTTCAAGTCAAGTTTCAAGTCAATAGAAACACATTTTAAGTCTTGTTGCTATTGTCATTTGAAACAATTCATTGTTAGTCTCAAGTCATTTAAAACCAACTTCTAGTGTAGGTTGCATTCACAAGTCATTTCAAACAAATGTAAGTCTAGTCGCTGGTCATTTCAAACAATTTCCATTAAAGTCTCAAGTCATTTGAAACAAGTGTCAGTCTTGTTGTAAGTCATTTGTGACAAGTTCAAGTCACTCGAAACAATGTCCATGTAAGTTGAAAATCATCCTAGACAAGATCAACTCATGTGAAAAGTAATTTGCAACAAGTTCAAGTCATGTCTCACGCAATTGGAAACAAGTCCAAGTCAAGTGTAAAGTCATTTAAAACAAGTGTAAGACTGTGAGGACTGTGAGTGTGATGTGATACCTGTGAGGGAGGGCGGGGAGCCGACTGGTGTGGAGGGATTGGACGAGTAGCTGTTGTTCGTGTGGTCCGGAGAGTAGATCTGAAAACATAAAAAAAACGTTTAAAAAGAGTCTGCAACTCTGAAAGGCACAACAAATATTAAAAAGACAAAATGCAATAGTTTTAAAATGGAGAAACATTATAAAGCCATGTTGCATTTATGACACGTGTAATTCGGCTGATATTTGACATGTGTATTTAGGCCTATGTTTACATGTGTGTTGGTGTGTTTCACTTACAGATGCGAGTGCTTTCCCTAAGGCGTCTCCTGTCTGAGAGCTGATGGCTGCTGCGTTCGGCGCTCTGTTAGCTGTGACACACACACGGGAACACAGAGACACAATCTTGTAAATAAGGATGTTATTTTGTAGAATTTTTAATTATTCTGTCAAATTCTGTCACACTCAAAAAGCAACACATATTTATTAAAACTGAAAGGTTTATGCTATTTGTACCGAAACATCCCAGTATGAAGTAATAGCCTATTTCATGGCTGGAAATCTCTACACATGTAGATTAATGAATGAAATGCAGAACTCGCGTAAATAGCTAAACGGTTAGCTCTTAGCTATATGCTGAGGTTAGTTCATTCATCCTCCTATGGTGTACAAGTTTGAGCATTAGACATTTCAGTTTTAAAGCCTTTTGTGACCTGTTGCCTTTTGAGAATATGCTCGTAATACAGAGGTGTTTGAAAAATGTATTATTTGTCTAACAAAACTGTTTACCATAGTTACAAGTGGGCAAAAACACAACAAAATATGTGAAATCAACACGATTTTATTTTACACTAGACCATGACTAAATTGAACCAAAACAGCATTTGTAACCTATATTCTTCTGTAGGGTTAGCCAATCATTTAAGATGGTGAAAACTGCACAGCACATCACCAGGACGGAGCTGACATCCATGGAGGACCTTTACTCCCAGCGGCTCAGGAAGAAAGCCCTCAGGATTATCAGAGACCCCCATCACCCCAGCTACAAACTGTTCTGTCTGCTGCCGTCTGGCAGGCGGTACCGCAGCATCCGGACTAAAACCACCAGACTCAGGGACAGCTTCATCCCATTAATCTGGCTGCAACTTAGAAATTATTGATCTAATATATCATATTCCAATAACTTATATATAGACTTTTATTGCACTATTCCACTTTTTTACTATTTTTCTTTTTGTATTTACTTGCACTATATTTTTTATGTGTATCTGTTTTATTGTGTTGCTCTGTTGGAGACCTAAGCTTTTCATCGTCATAACTACACTGTAGCTATGTTCATATGACCCATAAAAGCCTTGAACCTTGAAACATTTTTGATACTAAATATCCTGGTTTCTTCTTTTCTGAGGTCACATTGTTTTGTTGACGGCAAGTAAAAAGAAAACTGTGTTTATAGTGTGATATTTAGTTTAGGATACTGATTCAATATTTGACCATGTAACTAGTAATTGTAGCATTTCAAAAGTAACCCAAACCTGCTCATATGTACTGTTTTAAGAATATTTATTATTTTGATGAATAAATTGGTCTTCTTTTTTACAAAAACCGTGTTGTCGTTGTGTGCCGTTTCTTTTTTATTCATTTTTGTATCTAAACTGCAGGCAATCAAGTATTAGTGTAATTTCTGTATGCATGGGAACGGACGGTGCGTTTAGATGAATTCAAAAGACTTAAAAATACCTACTGTAATTCTACTATAAACACCTGTTTGCAGACCATGATTAGTCTCTAAATGTTATACTTTGGCAGGTCAAAGTTATACAATTTGATGGTGTGCTGACCCTTCCTAAATAATTACAGAACTATAACAGAGTTCAATAGGAACCGACACTCAACATCTACATTTGTTCGCATTCTAACTGACTGACAGCATGTGTTTGTGTGTGCAAATGTTGGACCTCGACACAACTAAATCTGTTTCACACACTTGAAGAGCACTGAGGCCAAAGAGGAAGGAAGTGACCTCACAGGACCAGATGAGCGCCCACACACACACATATACACACACACACACACACACACACACACACACACACACACACACACACACACACACACACACACACACACACACACACACACACACACACACACACACACACACACACACACACACACTCGGAGGCAGAGAGACTCATCTCTCCTGATAGCAGATCCCAGATGGAAAGTTTACGCTCGCACACACAAGTTAGACACGTCCACGCCACACACACACACACACACACACACAGCGAAAAACATCCTTTCATGGCAAATGAATCCATTACAGAAATTGGCAGGACCGGACTGCTGTTAGGGAGAAACAGAGATAGAAAGAGGGGGAGGAGGGGAGATACAGGGATGAAGATGGAGAGAGAGACAGGAAGCAGCATATGTTTTGGGGTTAAAGCCTCATGTCTCACTCACGCCATACCACTGGCCTAGTAAACCATCCAAGGGATTACTGACACACACACGCACACGCACGCACACGCACACACACACACACACACACACACACACACCACACACACACACACACACACACACACACACACACACACACACACACACACACACACACACACACACACACACACACACACACACACACACACAAGCTTGTATCCGGACTCTACTCTATAATTTAGAACATATGCAGGAGAACATCTTTTTCATAAATGAAAGCTTATAGCAGCAGAAGAGGAGAGCATCCCGAAGATGAAAGTGATTTTGCGAGTTATTTCTGTCTGTGTCCATCACCAACCAGAAACTTATATAACCATTTTAGAATCACATTATTATGAAATATGTTACTTCGCTCTTTCTTTCTTGGCATAATCGAATACATGATTGCTTTGTATTTGTTCCACGCTTCAAAATGACAGTTGCATCTGCCCTGCGGATCCTTTGCCGTGTGCCACATCCATATCACATATTACTTGTATACACTGCATACTACTGTATTCATTAGATTTGATAACATACACGTCTGCAGTTAGTTTACAAAAAATCTATGTTCTTTAAACTGAGAATAAACATTTAGATAACCCATTTTTTTTTGTATTCACATGCAGGTTCATTATAATATCCATCTATTTCAACAGCACCTCAAAATATCCACATTTGTTAGGATGCATCTGATGTAGCAGTGTTCAGTGTGGATTCATTTAATTTACAATACAAACTAATGGTCGCAGTGGAAAATATAAAATATAAAATAATGAAGATGTCCACTGAACAGTTACTGTCGTTATCATTATTACTTGTGTGGTTAGTAACTCATCAGAAAACAATGACCACACTTTCCTAAAACCCAAGGTAACTTCTTTAGACGTTAGTTCAAAACCCAGAGACATTTTATCTACTATACCAAAAACAAAAACAAGGAAACACAATTAATCGATTATCAAAATAGTACATTTTCTGCCAATTCTCTAATAAATGAACCTGCAGCTCTACACTGAAGCTTTGCCTATGACTCCTGTACCAACTCCTCTCCAGTGTGTTCCAGTTCTTAATCTAATCATAATATAGACCTGACCCACGTACATTCAGGCTGTGCCACCCAATGCTCATCATCGAGAGCTGACTGTACCAATGTGACGCTTTGTTGATGGAAGATTATATTTCCAGTGCTAGAATCAATTGTATCTGACCACAGCTGCTACTCTCTACAAAGAGAACGTACCCACTTGTTTACTCGTGCAAATCAGCCGGATGCAGAGAATCGCCTGTAAACACTGCGCGGCGGCGTTTAAGCGTTCATGTGTGCACACACGTATCATGAGTTTACATTTAAACGACAGCATCATGTTTTTTTCATTAGCTTCATGTTGTGTTTACACTCATATGCTCCGACTCGTGTGTGTGTGTGTGTGTGTGTGTGTGTGTGTGTGTGTGTGTGTGTGTGTGTGTGTTCATTCTTTCTGGAATGTTGGAGATGTCTTCCAATGAAAACAAACTTTCAATCTGTTTCTTATTGCTGTTCCATTTGTTCTATGCGACTCGAAGCAAGGGGTCCATACGGCATGCTGTGTGTGTTTGTGTGTGTGCTTTTGTCAGAAAAGTTCAGTTTGAGCCAGAATGGGAAGTACAGTTCCTAAAGTTTAGTTGTTAAGTGGTTTCGATCAATCTGAGTCTAATCCCAGCAGGGATTTTATAACTGGAAACGTTGTGGTAAGTTAACATGTGGCCTCCTGACTAGAAAGGATCGTTAGTGTTGCGTTTAAAGTAGTAACTGCGAGAAGACATGCAACAGAAGCTTGTGTTAGACACAGACCTTATGTCAGGAACTGCTCAAATGTGCAGAACTTTTTCCTGGCGTGAAATAAGCACGTTTCCACCAACTTGCTAAAAGCGACCCAAGTCAGTAAGATTCATCCTCTGGGAACCATGAATGTTGGTGCAAAAATTCACCATTAGTGTTATTATTATAATATATGTGACATGTATGTAGTAACGTGTGCGGTTTGCATTTTATTGTTCTCTTTTATCCTTTCGCCTGTATCTACCTGTCTTTCATCCTTTCTTTATAACTAATACTGTTGGAGGCGTGTGGTGCAGTGGGATGTGCGTTGGTGTTCGGATCAGGGGGTCACAGGTTCAAACCCCACTGCAGTCAGCATGTCGTTGTGTCCCTGGGCAAGACGCTTCTCCCCAAAATTGCTCCTGTGGGGATTGCCCACAGTACTGAGTTTGTAAGTCACTTTGGATAAAAGCATCTAACAAGTGACATGTAATGTTTTGTGATTTAAAAAATATGTCTATTATCATCTGGCCAGGGACAACAGCTGGAAATGAGCAATGTCTGCTAAAGCTGCCCCAATTACAGTTGATCAATGGGGACTGTCCACGACACTATAAACAAATAAACTAAACTAAACTAAATATGTTGAGGTATCTGATTTCATAAATTAGGTGTGTTAGAGTAGTGGGCTAAACCATGGGATGACTGTTAATGATACAGTATTCATTTCAAGACGTGAAAACCAACAGGTGTCTTACCCATGATGCTTTCTGTGCCGTTGGTGGAAGCGGTGCACGAGGCGGTGCTGTAGTGATTCCCCCCGCCCCCCCCTCCTCCTTCCCCTCCCCCTCGGTGGAAGCTGGACATCGGAGGAAGGCTGGAGTTGATATCTGCAGACGAGTGCGACGGGTAACTCTGCAAAAAGAAAAACAGAACAAAATTAAGCTTCTAAAAAATATATATATATTGCAAAACAGCACAGAATACATGAAAAGATAATAAACAGTGCATTTGTACATGTCATTTAGCATGTAACATGATAATGACTACAGATAGAGTCACCAGACGTGTGTTGCTTGTAAATGTATTAATTTACCCAGCTTTAATATTAACTTTTGAATTTATTCATAAAAAGGTGATC
This sequence comes from Trematomus bernacchii, assembly GCF_902827165.1. Classification (NCBI taxonomy): domain Eukaryota; kingdom Metazoa; phylum Chordata; class Actinopteri; order Perciformes; family Nototheniidae; genus Trematomus; species Trematomus bernacchii. Next base: position 5,369,616 of record NW_022987567.1, read on the forward strand.
AAATACAGTGAATATGTCTCCTAGAAAAAACACTTTTATATCACACTGGCTATGATCATTGATTTAATTCGTTTAATTATTATGTTTTAGGCATACATTTGATCCCCAAAAGCCTTTGGAATAAGCTAGCTTTCCTTGAAGCAGGACAATTTACTCAACACACTTAATATCTTAAAAACAACAAAGGATAATTAAAAAGTGTATGTACATTATCTGTATTACATTTCATCTTTGGACAGACTTCCTGAAAGTAAAGCATCACCTGTGTCACGCCCTGTACAGACTCCCTGTGATTGACAGCCCTGCTCACCAATCTGTCGTGAGGGTGAATCCCGCAGTAGGAGGAGCTCTGGGAGGGGCCGTGGGCTGAGTTCCCGCCCCCCAGCATGCTGCCATGGTAACCCTGCTGGGGCATACTGCTACTGCTGCTGCTCCAGGGGTCGCCGCTGTGGTGACCGTCTGACAGAGAGACAGAGAGGGAGAGAGAGAGAGAGAGAGATGTTCATGTCATATTTGTATTTTGCCCTTTGAGGCACTTCTTGTGATTTGGGGCTATAATACATTTGGATTTGATTTGATTTTGATGTCATGTGCTGCATTCTGGTCTGAGATCAGTCTATGAGAAGGTGAAGTCATACTGAGGTTTCTATCTGCTGTCAAACCACTCTGTGCCTCAGTGTGTGCGACAACATGCAGTTTGGTGACCTGACCCACTTTATGCTGTAACCTGGTTTCAAAAAACATGATTTTAGGAACCATCTCTGTTTTTCTTATTCAGGTTAGATAATAACTTGGTTACCACTAACTTTTATCACTTCCTTTAAAAACACACTTGATGGTTTGTGACATGAAACCCACCCGTGAGAAAACTGACAGTCTCAAATAAGTCTGAGAACTTACTGTTTGTGTTCATAGACATAGACTGTAAACACTCGCCTGCAGTCAAATGTATGTCATGAATACACGAACAGCCATTACATATTATATTCACTTCTATTAAAACTTGTTTTATCCTGGACTACGGTCGCAGTACATAAATTAAGTAAGTACGTTAAGGTACATATACTAAAATTAATCCTTGGTGAAAACCTGAATTCCATTAAATAATGCTTTATGGTCCCTCTATTTGACTCTGTTAGGTTGGCAATCACTCAAATGTTTCCTAGTGTGTGTTAAACTCTCTTGTTTTGTTAGTCCATGTATTTAGCAATGTTTGCAGCAAGAAGAAGTTTAACAATTCATTGTTTATTGAAATAGTGGATTAGTTGTCTCTCTATCCAATAAACTAACACATTTACAACTAATCATTGCAGCTTTAGTTCAAAGAGTCTCAAAGTTTGCAAGCCACATGTTTTTACTGCCCTGTTCAGCAAAAGATGAATACAATATATTGGTATTTGGTAAATAACACATCAAATGTCTGACTGAAAGCTTTTGAAGATTGTGGTAAAAGAAAGAATTTCACACCGTCTGTGATCCAGTTTTCACAATGAACTCAGAAATCCACTGCAGGAAGTTTTTATGAAGGATAAATATGTGTGTGTGTTGGTTTGTTTGTTTTTAATCACTTGTGAGGACCACATTTAGAGAAACAACCTGTTCTGTGGGGACACTTGGGGACAGAATGCTGAAATGGCCTCCTGGTGGTCATGCTGTGCAATATTCCTCTTAAAAATAGTAAATATGGAAGTGTGTGTGTGTGTGTGTGTGTGTGTGTGTGTGTGTGTGTGTGTGTGTGTGTGTGTGTGTGTATAAGTACCTGGCATGAAGAATGAGCTTGGGAAGCCAGCGCTGGGTGGTTTGGAGGAGGGATAACCCGGTGAGTCTCTGTTGTAGTCTGCTGTACTGGCAGACGGAGCGTACACCTGCAACACAAACACAGACACACACAACGTCATTCAGGAATCCTCACTCTGATCAAAATACAACATGTTTTCATCACAAGTCTCACAGCCAAACACAAGGTGAGGCTCAGCAGGAGACGGCTTCACACACAAGTCATTTCCAGCAGGAATAAACAGATGATTGACACTTCACTCTTTAACTCGTGGTCTTTGTTTTTATTTTCAACCTGGAATAAATACAGCAGCTGCTCTGGGAACTCAGGAGTAACACGATCAGTTTTTAATTTATGCTCGGACAAGCTGGAAATTGTTGTATAGTTTACAAAAAAAGGTGATTTATGATTTATAAATATGTTATACATATTATGATGTATGTATTTGCCTTGGTAAAAATTAACTTGTTACCTAAAAAAAATTAAAAGCTTATTCATTATTTTATTCTTAAACAATTATTAACAATGAACTTAACTCATTTTATGATGCATACTGTAAAAATAAGGTATTTAAAAAAATAAAACAAGATTTATGTACATTTTATAGATAAATAAAGTGGAATCCAATCATATATTTTTAAAAAGTACATGTTTTAGATATTTGCTTTTTTTTCAAATCATTTTTTCTAATCATTTTGTAGGTTTTTCAACAGTTTGAAACAATGTTATTTAGGGACGTAAAGAACATTAGTTATTTTACATGTTGATCGATGATTTTGAATTTAATATTTGATTAAAGACTATTATCTGATACCTCCAAAACGAGTTGGGTTTATATTGTGTATACTGTACAGTATAGCCAATGTGTGTGTGTGTGTGTGTGTGTACACCTGCAACACAACTTAAATAATATCTAAACTAAACTTAGATAACCCTCATTTTTAAAGCACCAAATGACTTGATAACGGGTTGTTTTATCTCATTTTTTTTTTTTAAGTTAACTCTACCCTAAAGCTCAGCCAATACAAAAACTCAAAATTCACACTATAAAAAATACAACATGGCAACCACATCAATTGCATCTACATGATGCTGTCGTTTAAAAGTATGAGTGTTTGTGACCAAAAACATTTTTCCTAACATAAACTCAAGCCACACCACATATGCTTTCAGCCCTTCTTTCATTCAGACTAGTGTGATCCAGTGATTCTGTGTTCTCCTCTCAGAGGGCCGCAGTCATGCAGCAAACATGCAGCAGAACCAGCAGCCTGTCCTCCCTCCAAACAGGTGACGTTCTCCCTCACACAATGCCTGTGTTTGGTCATGCCTTCGACTGGGGGTCCCCACAGCATGCCTCTCTGTGTGTGTGTGTGTGTGTGTATGTGTGTGTGTGCATAGCGTGCGAACACTCAGCCATGACGCTAGCTTTGCGCCGCATGACGCAAACCCTGGAACAGCTGTTGAAAGCGCTCTCCTCTCCCTCAGTCTCCCCCACTGACTCACATCAAAATGAAAGCGCCGCCCCACAGCTACACCTAATCTGCCTCAAACCTCCCGAAAAGACACGGGTTGCTTTGTTAACTTAACAGTATTTGCATATGGATAGAACACAGATGTTGTAAAAGAGAATCTGATGGTAGAACACAGAGAGAAGAAATACTAGAAAAAGATGAAGAAAGAAAACAACAACACTTGGGGGCATTTAAAAAAACATTTCACTTCCCACACTCCCTGAGAGAAATTATTAAAAACAGAGAACAGCCTCAAACTGTTTCTGTCAAACAGAAAACCTCCTGACTTTTTCTCAGATCACTAAAAGCTTGTTTATCTGCTTCAGCTTTAACTTCTGAGGGGAAACATCTGATTTATTTTTCTGTAACTGTCCTTTTTATGTAATGGTAGAAGATGATGAGGGAACCATGAGACCATACAGAACAACTAAGAAGGGATATGAGACACTTGCAACTTTTTAAACTAAAAACAGTCAGTCATAGTTTCTTATATGTCGCAAATAGCTGAGAGTGAAAAGATATGAACATGGATGAATCATGGAGAGATATAAGCTGATTCACACGGGCTATATTTGCTTCCCTTAATGTGTTTTATTTTACAAGTTAATCAACTTTAACACACACACACACACACCTCTTGTTATTAGACAAGGATAACGGGATCAAATAGTAACAAGAATTTAAAAAACAGTGTTATAAAAAGGGGATACTGGGATTTCACTCATAACTCAACTTAACTGAATGTCCCTTAAACTCAACTTCATGTTTTAAATGCATCCCACAATATATCTTGAGTATTGTTCCAGCAATCTCAATGGCTTAAAAGCTTCTTATTCTATTTCTAACTACACCCATCATCCCAACAAAGTGTGTTCAGGTTCAGATGCTTTCTCTGCAATTAAATGCAAGACGGACTGCATAATGAATGAGAACTTGATGCTCAATGTACCCAACAGAGAGCTGCCTAAAAGTGTAACGTTATACAGTTAATGAATTGACGTAATGAAGTTAGATCCCTCCAGTGTGTGTTCAGTTGTGTTTCATAGCCAATTTGTTTACTTCCTGAAAAATACTGCTCGAGGAAAGACGCAGACACAGAGACAAATACCACAACAATCAGGACTTCTGAGGGGAGAGAAACACTGGGAACTGTGGGAATAAAAGACTGAGGTCAGGAAATACACACGCAAACACACACACACGCAAACACACACACACACGCTCACGCAAACTTGAAGACACACAAGTTAAATACAAAAATAAAGTGCTATAAGGAGTTAATGTTTTTGGGGATGCTGGCAATGCCCCACAATGCACCTTGCAGGAGTTATACGGATACAAATTATTCGGTCTCTGCACTTACACACACTCAGACACACACTCAGACACACACACACAGGGTCTGCAGATGTCATTAGAGCTAAGCTAATGTCAAACTTCCTCCTCCTCCTCCTCCTCCTCCTCATCCACTTCCCCTCTGAGAACTGAGTTTGTGTTCTGATGATAAAACCACATTTATTGACCCAGAGCCTACACAACAAAGTTCACACATACACACATTACGCATGCACACACACACACACACATTCTTGCGTTGACATTTATTTGATTTATATCTCATGTTGTGCACACATATTTTCCCATTGAATGCATTTTAAACTGGTGACGAAAGGCTGTGATTTGTGTGAGAGTGTGTGTGTGTCCGTGAGTGTGTGTATTAATGTGAGTGTGTGTGTGCGTGTTTGTGAGTGTTACAGACAGACAGGAACAGGTGCAGAGTGTGTTCAAGTCCGAGGAATGTAGAGACACAATAACAACTTCACTTCCTGCAGTATGTAACGCACACGCACAAACGCACACACGCACACACACACACACACACACACACACACACACACACACACACACACACACACACACACACACACACACACACACACACACAGTATCAGTTTCAGTATTCCCACTGTTACCAGGCGGACCTTCAGAGTCACCCTTGACAGTGTTGTCATTGACAACTAAAGAAACCATACAGTACACCACAAGAAAATAATGAGAACTTTGAGAAGTAAAATGTCCGATCAATAACCTTCGTGCTAGTATTTCCCAAACATTTCTAAGAATTGTGAGCCTTGCTTATGTCAAAAAGTGACTGGACATGAAGATAATCATTGCAGATTTTTTCAAATTAATTAGATTTCTACTTTGATGGAAACCAAACGGAAACAATTCAAACCAGGAGAGGAAATTAATCATAAAAAAACCAGCCTACCCACATCTGTGTGCCACTAAAGAGTCATAATAGAAACCAATCAAAGAGCAACAACAGAAACATCTGAAGCAGTTCTGTACAGTATAAAACTGCATTGAACCGGTTCTGTATGTAGTGATAGAAAAACTACAGAAACAAGTGAAATCGCTTCTGATACTGTAAGTGACAGATAATTTCGAAACAGCCAATATATCCAGGATTCCATTATATTCATCCAAAGCTACATCGTCATCAGTACATAGCCACTTGGTTGCCAGGTTTCAAACAAAATGTACCCCAAATTATGAGAAGATTGAAAAAAGAAAATGCTAAATGATTGCTTGTTCCCATCCGATACGGTTGATGTGATTAATATTCATGAAGATACGCAGCACGTAGCAGCATTCCTCCAGTTGGAAACACTTCATAATGTTGCAGAAGAAGAGCGTGCAAAACAATAATTTAAAGAGACAACAAGAAACTCGGTCAAAAAAGTAGAAAACATGATGAAAATATAACATTTGTGTTTGCTTGATAATCTGAGCAAGGTAACATCTGACCTTGGTGAGGAATGAGGAAGTAACGTTCGTCATTGCACGTTGAAGTCACTTACGTAATCATTTATTTACTAAATCTGTTTCCATCCACTCTTTTTTTCCAAGTTTTTCCAAGTTTTCCACCACAGCAAAGCTTCAAAACGTAATTGCGCCACCATTGGGACCTTGTTGTGTAAAAACTATGATCAGAACCAGAACAATGACAGATCGTCCTAATGGGATCCATGGAGCCTCGTCCCTGACAGGATCCAGTGGAAGTGGTTGTGTAACCTCCCGCTGCGTGGTGACGGATCGGGAGAAACATCACAGATTCCTTCAAAGAATCGCCCCCCGGCAACAAGGCGAGAATATTAAGGCACATTCCTCTGAAAACTGATTCCTCATGGAGTTAACCAAACACATCGAAGCACAGAACGTTTTCTGAGCAAGCAGCTGTGCAACTCTCTGACCTGACCCACAGGTACACACACAGAAACAGCAGCTCAACTTTAATTAGAGAACGTTAGCGTACTGTACGGATACATCCCAATTCTACACTCTTTATACCCAAAAGAAAATTACCATCATGGGAGAGCGATACTACATTGCCTTCAAACTGCTTATTTTGTATGATTGACAGTCACGAAACCCAAAACAAAAGCGGCAACAAATAGAGAAACCGTAAAAAACAAGTGAGGAAAAAACAAGCTAAAGTGCTGAATCATGACTTTGGAGGTTTGAGAGTCAACATTAAAAAAAGAAGAGAGAAAAGCAACAAACAAACTTAATTGTCTCTGCAGTGTTTCAGTTATACCGTGTTGACAGCGATGAAGACGCTGCAGGGCCAGAGTGTTAGAAAGAGAGACAGTAAATGGGAACAAAGTGGAATGCTAAAAGTTGGATGTGGATAAAAAGACAGAGAATGGAAAGAGAGAGAGGAGAAGAAGAGAAGAAGCAGGCTTTTTGTCTTGGTTCAGTGTTTGATGCTTCTGCTCCGTGTTATTGTCTCCAAATGTGGGGAGCATCTGTTCGACCTCCCTGCTTCCACTCCTGCTCTTCCTCCTATCCTTCCTCTGCCCTTTTGACCTCACTAAACTTCCTCAAGATGTGTGCATATTTTACATCTTAATACCAAAAAATAACTCAGTGTGAGGCGTCATTTGATGCAAAAGAAGCCCGTTAGCGTTACTGAAAGAGCAGACCAATGGGATAACGCCTCACTACCAAAACAAATGTACAGTACACTCTAAAAAACTGATATGATAGCAAGGGAAATTAGGAAAATATTCAAAGACCGAGTGCTTTTTGAAACATGAATACATATTTCTTTCTCTTTCTTTTTCAAAGCTTATAACACACACAACTTTATTTGTGATTTTGTTGTCAGTTTGCAAGTTTGGATCAAAGTCTATTGCAAACTTTCTCCAAAGTTAGTGAAAAATCGGAGTAAGGAACATTATTGCTTGTCTTTTTCCACTACTGTTATGAGATTATTTGAAGTAGTTTCATAGGACATAAGCGGTAAGCCAATTCTCCACTTAGAACTTTTTATAATATTGCAAAGGAAAAGGGTGCAACAAGAAAACCTCATCAAAAAAAGTGTAAGTCAAACAGAAATAAGGGGGAAAAAAATGGAAAATTGTGTGGAAATAGCATTTTTGTGTTTCACAATCGGAGGGCGAACAAATTATTCGCTTGAGTGGATGTTGGAGTCACATGCTGCGTTTACAGTGCGTCATTTCTTATTTGACAGATCTGTTTCTTATCGATACACCAAAATGTACATGGAAACACAAACCATGACTGTCAAATCTGGAGTTGCAACTCGACAGATCAGATTGGGTTTTTCAGCCTCTGTTTTTGTCATTAATTGACCTCCATAAAAACACTTGCACTATGACAGAACTATGGAGTAAAAAATGGAAAAGAAACAGATCTGCCTTCGCTCCTTAAAGGACTTGTTCCTGACTTGTTTTCTCTTCTCTCTGCCTCCTGCTCTCTCTCACACACACACACACACACACACACACACACACACACACACACACACACACACACACACACACACACACACACACACACACACACACACACACACACACACACACACACACACACACACGCACACACACACACACACATAGTTTACCACGCTTCATCCAAAGCAGATGTGCTGGAATGTGAACACTCAAAGGAGCAGTCACGAAACCTCTTGACAGACACACACACACACACACACACACACACACACACACACACACACACACACACACACACACACACACACACACACACACACACACACACACACACACACACACACACACACACACACACACACACACACACACACACACACACACACACACTCAGCTGCACCTGTGCCTGTCCAATTTCTCTCTCCTCCTCCCTCCTTTTTGTCCTCTGCCTTTCTCATTTCCAACATGTTGCTTTCACTTTCTTCTTAATGCACCTTCACACAAACAGTCTAACACCACGACCAGCAAAGAGTAGGATGAAACTCATCGTATGCAAACATTTGGTTCGTCAAAAGGGAGGATTTGCTGCTTTTTCTGTTATGATATAAAGCTCTATTCATCCACTGTATCCGTCCTGTCCTCCACCTCTCTCCACCTGTAGACGCACTTTTCATCTCCGCTCCCCACTCATGCCGCCGCGCTCAGAGCCGGGGGCAGATGTGGGAACGAGAATCAAACGCGCCGCAGACGGATCAAACATATTTCGGGGGTTTTTCAGTTTTTTTAGATGTATTTTTATAGCGGAGATCTGAGCCGCGGCCTCGGAATCCTCTGAAGGTTAATTATGTTCCTGATTCAAAACACATGGAGGAAAAAAAAAAAAACTGAGTGTGTGTGTGTGTGTGTGTGTGTGTGTGTGTGTGTGTGTGTGTGTGTGTGTGTGTGTGTGTGTGTGTGTGTGTGTGTGTGTGTGTGTGTGTGTGAGAAAGCGGAAGGAAATCCCACCCACCACCTCTGAGCCGAGCCCTTTATTCTACCAACCTGCAATTGCACTAATGTGAAGCAGATGTACACACACACAGTTTGGAGCATGGCCGCCTAATTGAATCCATACGATGCAGTGCAGAGAGACGAATGGAGAAGGAGAAGAAGAAGTAAGTGGAGGGAAAGAAAATGATAATTTAAGGCATATAGAAATATCAGAAATTGTTAAATATAGACACATTTGGTATTAAGAAAGGAGGGAGAGAAAAATTATGAAATTAAGATAATTTTGTATTTAAAAAAGTTAGTAAAAAAAAAAAAAAAGAGAAATTAAAAACTGGAAAAGAATAAATTAAAAATAACAAATAAATAAATTAAAAACTTAATTAAGAAGTAAAAAACAGCATGACTGCAATAAATTAATTATTATAAAATAATTAAAAACAGGAATAATTAATAAAAACACAGACAGACGAGGGGATAAGAAGTGTTAGAAAGTGATGATGGAAATGCAGATTTCATGTAAAGACAGCAAAAACACACACACACACACACACACACACACACACACACACACACACACACACACACACACACACACACACACACACACACACACACACACACACACACACACACACACACACACACACACACACACACACACACACACACACACACACACACATTTGCAAAAACACCCGTGAGTAATTGAAAACATCCAGAGCCTTCACACAGTCACAGTGAGATTCATGGACCGAAACACATTCTTCAACTCACTTGTGACGGAACACACACACACACACACAAACACACTCGCACAGACACACACACACACACACCAAACTCCCTGTGGAGCTCATGCTTCCTGTGGCTTGATTAGAGCCCCCTATGTGAAGACAAGTGGACTCAGCATGTGTGTGTGTGTGTATGTGAATGTGTGTGTGTGTGTATGTGTGTGTGTGTTAGCATGGTGCACCTGTGACTGAAGGGGGGTCGAGTTACTCAGACAGAAAACACTGGGGGGCCGGACAAAGAGCGAGGGAGAGGTGTGTGACACATGTGAGTGGCTGTGAATTTTTCGCCATTAGAAGTGTGTGTGACCGAAAAAATGAGGAGTGTGTAAGTGAGAACAGGAAAAAGAGAAATTGGCCCCAGTGTGTGAGTGAACAAGAGTGTGTGTGTGTGTGTGTGTGTCTGTGTGTGTGTGTGTGTGTGTGTGTGTGTGTGTGTGTGGAATACTTCGAGGAAAAAGGCCATTCATGACTTTCTCACACCCGCTCACACACACACACACACACACACACACACACACACACACACACACACACACACACACACACACACACACACACACACACACACACCTGTTTGTGATGCTCTTGCTCTCATTCATCAAATTAAGATTACAATTATTTTTAACGACTGATTCATTAATACATCCACTTTTTTTTATTTCCACCTCTTCTCGTTCCTCCTCAACTCACCTCCTTCCTCCTCTCCCCCCTCTTATTGTATCCTCTCCTCCCGTTTCTTTCCTCATCTCCTCACCTGTCTTGTTTCCTCTTCTTTTGCTCTTTACTTCTCTCCTGTTGTTTCCTTCTCTTTTCCTTTTTCACCTCCTACCTCCTCTCCTGCTTTACTTGTCTCCTCTCCTGTTGTCTCCTCTGCTTTTTTTTTCCATTTTTCCTCCAATGTGTCTTTCTTTCCTTTCCTATTACTTCCTTTTTTCTTCCATTCTCTCCTCTCATTTCCTCTCTCCTTCTCTTCTTCCTGGCTCATTCTCTACTATCCTTACCTCCTTCCTACTTCCTTGCCTGTAATTGTCTACTTCCCTCTTCTGATTCAATTCTTCCTCACATGTATCCTCCTTTCCTTTCCTTTTTCCACCTTGCTTCCTCCTCTCCTGTTCCCTTCCCTCCTCTTCTCTCGTTACCTACTCTCCTGTTTCATCTCCTCCTCTCTCCGGCAGCAGACTGTGTATTCATTATTTAAAACGACAATACAAATGAATCAAAAATAGAATTGAAGAAAAACTGAAGGCAGAAAGTGAAACTGCAAATTAAAAAGACCAATAAACAAATCAGGAAAACAAAGTAAAGCAAAGAAGCAGAAAAACCAGAGAAGAAGAAGCAGACGGAGCAGTTGAGTTAGTGTTTACTCTGCGGCCGCTAAATGAATTCAAGATGGCGTCTGGCCTCGCCAGGAGCAAAAACATCAAAGAGTCAGACAGCCAGTGAAGGCAGCGCTCTCCCTCACCACTAATGACACGAGGAACTGTAGGGCCTTCACATGTATCTCAGAGCAGAGTGTGTGTGTGAGTGTGCTAACAACACATTGTGTGAGTAGTGTGTGTGTGTATATTAAGCTAAACTCATCAGCTGGTCAGAATTGAACATGTTCTGTCCATTCCATTAGATGACTAACAACACATTTAAGATACGTAATAAATACAATTAAATTAAGTTCCATTCCATTAAATACAAAATAAAAATAATATAGAAAATATGTAATAAAATCTATAAAGCACTTAACATGGTTTGGTTTAATAAAATATAATGAACTTGCTTTTCTGAGTTTGTATCTTCATGGTTCATTTCCCATAATTGCACTAATTTGAGTTTTATTTTCTTTCCCTTGAGCTCTCCATTAATCCCACTTTCATTTATTTCACTTGGGAATATTTATTGTTCTGAACATGATAATCAGGCGGAGTTTTTTGCATTCACTTAAATCCTTCAGCATGTTTGCCGATTTACAGGAAGTAGTAGTTGATCAAAGCTGCATTTCTGTACTGGCACTATAAAAACCTTTAGAACTATGTCCATCTCGTTCTTATTTGCCATTTTTCTGCCATGACCTCACAAGTCAGAGAAGGTGGGGGCAAAAGCAAACGTCAGGAGCCAGGCTGTGAGTAAATGGCAACACTGGGCTTTCTGGCTTCTTATTTGAGCATTTTAAGAACCAACAGAAAGATATTTTCACAGACTGTTTCGACTCATCTGAACCTAAAACAAGCAAGGAGCAACAACACACACTTTGCTATGACCTGGTCAATTTAGAGGGACCAAGAAGGACTTCTACTTAGAACCAGAATTCAAGTGTGTGGAGAGAAATTATATAACAGTGTGGCCCTGTGTGTGTGTGTGTGTGTGTGTGTGTGTGTGTGTGTGTGTGTGTGTGTGTGTGTGTGTGTGTGTGTGTGTGTGTGTGGTATCGCAGCCTTTTATATCTCCTTTCCCAGGAAATTGAGTAGGCTGTTCTCATCACACACATACACACACACACACAGGATAAATTCAGTGATGGAGGAATATGGAGGCTCATAGTGGACATAATGTGGCTACATAATATCCCCCCTGACACAGGAAATAGCCAGAGGTCTGGGACTGAGTTAGTGCATGTGTGTGTGTGTGTGTATATGTGTGTGTGTGTGTGTGTGTGTGTGTGTGTGTGTGTGTGTATGTGTGTGTGTGTGTGTGTGTGTGTGTGTGTGTGTCTGTCTGTCTGTGAGGAGAAATACCCATCAGAGGAAGGAAATAATGAATCGCACTGCAGCTTTTCAGAGAACTGAGGGATCAATAACTGTAAGTCATTTCAATATTGTAAGTCAAATTAATTGTAAATCAAAGAAAAAGTAGATTTTTTTCCTTACGATTCAAACTTAATTTTCTGACATTGTTGCTTTTATATATAATATACAAAATAATATAAATAATACATGTATCTGCCCCTATTGAACTTATAGAAAAAGCTATTATTATTCCAAATCTATTTTAAACGATACATGTGTTCATGCAGATTCCCACCTCAATGTGTCTCAGTGTGTGTGTGTGTGTCTGTATGCTTTCCCCATCTGTGCAAGTGAGTAACAAGGCGGTGTGTGTCGACACACGTGAGAACCGTCACAAGTGTGTGTCCACGTAGTGTGTGTGATACGTGTGTGTGGGTGTGTAATTGTGATTGTGTGCAGGTTTTCAGGCCAGAGAACAAAAACATTTCTCCACAGGTGACGGCTCTTTACGAGTCTCTTCCACACTCGTTTTATTAGCCTCCCATTTTCCTTTCAACCACCAGCACTTTTTTTTTAAAAGCTTCTTCTGGCAAAGTCACCATTCCACCACCCCCCCTTCTCCTTTTCACCAATATCCTTTGATTTCATTACTGCCACATGCTGCCTACTGCCAGCGATCGTTAGCGAGAGAACCGCCCCAACAGAGTCACTCCTGACACGGCGAATAGGCAAATACGCGGGAAAACACACAAAAAAACAACACAGTGAGGACTGGTTATGAGCAAGCACAAAAAGCTCCTTACAACTTGATCCTAAGGACTTTTTCAATGTTCTTTATTCTAATTTACATCAACAAAACAAATGACTTAGGAACAGATGTTTTGGGTCAACAAAATTAGCAACCAATGCTAAATGCAGCAAAACAACAATATCCAATATTTCGTTTTCTACTTCCTTCAAGATACAGTTTGTATTCAGAAAATGAAATAGTTGTCGGTTTTTTAGGATTTCTGCTTGAATATTGTTGTTTTTGAGCTCAAAGATATGGAAATTGGAGTTGACCCGAGCGTTATCTTCGAAACACACTCGTAAACACACAAATATGCAAGCACATTGACAAATCTGGATCTAAAGATTTTTATACACAAACAATCTTTTTATCCAATATGTCTTTTCCTATTGTTCTTGAAACTGAGGAGTACACACACAAAATAATGTGTGTCCCAAAGGAGAGTTGTGTACCTTTTCCTTCTGCCACTTTCGTTGTGTTGTGATGTTTGAGGTCAAAGGTTTAAACACCTGCAGCTGATGAAGATTCAGGGTATTGCAAAGACACAATGGAAAACCAGAGGCTGGGTTGATCACTAATTCGAACCTACACCATGCACTGAAAGCGACTGATAAATAAATAAAGAGAGTAAGAAAGATTGTTCTTTGTAGCAGGAGACAACAGGAAGTTAGACAAGAAGAAGAGAGGCGACAAGAGAAAACACCCGGCAGAGGTAAAGAGTTGGTGTTGAGCCAGTTGGCTGTCTGACAGCTCATTAAGTGCTTTTATAAATAATAAATTGATGTAGTAATTAACAAGACTCTCAAACTTTCAGTGCGACAGAGAGAGAGAATATTTGTGTGGGAGCCCGTCAAAGATTCACACACACAGACTGTCCGACAAAATGAATCCACTGTATTTATGAAGATCGTGGAATTTCTACATTACCCATTACTGTTTTGCTCAAGGGCGCTATAGACTTGGTTGCACACCGAAAGATTGACGGCAAGGTTAAAGTTGAAATTATTTTGAACTTTGAGTGGACAAGCGTGCAATGTTGCCCTGCAGATGGAAAGGATAGAGAACGCTTCTATGTTGTTCTAGACAAATACCTTATCTGGCCTTTTATTTGGATGTCATCTTTTGCCTTTAACAGTCCAAATATCAGGTGATAAATAATCCAGTTCCACCCTGATTTGAATTGCAAACAATGACTTACAGAGAACTGACCCTTGAACCCTGATCATGTCTTCCAATTTTTGAAAATCTAGCAAATCTAACAAGTGAATCAGCACATATTTGACTTTTCCTGTGTAGTTTACTGGGGATTACAAGGTCATTGTTTCTATAGGTGAAAAGTAATAGAAGTATCTGTTAGTGATTTGGATCATGTTATGGGTTCTTCCTTGGTCCATGCTACACCCTTCCACTAAGTTTCATAAAAATCAATTTTCCGTTAGCCTGCTCAAAAACAGATAAGGAAACCATCATGCCAAACTGAAAACATTATCTTCTTTGATGAGGTATTAAAACATCTACAGAAAAAAATTGGCAATCCAGTGGGTCCACAATAAACAAAGCAATGCTTACTTAGCTGTTTGAGCAGTTCAACCAACGTCCTTTCCAGACTGATTGATAAGACCGATTTCAAAGGCATCCATTTAATCGTTCACATAAAAAAAAGAAGTAAGAAGAAAGTATTTTTGCCTTCATCTTGGGCCCTCGTGACCTCTTTGAGGACTACGACCCCCAGTTTGTGAGCCACTGTTCTAAGAACCAGAGCCAGGATTTATAACTACAAAGGCAAATAAATCCAAAGAAAAATCACCTGCTGGTATTCATCATGTGAAAAAGATGTAGAAGAGGAAAAGAATGCCCAACAAAATCACAATGAGAGGTAGATAAGGAGAGCGGCGAGCATTATGATTGGTTGTTTGTTGCCGCCATGACACACACACTCGTCACACACACACACAGTTACAAACGTGTTCTCTCAGATGGCATGGTGGCAGCCGGCCCGACAGCCAATCAAAACACCCGTTGCAGGGCACACGGCCAATGAGACCTCTGCTCTCTGCGGCAGCCAAGCTGTCAGGGTGAGAACAAGAGTGTAGGAGGCGTGTGTGTGTGTGTATGAGTAAACTCCTCGCACACATCTTGGACGTTTAAAAATGTTGGATAGATATTTAGAAATGGTTTTTTTAACTTTTCAAATAGCAAAACAGTGATAGTTTTAAAAGATTATTTTTTGTCATTTCTGTTTTTATTTATCTGATTTAAAAATGACTCCTACATTTTGATCACAAGATATAATAAAGTATATATATACATCTGTATAAATGAATGGTTAGGCAGTTATATTTTATTCCGTAAAAAATGTATGGACCTTTTCTGTTTGATCTTTTGCAACTTGGCGGTCGTCCACACTCAACCTGTTCTCCCAAATGAAGCTTCATAAATAAATAATCACTGTGTAAATAAATTAAACTGATGACACATACAGTCATGATGAAGGTCATGAGCCGAACACGTTAGCGTCACCTTGGATACACACAGGGCATCCGGCCCGGTGAGCTGCAGTAAACAAGTAACTCTGCTGTAAAACACTGACAGATGGGGGGAAAGAGAAGACAAATAAGCCTTTGGAAGTTTACATTGTCAACAAGTCTGACTGTTTTGTGGTGAAATATGATGTTAGTAGGTAGGATGGGTCTTGCATGTATTCACCATATACCCCCTGGTCTAAGATGGCTGCCGTGGCATTTGATTCAGATTTGTAGGACTCAGAAAGTTGAAGCCGTACAACACGGCCGACGTCAACACAATGCTGGGTCGCAGGGACCCCGTTGCTAAGGCAACACGCCGGCAGGCACCTAAACCGAGCCAAAAGCTAAGATGGCTGCCGTGTCATGTTAATTATTGAAGAGGGTGCAGACGGAGAGTGGGGAGCAGCGAGCACTGCTGCCGGTTGGAGGCTGGGTCACAGTTAACCCGTTTCCAAGGCAATGCAAGCTGGCGACGGGCGGCCGGGTCTCAATCACCACAGCAACGTAACGTAGCAACCAGAGCATCCCGTACACGCGCCAAAACAAAACAAAACCCCAAATACTAAGATGGCCGCCACCGGAAGTGAGTGACTATTCATGCCATATGCTTTAAGCTACATATAATTTCTTCACTGGATTTATCTGATAACATTATACAACATGATTTATTATATTATAAAACTAAAAAGATCTTAAAACCAAACTGTAATTTATCCGAAAAAGTTTACATTTTAATAAAACTTAACATTTAAAATTAAAAGATGCTTTTAAAATGTATAACGCAAAACAAAACTTAACTTAATTGGATAGTACCAAATTGCAGTGTTTTGGAATAAAAAATATCATTAGATATCATCAGAATTATCAGATTTATCAGAAAGTCATAGCTATGAATTATTTTTCAAATATCATTCAAAAATGTATGCAAAGGCAAATATAAATCCTATGATGTAATACTAAATGGTATGTAACACGTTTTTTGTATGAGCTTTTTAAGCATTGTCATATAAAAATAACTGAGCAAGCTACTGTACAGCCACTAATGTTTGGTTTTGGGGTCAGAGCCATTGTCAGTTTTAATCAGTCACATAATAACATGTCCGGCTCAGAGTCAGCTTTAAAATCAGTAAAAATACACATTTTTTCATTATTGTTTTCCAGTAAAAGCGGAGTACAGCCACATTTAAAGAGAGGGGTTTAAAACATTAAACGCATACATTAACACACTTAATCCTTATCTTCCTCATTTTGGCTTGCAGGGATTTTAACCCCTTGACCTCTTCCTGTTGAGAGAGGCGGTGCAGCCATTAGACAGATCTGGCCGCGCCGTTACATCATCAGATCTCTTTATACCATCTTCCTACCATGTTTATCTAGATGATATTTGAAGGTATTTCAGCTCAGTTTGTTGTTGTTGACAGACAAGGTTGTATGAAGCTGAGAACTGCATGAAACACTGAGTGGAGCATATTGAGTGATTGGAAATGTGTTTCTATTAAATGTGTATACAGTTGAGAGCTATTGATTGATATGATTTTGATGACAGAAACCTGCAGAGATCCTAACCCTAACCCTAGTCCTAACCCTAACTGAGCATGCTTTTGCTTAAAGTGGACCTATCATGCTATATTTGAAAAATATATTGTAGGGCCATACCTATATAAAACATGTCTGTGAAGTTTTTTTTCCAAAATACCAAACAGATCATTGTAGCCATCCCTCATACTGCTCAAACCCCTCTTTTGCAGCCCTGTTAGAGAAATGCAGATTTTGGGTCCTTAGCTTGAAAAAAATAAATAAGAGGAGGCGGAGCTAATGCCTGATCAGAATTATACCGGAGATAAAGTTAAATTCGGTTGTGATAAAACGCCATCCTGTTTAAACCACGACAAGGATTATTTCTGAAATAGTATGGAGCTCAAATGCTTTTTCTCTTGCAGGTTTATCACCAGGCGAGTTCTTTTTTTTATTTCCTGCTTTTTAAAAATACATGTGCTCTTCAGTACAGGTTAGCTCTGAGTGTTAGCGAGGCTTGCTAATGTAAACAAAGACGTCCAAAACACGTCAGGCATTGTTTCTGATAGCAACTTTCTGTGGGTCCGCCGACGTCACCACGGATGGACACGTCAGTTCGGATGGAAATCTGTATCCGCTCGTTGTACACCCGTTTTTAAAAGATTTGGGTACGGAGGAAAAGAGAGATGGTTTTATTTTCTGATGCTGTGTGAGTTCCCCGACACACCGGGTACACATATTTATGTATAAAAGACATCACAAAGTGCATTTTGCATGATAGGTCCCCTTTAAAGAATCATGGAAGTGAAGTACTTTTTTCTGCATGGACATTTACTTGGAATGTCACGCAAAGACTTTTAACGACAACATACTTTAAAATCGAATCAAAGTGGCCAAAAGCATGAAAAGAAAAATGATGGAAAACAATGAAACAACAAATGCAAACCGAACCCTCAGTGTCCTACAGATGGGACACAGTCGATCAGCAGGAAAGCTGTTTTTATCATCTGATCTAAATTTGTGCATCCATTTTCTGCAAAGCTTAATCACAGTGCACCAGTTTAAAACACTTTACTTCTGTTTGATCGCAGTTCAAATTCACTGAGAGTCAAACTCAAGCTGATGTTCAAAATATTTTCGGGGAAAAGAGCAACGTTACATCAGTAAATAGAAGCCAGAGGATGCAGAGCACTTGATGCCATTAACTCTCCAGATATGTTACAGCTTCAGAGGTTGTTCCAAGAGCCTGACAGTGTAAATCAAGCCAACCTAAACCGGTTCAAAAGGGGCGGACAGATCCTCTCAACATCTGATTCCGATCCCGTTCAGTCTTGTGATCCATCAAAAATGTTAATAGGGATTAAAGTATGGGCCTCCTGTGTGAATTGACTCAATACAATACCTCTATATAATACCCTTTTTCATCCGTCTGCCTATGACCAGAAAATAATGAATGTATGAAAACAGAAAACATACAACTACAATGGTGGACAGGACATGCCACCTACCGATGATTGAGCTAT
Organism: Trematomus bernacchii; assembly: GCF_902827165.1. NCBI lineage: Eukaryota > Metazoa > Chordata > Actinopteri > Perciformes > Nototheniidae > Trematomus > Trematomus bernacchii. The sequence continues at coordinate 5,388,521 of NW_022987567.1, forward strand.
TTTTGGTGTCTTACCAATGGCAAACGTACAAATGTACAGTTTGGTCCTCAGAGGATAGACCTTTGACATTTCCTCTAAAGAACAGGACTGTCATGGGCTTCAGTGATAGCCAAATATTAATTGGGCTGGATTTCATTTGAAAAGGTACATTCCCAGTACCAATACCCTTAACGTGGTACAAAAACCAAGAGTACTTTATTCCATAACTTTTTTTTGGTTCATCCAATACCTATCATGTGAATGGAAGCTTTCAGTCCTATAGAATGGCACCAATGTATTTCTCTCCTTTAACACAAAACACAAATAATGTGTTTCCGTCACAAGTGTGAACTATTAGCTATACTTTTGAAAGCCCTGGTGGCCATTTGGCACGCTGAAATGCCAACTCTGTGATAAGCCTTCACCACAGACTGAATTGGTTGTAGCTTCTAGGGTTGTGGGCCAATCAAACGTCTGCTAATGCCTATCAAATGCTTGTGGTGATAGACTACGGGCAAAACCAGACAAATAGTATAGGTACAAAAAGGCTCAAAAAAATGTTTGACTGAAGGAATGTCAAGACTTTGCAGATTGCAGTTGATTCCTAAAAGGTATTGAGCACCTATGGTGGCACTCGCCAATTATATTACATCCCCTCGAAACCACAACCAACCACGTGGTGCAACAAACAGCATTTAAAAATCATACTTGGACTGCTTTCCCTTATCTATTATTCCATTATCTCAGCACAACTCTTCAGATCACAAGTACTGACAGTAATCAAATAAATCAGATATTAATTCCCCGTCTCAGCCTGAACCTGTGACCCCGCAAGAACCACCACAGAAGAAGAATCCGTTTTCGAGCAGCAGTGTGGGACGCAGTAAGAGGCTGTAAGAGCCTCTAATAGCGAACATATGGAAGCTCGCTGGTTGCCAGCAACACAATCAGGACTACATTATTTGGCCCACACTGGAATAATAAAGGAGAGAGATCAAAGAGCTGATTACTTCAGCACTGCGGAGTTGCAGGACTATTTCTGTTTGTTCTTTCTTTATGTCGTTCCTTTATTTCACTTTGTTGTCTTTGACTCAGTCTTTCTTTCTTCCTCTTTTTCTGTCTTTCCTTTGTATTCTTTCTTCTAAGACCAGGTATAGCCACCCTATTTTGAATGGGCACCAAGTGGAAGCTGGGAAGCATCATTCATCATGTCTATTGATGTGTGTGTGTGTGTGTGTGTGTGTGTGTGTGTGTGTGTGTGTGTGTGTGTGTGTGTGTGTGTGTGTGTGTGTGTGTATGTGTGGGTGTGTGTGTGTGTGTGTGTGTGTATGTGTGGGTGTGTGTGTGTGTGTGTGTGTGTGTGTGTGTGTGTGTGTGTGTGTGAGAAAGTGTGGTGATGCTGCTGGCTGGAGATGCATTTGAGTACAAACAGCAGCATAAATGAAATCTAGTTGGATAGAGAGTGAAAACAGACAGCGTCATGTTGACCAGATTTCTGATCACATGTACAAGCTTTTCATAGATAGATATGAAGAAAGGGCTTTGTGATTTCACAACGAGCAAAACACAGATCAAAATACAGAATTTCATAATAAAAATGTGGTCGACTGTAAAACACGGGAGGTTTTGGAAATCGCCAAATGTGGATGCAATTTACAAACATGGAAGCCTTGCACACATGGGACCTGGTCACTAAGTGTGGTATATTTGTTTTATAACAGTAGTGTAGTAAATTCTGGATAGAAAATAGTGCAATATTGTGTTACATCAAATATATTGGTATTCATTCCATATATTTTAAATATTTTCTTATTCAACTGAAATTGTATTTATCCACCAACACTGATGACAATATGGGCTTGAATTGTGACACACATAATTCAGAACGGATATAACATAATAATAATAATAATATAGAAAAAATGTAATGACTTTAATGTTTATTTTATTATCTTTTCTTTTTAATGACTGATTTTAAATGCCATTTTCATTATGTCTTCCATTTTTGTAAAGCACTTTGAATTGCCTTGTGTTGAAAGGTGCTATATAAATAAACTTGCCTTGCCTTGCCTTGCCTTGCCTTGCCTTGCCTTGCCTTGCCTTGCCTTGCCTTGCCTTGCCTTGCCTTGCCTTTCATAGGGCCCGATAAGAAAGGTTGATATCATGTGTGTTTTAAGTTTTAAAAAGCTTCATCTTCTCATTGAAATTCCTCTCTTTCACCCGTATCTCTACATTGTCCATACAGAAAAGAAATAGTCACGAACATTAACACAGTAACAGCAGGATGGAGCTCCAAACTGCATGTTAGTCTGTGTGTGTGTGTGTGTGTGTGTGTGTGTGTGTGTGTGTGTGTGTGTGTGTGTGTGTGTGTGTGTGTGTGTGTGTGTGTGTGTGACCTATTTGCATGCAGCATGGCAGTGCAGGACAAAATGGGACTCAGACCAATGGTCCCATTAGAGTGGCACACCGGGAATCTGTGTGTACATGTGTGTGTGTGTGTGTGTGTGTGTGTGTGTGTGTGTGTGTGTGTGTGTGTGTGTGTGTGTGTGTGTGTGTGTGTGATGGCCTATTCTCGACAGATACTGGCCCACTTCACACAAAGAAATGTATCACTTGTTTTTCAAAAATAAAAATAGTTTGTTTTTCCTTATTTCATTCATACACTGTCAGTCAGTCTAACATGGAATGAGGCACTCATACTGCAGGTTCAACTCTGCAGGTAATAGCAGTGTAATATGCCTTGATATTATTAAAACAAATCTCTAGAAAATGTCCACTGAATGCCACATTACTGACTTTGAAGTGCACACACCTGAAGGCAGCGTTTAGCTAGGGTTGCACAATCTCAGTATTTCGTAAAGGACAAACATGTGGAAATATAATTGGGAATGAAGAGCTGTTCTGCAGAGAAGTGAATAATGATTCAACAAAAGGATCATTCCCTCTAATGTCTAAAATCGTAATTGCAATATGTGTTAGAATAATCACAATTTGTTTTGTTTCTCTAAATTGTGCAGCCCTACATTTAACCAGCATCAAAAACACCTTATCCACCTCTCTGACTGAGCACAGAATGGTACGATCCTTACATAAACTGCCAGTGCCACTGAAGCTAAACTACTAACAGAGCGTGTGTGTGTGTGTGTGTGTTTTAGCAGCCTGAGCTCAAACACACCTCTAGCTGCCATCCCGCTCCACTGTGCTGCATTGTGTGGCAGTTTTGTTGTCTTGTTGTTGTTTAGAGTGTGACAGCTGTCCGGTGTTAATCAGCGAGTCCATGCAGCCTCCCTAACAGCTCACCACAGCATGACTGACCCACTAAAATACACAAACACACACACACACAAGTGCCCAGCGAAATGACAACAGCCCCATTTTCCACTTTGATAATGAATACTTAGGTTTTATGTGTGTGTGTAGGGGGGTTCCACTTTGAACAAGTGTGTCAGCCAGTTTAAAATGGTGTCACACACATTTAACACACACATATACACAACTTTTCTTTATTCTCTCGCCAGAAACGTTCAAGTTACTTAAGCTTTTCTTTTGCTGTCAAGCTTCTGCTTAGTATATGAGAATAGGCTTTAGCACACACACAGAATACAGAAAATCGGCCAATGACAATCACCACCGACAGTACAGCAGTGAGAGTCTGTCGGAGAAACCAACATTCTCCTAAACACACAAGAACCATGTAGGACACACAATCACAGCACACAGATATAAGAGCTGGAGTAATAATGTAGCACAGACTGTTTTACAACAGTACGGGACATAAAACCCCAGCAGGGGGGTTTGTTATGCTTTATGAAAATGAAGCAGTGTGAGTAAAACTCAAAGCAAAGCACTGACTTAATCCTGACTGAGCTGCAAACACTTCCTTCTGAGCATCAAGAGTTTTAAGTTACATAAATCATTTTCTTTAAAAGTTATTATCCCACAAGCTAATGTAGCTAAATTGAGTAACAGTAGTGTAATCGTGAGCATCCACAACGTAGAATGTTGATTTATGGCCTTCCTAATGTCAAAGTCAAGCATGACAGAAGCACATTCATTGGATTATTAACTAACACCAAAGCTTGCTTATTCCAAGGGGTCCAAATTACTCAACCTCTTCAACAAATAACGCAAAGCTCAGCCTCTCAATTATTGTGAACTTTAGCCTTTTATTATATTGAACATGTATTGACATATGAAAATGTATGGGTGGATTTTATCATACAAGCTATAGCTAACTTGAGCATTAACTTGTACTAGCCTCAGGTAACAAATATAACACATATCTGATTAAACAATATGGTATATGTCAATTATTAAGTGATTTGAATCTTTTAAAAACATCTAGGGTTCTTTATATGCTTTAGTTTTTTGTTAATAACCTCTTTGGTGGGCTAGCTAGCATTAGCTTTATCGATCCATTATCCAACAAGCTATTCAGATGTGCCAACTAACAAGACATCATCTCGTCCAATATTAGCCTTGTCAACAAAAACCCCCAATCTGCAAATCCGCCACAACATTCAAAGTTCTTCATCTGCCCCTTGTACAAACTTTCATTAAGTTTCATTAAAACCAGACATTATTTCTCCCATATAAAGTACTTAGCAGGGTATGTTAGCATTGGCTTTGATCACAAACATAGTCCAACAAGCTAATCCGATGTGCTAACTAGCCAGACCTTATGTCGACAGTTTTATCAGTTATCAATAACCAGTTGCAAAACTGAAAAAAGGAAGGAAATTAGCCATGTTACCAAAACAGTCCAATCCGCAGATACAAAATGCAAAGTTCTTTAATTGCCCATGCTACACATTCCATTAAGTTTAATACAAAATGGGTAATTTGATTTAGTGTCATAACATACTTTGTGTGTTAGCTACCATTAGCTTAAACCACATCCATTGTCTAACAAGCTAATGAATGTGCCAACTTACAATACATTATCAAACAGTTTTCAGTTCCCAAACAGAATTTTTTTTTTAAGGAAATTAGCCTTTTCACCCAAAAATATGCGGGTGACATTCACTTGCACCAGTAGGACTGTATAAATCCAATATGGCTGCCAGACGGCTGGTTACTGTACCATCAGCTGAAAGGCCTCTGCACTGTGATGGTGTGTGTGGATCTACAGCAACATTCATGAACCTTCCTCCACTTCTGCCTGTCCCCATCTGCAGGCTGACCTTGATGTTCAGAGGTTTGATCGGGCTGGCAGGCGCACTCACACACACACACACGCACACACACACACACACGGAATCAAACCTGCAACTGAAAGCAAAAGAGCGTCTCTCTCTTCCCATGGACAGGTTGGACAAAGCCAGCCAGCTATTCTGCTCAGTCCACCTTCCCTTATGGGACACACACACATAACTCACCGTGTGACTGTGTGTGTGTGTGTGTGTGTGTGTGTGTGTGTGTGTGTGTGTGTCTGTGTGTGTGTGTGTGTGTGTGTGTGTGTGTGTGTGTGTGTGTGTGTGTGTGTGTGTGTGTGTGTGTGTGTGTGTGTGTGTGTTGATATGCATGCATCACTCTGGCAGCTGTGTTTTTGGACATTAAAGCCAAGGGTTTATAGAGACAGAGAAAGGAAAAAGTGAGCAGTTTCTGATACACAACCTGAATATTATCATTAAATCTCTCTTTTTGACAAATTCCAGTTGCATTCAGGGACATTAACGCTGGTCGGAAAGGTCAATTTTATGCAATGCCAGTATAGAGTCTGAACTGTAAATAATGTGACAGCAAATATATCAGGCAGGAATATGTTATCAATTACATTTCGTGTTTTTTACTGTAAATTCAAAATTATTTTCATAATTTGTAAATAGTTCTTGAATTAAATTGTCTATTGATAAAAAAAAGTAAGTATTTTCATAAAGGTTCTCGACGTAAAACTCCATAAAACCTGTTAAAAAAATAATATGAAAGACCCACATTTGTTTTTTACCTCTGATAACCAATTACATCACACATGATCTAAATCTCATGGCCATGTTTCAACAAACATTGACCCTGAAACAAAACCCCACACTAAATAAATACATTAATCGAGGATAATATTAAAATAAACGTTTAGCCCATGAAGCTACAAACTACAAGTAAAAAATACACAAATAACATACAGATGAATTCAAGTAATCTCCCACCTTTTATGCGAGATAAAACAAGATAACGTTATTATCAGCGACACACCAGCTCTCCATCAGCCACTCTGACATTTCCGTTCCCAACATGTGACAGCTGTGACATCACTAATGCTGATTACCCTGACATACATTAGTAATGGAGAGCCGAAATATAATACAAATGACTGATATGTGACTGAATATTACAATAAAAGTGTGTGTGTGAGAGGGAGTGTGTGTGTGTGTGTGTGTGTGTGTGTGTGTGTGTGTGTGTGTGTGTGTGTGTGTGTGTGTGTGTGTGTGTGTGTGTGTGTGTGAGAGGGAGTGTGTGTGTGTGTGTGTGTGTGTGTGTGTGTGTGTGTGTGTGTGTGTGTGTGTATCAGTGTGTGTATCAGTGTGTGTATCAGTGTGTGTATCAGCGGCATCAGTGTCAGATAATCTGATGCAGGAGGATTACATTTAAGCCTGAATAGTGTGTCAGGCTTTAACCGGACACACACACACACACACACACACACACACACACACACACACACACACACACACACACACACACACACACACACACACACACACACACAATATATACACATTAAAAACTGAAATAACACAGAAGTGCTTTAATCTGCTCTACAGAGAAACTTACTCATCGATGAAAGACGTACATTTTTCAGCATTTATAATAGAAAAATGAAGAAACACAAATATGTAGGAGCGTCGTGTTGAAACACAGACACACATTTGTACGTATTGAAACACACACACATATAGCACCGGGTCAAAATGTGCGCTTGCACACAAAGGAGGGACACAAGAGCACACACACGTACACACAAATACACAAAGAAGCAATACATTTGGCTTTTATTTTGTTGTTCAAACGGAATAACTCAAGCAGATGGAGATACAGGCCTGCAAACACACACACACACACACACACACACACACACACACACACACACACACACACACACACAATGCGTCTATTTATAAAGTTATAATTGCATAACACGCTGTGCTCTAATTCCAGCCTACTGAGCACACAGGATGTCCACACACACACACACACACACACACACACACACACACACACACACACACACACACACACACACACACACCACACACACACACACACACACACACACACACACACACACACACACACACACACACACACACACAGAGAAAACTGGCCTTTAACGTGTTTTTCTTCCTGCTCATAAACGGAGCAAAGTGCACTTGAGTGTGTGAAAAACACACTCTCTCTAAATGCTCGCATATTAAACAGGCGATGTAAAGGAGAAATAATATCAGACCACCAAACACATGCACCTTCTCTCTCCGAGACAACAGTGTCAATACACCCTATTTGCATATTTCCTGCTGCAGGCGAGAACCGCTTCTCTCTGTAGATATTTAGGTGTTTTTACTAGATGTGTAAATGTTGTCATGCGTCTGAGCAGTCATTAAACTGGAATTAAATAACACTTTAATCATTTTTTAGAGGGTGTATTTGGTTCATGGTGAAAAAGGATTCTACCAAAAAACACTCAATCTATAAAACCTTAAATAAATTAGCAATTTAAATACAAATACTTTTTCAGTAGATTTAAATTATTAGGAGAGCTTGACCTTTGACCTCTTCACGACTGGTTGATTTGAACTGCACCAACATTTAAATTAAAATAATATACTCTTTCTTATGGAATAATAAATATATATTTAAATATGCAATTCATTGTTATAACTGAACATGAAAATCCATATGAAAAACACTTATTTTATTCTGCATTAATTTGAAAAAACTGGAGTTCATTAGCCTAAAAAAATGTGAATTAGAAAATAATAATTAAAATAAAATGAGTCTCAGAAAAACAAAGGGTACACACTGAATATCCGAGCCCTGAATGATCTGATGGTTTAAAGTGTGTTTCCTGTTCACTGAGAGAGGGCTGCAGATTTTGGCAGGCAGCTTCAGGACCCTCCTAATTAAAACTTACTGAATATTCAAACGCTGCGTTAGCATAACAATGGCCGGCTGGCCGGGCCCGCTTTAAATGAGGCCTTTTGTTTTAGCCGAGCTTTCTGCTGCCTCATTAAGCCGCTGGAGCTTAAGTTAGCGAGCCGACAGCAGCTAACCGGAGCTCGGCCCTCGGCCCTCGCCCTCCTCCTCTCCACCCCTCCCCCCCCACTTTCCCCCCAAAAACTAAAAGCCCCGATTCAGCCTCCTCTCTGTTTGGTCTCGCTGGGCCGCGGCTTGCTGCCGGCTGCAGATCTGTCCGAGCCTTTCTGCCTCTTCTCTCAAACCCAACCACTCCGCCCCAGTTTCCACCCGCCCCCCCCACTTCTCTCTCAATAACACCAACCAGCCAGACTCACGACCACACCAAACACAGAGCACCAGGCCACCAAAAAGCCACAAAAACAAGGCCCAAGAAGACTTTATTAGACACTGAGAAAACTGAAATGTTGACTTTAATTAAATGTATTTTGTCAACAGATTACACATCATTGTATTAGCTTAGTTGAAAGCAATAATATTAAGTTAAAACAAATATATTAGGTTAAACTTAAAGTCAATGTTTCCGTTTTTTCAGTGAATATGTGTGTTTTCTGTTTCTGTCAGTGCACGTAAAAAGGCTGTGACACAGACAGACAGGGTGGGATGGGGGGGGGGGGTAAAGTGAAGATGGAAAGGAGCTTGGCACCAGATCAAGACCGTCGGCACATTGTGCCATCCAGCAGCCGAACAAAGCGGTGCCACGCAGAGCTCTGTGGCATCAGCCTGCCGAAGAACACCGGCCCAAAGAGATAGAAAGAGGGTCCGAAACTACGGGGAGAGAGCAGGTAAATAAGCATGGATCTCTGAGCTGGTGGTGGACACCGCTCGGGGTCCGGATGGAGGCCGGGGGGGGACAGAGGGCGAGTGTTGGAGCGCTCAGACAACAGAGGCTCTGTTTACAGCTGCAGAGCATCTGAACACACAGCGCTGCTCACCACAGATTAATGGTATAAACACGTAAATCTGAACATCACTACGTTTTAACGTCTACAACAATTAAGATACTGAACGCATACAAGATATAATTCAAGAAGGATATACACTAGAAACCAATAAAAACAATCTAATTTATAAAGAACTGAAGAGTGTTAATGCTTCACAAAATGCACCATGCAGACATTTTTGAAACACTCTTATTTAGCGTTTGTTCTTACAGTACATTTAAAGACAATAATGAATTGTTAGCTTGCTGTTTTAAAACATATATATATATATATATCATTTTTAGGATGAATTCACAGCTAGTGTTTTGCGTCTGATTGATAAATCATATTAGAGAGCCTGCACTGAAAAATCTGAAACGTTGACTTTAATTTAAATCAAATTAAATGTATTATGTTAACATATTTCACACAGCTGTATAGCTTAGTTGAAAGCAATAGTATTACGTTTAAATACAAAGAATGTTTTCTAATTCGAAAACAAAGCAAAATAAATGTTGACATAATATTTTGTAATGCTTATTCCATAATGTTCACTTCGTCCTCCCCTCTCTATTTTCTCCTTCCTTTCTCTTAAACTCCCATGAAGCCACATTGAGAGTCAAAGGTGAGACAAAGGCAGAGAGACAGTTCACTGACAGGTGGATCTGTAGGAAATCCCAGCTTTCCGTCTTCATTTACACCTGCGACTCGCAGACATTCCTGCGTTGAGGCGAGAAAAACTGTGAAATCCATTCACCCCCCGCCTCACTTTACACCCTGTTTCTCATAGCCTTCACTTCTCCCCCCGTCTCTTAAAACACCTCCACCCTGTGACCAAGCTTTACAGGTGTGTGTGTGTGTGTGTGTGTGTGTGTGTGTGTGTGTGTATGTGTGTGTGTGTGTGTGTGTGTGTGTGTGTGTGTGTGTGTGTGTGTGTGTGTGTGTGTGTGTGTGTGTGTGTGTGTGTGTGTGTGTGTGTGGGGGGGGGGGGGGGGGGGGGGGTCTCTGCAGACAGACAGACAGGTTCACAGGAGGTCAGACAGCTTGCTCGCTCTGGATGACTTTCTCAGATGTATTTTTTTTTTTTTACCCAGGTGGTATTTCATAATTTTTTAGACATTTTGGATCTCATTGGCATCTTTTAAATTAAAATGTACAATTAAAAGACTATATATTTAATTATAGAACTTAAACTTCTTCATGTTCACCATTTGCTGCCTTTGTTTTATTCAATGGCATTACAGTGGGTTAGAAATAACATAATTAATATGACAGATAAATCAAAATATTACATTTTTCTGATGAACATTAATTTAAATACTATGTATGAAATGAAGGACACTTATTTACCAGCTCTGCCTAAAATGCATTTTCGAGGTTATGGCTAAATAGCAAATAAAAAATGATATTGCAAACATAATTTTAGGCTACTAAGAATATTTTTTTGAGGGGATACATAAAAATGTTTAAATAAGCCAAAGGTCCCTGCATGAAACACACAACAACCCCAAACTGGTGTGTCCTTCTGCATCAGAGCAACAAATCAATAAATTACTATGGCTGTTATTTTTCTAAATTGGTTAAATTAAAGACATTTGTGAAAGAAAAGGACAAAAATTAACCTGCAAGCAGATTACTTTTTTTAACAGTATTTTTTTCTTTATTTAGGAATGTTTTTATGCAATAGTTCAAATACCTGAGGTGTTACCACACACACCTTCATCATCACATTTCAGAAGTCTGTCCAGCTTATTTATCCAAAGCACCACGGCACTCAGCAGCAGCTACTGTCACTTTCGCCGCCACACACACACACAAACACACACACACTTTAATTCCCTCCGATAAACAACAGCTCTTCCAAAAATAAACCCCGACAGAATCACAGTCCTCTCGCGCTTTGACGCGCGGCGGCGACCCGCGCTGTTTGAGTTTGGTGCGTAAAAAAAAGGCACCTTCACACCTCCCCTCTCTCTCTCTCACACACTCCCACTGTCTCTCTCTCTCTCCTCTTTTCTCCCCCCTCTCTCTCTCTCCCCCAAACCCTAGCGGAGGAGGACAAAAAGAAACAAGGGATGATGATGATAGAAGATGGAAGATGGAGTGCTCCTTACCGCTTTGCCGTTGTAGTAATACATGAGTGAGCTGCCTGTCATCCCGGGGATGGTGTACGCGCAATACATCGTTCCTCTCCTCCGCAGACAGAAGAAAAACTCTCTTTCTCCCTTTCTCTCTCTCTGTTATTACGCTCCCCCCGCCCCTTCTATCTTCTCCACCTTTCTTCTTCCTCTTCTGTTATTAACTTTTTCTCGGATGTGTTATGATCGCAAACTCTCGCCGCTCCTCTCGCCGCGTGCTCCTGCCTGATGCGCGTTTTTTTTTTCCCCGCCGACAATTCCTTCAGTTGCATTTTCCCATATGGCCGAGCCGAGGCACGCGGAATATGCAAAGTAGGGAGAGAGAGAGAGAGAGGAGTGCCCCTCCCCTTCTCTCTCTCCCTCTCTCTCTCCCTCACACACACTTTACGCGCTCACACGGAAAATATAAGGAAAGAGAGTTTCGCCGACACTCTTTCAACTTTCCACAGAAAATCTGGAAGTCATCCCCCCCCTCCTCGCGCGGTGTTGCAGTTCTGCCTTTGAACTGAGCCGAATATTCACTTTTTCCATCGCTTCCTTCAACACACTCTCCTCCTTTTTACTCTTCTTCTCTCCTTTCTTCACTTAATTCCTTCTCCACTCCTATCCCTCTCATCTCCTACTCCCTTATTCCCCCCTTCATTTGCTCTTCTTCCTCCCATTTCATCCCCTCACATCTCCTGTCTCCTTATTCCCTTCTTCTTTCCTTTTCTCCATTCCTCTTTATTTCCTGTTGTTTCCTTCATACCCTCTTGTTTCCTACTTGCTCTCTTGATTCCACATTTCCTATTTCCAACTCTCTTCCCTGTGTTTACCCATCTTCTCCCTCATTCTCTCCATCTCCTTCTTCCTTACAAATTCTCCCCCCTCATTTCCTTGTTTCCTCATTTCCTCCCGTCTCCTGCTTCTTACCTTTTCCCTTCCCTTATTCCTTGCTCCAAAATATGCTTTGGTCAAGAGGTTGTATTTTTGAATTTTAAAATCAATCGTGTGTACCAAACCAATCAAAGCAACCACTTCACACACACACACACACACACACACACACACACACACACACACACACACACACACACACACACACACACACACACACACACGCACTCACTCACAGGGTGCATAATGCCAACGACATTAATCTGAAGCATATGTAAAAAAATCAAGCTAAAGTCACTTGTTATGATTTAAAATGTATCGTATAAATTATAAAAGTCAAGTAAAAGCTAATTATTTCTCCTCATGGATGGACAAAAATTCAAATACATTCCTGTACAGAAATAAACTGTATTTAGCTCATTTTTAAATATCACCCCAAAACAACAAATATCACTTCATGCCTTGATATATAGTTCTTAAGCAGAAGTGCAGTCATGAGGACTCTTAATACACATTGCACTACATGTTCAAAACCCAAACTGGCCAATAGGGGGCGCCATACATACCCTAGTTGTATTGATCTGTGAGAGTGTGTGTGTGAGTGTGTGTGAGTGTGTGTGAGTGTGTGAGTGTGTGTGAGTGTCCTCCTGGCACACAGTGTTGCTGAAATCACAGACAACTGGCTGCTCCTGTGTAACGTGGCCTTTTATCTAAATATAATTGTGTTAAAACAACAGTTCTGTGTGAGGAGCTGTTCAGCTGTTTATTTGCTGATGATCACAAAGTTGAATTCAAACTGGTCAGATGGTGCCGTGAAAATGAAAGACAAACTTTAATACTCCACAGAGCCTCTATTGTAAGTCTGATTGACACGCAGGTTTGTGTACCGACACAAGGGAGGATTGGGATATTTTAGACCGTTGTTTTAATAAGCTTTGAAAATGTTGGAGCTGTCTATATAGCAAGGGTGGTGCGGAGATTACAAAGATACATCTCGTATAAATAATAACAGTCAACATGAATAATTCCTGCTTCAACTTCGGCTTCTCTTACTGTAGTTGTTTTAGTTTTAGGGACATCTTTGGCCTTCTCATTTGGATGAAGGAGTACTCCAGTAATTGAACAACGTACCTTTGTAAAGTTGGAGGACTCACAAAAGCCAATGTTCAACTTAAAATATGAGGCACAGATATTGTGACCTGAGTTTGGAAAATCTCTGTACTTGAAAATTCAGAATCTCTGCATAGAAAACTGCAATTGAACGCCACACAGAGTCGGAGTTTCTACATAAACGTGGGGAAAAACCATCTTCCCATACTTCAAGAAACCGTTGTCTGATGTCACACAACAGTCCAAGTTGAACATCGTAAACCATTAGCCTAGAGGCTCCGTAAAGTATATTTGCCTGGAGTGAAATACATTAATAGGCCTGAATACAATCGTAGTAAAACCTGTTGTGCATGTCAATTGATTAAGTCAAGTTATCTCTGTAAAAAGTTATTTGAGAAAATCTTAAATATGCCAACAAAAAAATATTAGGAAATATACAACTTTTTCTTACTTTTAAAAATAACTTACAGTTGTAGCCAGACACACGAACAAGTAATGTATATTATCTCAACAATTTCAACCATTTTCTTTTCAACTAACACTGGTACATACAACATTTGCATCAAATGTGAAAGACGTACTTTTAGTGCTATGGTCCCATGCAAAGTGGGATGCATGCAGGGTCAACATATTCATATCTATGTTTACATATTATGGTTACGTATATAGTCAAGGGTTGCCAACAATCCAAAGAAACAAAGAACAACTACTTAAATGTGTCAAGGTCAGCCATGTTTTCACGATTGGCACTGTGCACCTGGAATTCTGGGAATCTCCTGGCAAAAGCTCCAAACAACGCTGGATCCTACATGTCCCATAATGCAACTGTTTCTTTTCATTACACCCTCCTTTCATGACCACTCCTACCAAATTCCAGTTTCTCACACAGGCTTCACTTATTTTGCCAAGATGACACTGATGACATCACTATGACATCATCAGCTGGTTGACAGAAGTTAATAACGACAAGCTTCGTAGCCAAAATGAAAAGAAATTATCTTTTTATAAAACTGGATAAACCTTAGAAATACGGCAGAAAATCAAAATCACGCTGACTGAAAGAGAGAGGGATGTCGGAAAAATAAGTGA
>NW_022987567.1:5407825-5472825 GCF_902827165.1 Trematomus bernacchii
TGTTCCTGAGCGCCTGCTGAGCTTCAGTCAGAGCGACCTGCTGCTGAGAAACGGCTCGCTCAGCGCTTTGACTTCAGGTGTACTTTACACAGAGCGTGCTCAGAATGACAACAACGAGTAAAGATGAGGCTGATCCACACCGGCAGGATGTGTGTGTGTTTTATGTGTATGTGTGTGAAATGTAGATGGCGTAGTCTTTGTTACAGCTGAAACTCTTCATTAGAACAAGGTTTGAATCGTTCTTTGTTTTTTGTAACTTCTTTCTCAAGTTCAAATGTACTAATTAACTTTGTTCTTTTACTCCAAAATTTTGAAATATTTTTATAATGTTTCACAAATATTGCAAGTACTTTTTTCTCTTCCATCTTGTTCTTCTTCAGGAAGTTCTGAAAGTTATTTTCATGGACTTTTTGATTCTGGTTTGATGTTCATATAATGGAGATTTTTTCTTAATACAAATGTTATTCCATATTTAGAGTATATGCTTACAGATACACCTCCAAACTATGCATCAGATAAGGATAAATATAGAAAAATGTCACCTAGAAACTTTTAAAGTAGTTGTTTTTGCTTAAAGACTCATAATAAATTCAGCAACTTCCTTTTCCTTGTGAGAAAACTGTGTTGACAGCTTGTCAAGTTAAAATCACACAGCATCTTAGCTGTCAGCGAGCAGCGCTATCCAAACACTACTTGGTGTTGCATTTAAAGACTAACTGACATCTGACACTTAAAATTAAACGTCAAAAAATGTGTTTTCAAACTCAAATTAAGTAAATCATGAAGAAAATATGGCTGCTTTAAGAAGTATAAATATGGCAGTTCTCTATGTCATGGTGTTTGAGCCTCTTTGAACATCTCAAGAATAATGTATTCATGTCAATACCTAGTGATCCTAGTCAGCTATAACAGTGTATTCTCATAAAAATGAATATTAAAAGTTATTTTACTCCGTAAGTGAAACTACAGCGGGGAAAAAGACCTAAGCATAATTGTGTTTGACATTTTTTGAAGCCGAGGAGGACAACTAAGAAATATTAAACACTCTATCATCAACTCAAATTAGTTCTGTCACCACAAATGAAGGCTGATTAGGTGTGTGTGTGTGTGTGTGTGTGTGTGTGTGTGTGTGTGTGTGTGTGTGTGTGTGTGTGTGTGTGTGTGTGTGTGTGTGTTGGAGCGAATCAGAGAGCCTGTTACTACAGCCAAATGTTTGGGCTCAGGAATGCACCAGGGAACTTTCACATCTGCAGCAGGCATTTGTGTGTGTGTCTGTGTGTGTGTGTGTCTGTGTGTGTGTGGTGTGGGTGTGTGTGTGTGTGTGTGTGTGTGTGTGTGTGTGTGTGTGCATGTGTGTGCGTGTGTGTGTGTGTGTGTGTGTGTGTGTGTGTGTGTGTGAGAGAAAGGTCTTTGTAGAAGCCAAATGTCCTCACAAGGACAGGAAGGCAACAGGCTGAGGTTATTTCATTGACAAGAAGCCTTGGAAGATATGAGGAAGTTGTGGAAGTGGAAGAAAATCAACTTCTGAGGCAAAGGCTAGAGGTTTGTTTTCATAACTAATTGACCAACAAGTGCCAAGGATGTGTCCAGACCATTTCCTTAGACAGGCCATTAGTGGTGAGGAATTGTGCTATAATTGATCAAAATGTTTGCCTGCCTAGCTTTGAGAGCTATCAGTGTAAACAGTAACCGATAAGCTATCTTGGGAGCAAGACAGAATACTATTAATTAGGTATGATAGCAACTACCGTACACTTGTGGGAGATGAGCTTACCATGCTTTATATCCCAATAATGCTCTTAATGGTTCTCACTTTTGTAAATCACTTTGAATTGCCTTGTGTTGAAAGGTATATAAATAAACTTGCCTGCATTATATTTCCATTTGAAATATTTCACATTAACCGTTGCCTTCTTATTCAATTAGTAGGTTTCCCATCTGACACAAAATGGCGGCTTAATGCACCGTGTGGGACATTTAGGGGCCGGGAGCCAAGCAAATAGGATAGATTATCAACACACATATGCACACACACATGCACACACACATCTGCTACAAAACTAGAATTCCAAAACCAAACTGTCTGAAATTGTTAAATCATTTTTAATTAGTTACTGCTTTATCTCAGAACTCCTCAGAGTGCATTATTACTCTCATATGAGCACTTACCAACAAACAAGTTTGACAAATCATCACCTGTCAGTGTGTAACATGAAGCATTAGTACTGTTGCTATGGTGACCTGCAGTTTATTATACCTGTAGCACTGATTGAGAATAAAGTGTTGCTAACACACACACACACACACACACACACACACACACACACACACACACACACACACACACACACACACACACACACACACACACACACACACACACACACACACACACACACACACACACACACACACACACACACACACACACACACACTATTTTCAGCACCTCACTGAGTGTTTTTACGTTTGTCAAATTGTGTGGACACAGTGATTTGATCTACAAGGTATTTTTATTTTTTTAAAAGCCTTTACATATTTTATTTCAAACAAAACAAAGTACTTAAAAAAAACATTTGTAACTGTTTGTTAAAATTCACAAAATATGGGTTTTCAAAAAAATGACTCCAACCAAAAGTATCCAACAGCAGGTTATATCATCAATAACCAATAAGGCTGAGTGTGTGCTGGTCCTGTCTGTGGCTCCTGTGGTACCTGGGCCCACCTGAAGGGGCCAGTGTGGCTCACCGAACCTCCTCCCAGACCGCCCCCCCCTCCTCCACCCTCGGCCCACCAGAGACCGCCGGCTCCACTGTGCCTCCTGCAAGACCTGGCTTAATTTAATTAACGCTGTCGACTTTAAACAAAACCACATCTGAGCCGAGGACAGAGAGGAGGGGGGGTGGGGGGGGAAGAGGGAGGAAATATCCGGAGATGGGAGAGATCAGATCGCCCCGGTCACATCGCTGACAGGACTTCATCGGTTCAGGGTCTGAAAACACTTTTTTGGGGTCTGCTTTAACTAAACTTTGAATGACTGTTGGCTAAGGTAACCTCTGCTGCTGGTAGGACGTCTCAGTTTGAAGTGACTAAATGATGTGTTCAGGTAAAAAAGAGATTGTATTGCATTGTATAATTTCTAAACTGAGTTTGTGGTCCCTGCAGGTTAGTCTTTGGTATAACAAGTTGCTAATTGACACTTTAAAACATTGCTTTTCCTGTGTTAATATCATCAATGCAGGATTTAAATATGATGTCAAAGGAAGTGTTGAATAGAGATTGTTGTACATGTTGTGCTTTGTTTCAGAATGTTTTGCAAAGTAACTAAAGGTGCGTGTGAACTTGAAATTCTGAATTTGTTAAAGAAAATAAATGATAACATTATCTATTGAATATCTTACAATTGAGACACTTCTACACTCCACGTTTCTATAGAAATTAAGTCACCTAATCATCCCGTACCATTGAACCATATCTGCTTAAGCTTTCTCTTATTATAAATAAAGGAAATGCAGATTAAGAGCTTGAATATGTTAAATGAATCACAACATAACATTACTTTTTTTTTATGTATAAGGGTTATGCTTAACACATAATGAAAAAGCACATTTACATTTTTGGGGGGGAAATATATTATTGATTTAGTGAAAGAGTGAAAATACCAGAATTTGAAATTGAATAGGATATATGTTCTAGTTTTGAATAAAGCATCACCAGTGGGTTATTAAATCTGATGCATTTCCAATTCAAAATACATTTAAATAGTTTGTAACACAAGAGCATTAAGTCATTTTTACATCATAAAAATCTTAAAAAATTCCCTCAATTGGATAAGATTCATTAAAAATGTAAAATGTATGATGATCAATGCTATCTACGCAGGTTCCACTTAGCTGGAAAATATGAAGATATGAATGAAAACTTCATCAACTATCTTAAGTGTGTATATGTAATATTTCATTTGTTATCATCTCCACAAAAGCTTCCTGGGTGAAATCTGGCAGCGTAAAGAAGTGCGTGTGTGTAGAATTGAGTTTAAAAAGGAAAGAAAATAAGCATCTATGGAATACAAATTACCATTAAGGACACTAATGCTGACTTATATATCATTTTATTTCCATTTGCTCTAATAGCTGCTTATCCTGGTTTCATTAGATCCATGTCTGGAGATAATCTTGATGTATATGTGTGTGTGTGTGTGTGTGTTTGTTGTTTATTCAGTCAGCATTAGCAAAGCTCTGAAGACTAGCTGGAGACTGAGCCCGAACAACAAATTAACCAAAACAATCATATCTAAAGATAAAACGCTGTTATCCTCCCAACACCACAAAGAGAACAGGAGCGAGACGGCACTCTGCAACCTGCTAATGTTACAACTGATGCCTAATTTCCTTTTGATTACAAAGACATCCCACGCTCTCCTCTCAAGTGACGTTTAATTGTTTCTCAAAGTAAATCATCAAGTCAGCAAAGTAAATTTGACAAACAACAATAACAAACTTGCAGCGCGGGGAGACAGTAAGGAAGGGGAGGGGGAAAAAAGAATTAATTAAAAAGAAAAAGACCCACCGTGTGCAGTCGATCTGACATGAAAGAAACAGACATGACTTTTTGCCTTAAATGAAGTTTTTACCAGCAAGAAATAAAGGTTAAACATGTTTAAATTTAAATAAAGTGGAAATGCAATGCAAATGTATTGTACATAAATACATCATGCACATGTCTAACCCTTCAAATCTAGCCCAAAGATCCAATTAAGTCATCAGAAAGAGCAAGTGAGACAATGAAAAGTATTGAAGATTAAGTACGCTGTCAAATACCACTGACAACAAGCTTAAAATTACACTTAAACATCTCTGAATCTAGCAGGTAAAGTGTGCATTAACTAAGCAAGTTAGTCTCTTAAACAGCCAGCAAAAACATCTCCCAAAATAAAGATCCACTAACTGCCGAAAAACTCACATTTTAAGATGTATTTTATAACTGAATACGGTGTGTTTATCCTCACGTTTAGTTGTTGCTGCCCCTAGTGGCCATACAAATATATTGCAGCTTTACCACAACTTAAAGGTGGGGTAGGTACATTTGAGAAACCGGCTCGAGATTCACTTGTTGTTATATTCCATGGAATGCTCTTAACATCCCGATAGCAATGAATATCTTAAGTGCTTTGACAACAAATCCATAAAAAAATGTCATCTGTGGAAGCCGTAGTACTGTAAAAAGCACAACCAATCATCTGAGCCGGCGCGGCTAAAATAACTGGATGGCCTACCTGCCTGTCAGCCTTCCATCTGTGCACAAACTTATCTCGTGCCCTCATCGGTCATGTGCACGTTCGTGTGTGTTGGAGGAGGGGCTCTGTAAGGAAGTGGCAGATTTGTTACGGCTGTGTATTTTCTAATTCTAGCGCACTCGTGCTGGTTTCTCCAAAATTACCTACCCCACCTTTAAGTGTCACTAATACCTAATGTACACGTAAACAGGTGTTGCTTTTTTAAATATACATAGGTGTTTCCAAGCATTTTAGCCTTAAGTCTTAACCCTTATTCTATTGAAGTCACTGAAAACGTTTTTAAATTTTAAACTGGAATTCATATTTTCAGAAAATCAATATTTATCATTAAGTGTAGGATTTTTGGCTTGAGACGTCAAAGTTTGTGCCACTATTTTCGTTGTGAAGCAGGACAGAAAGGTAGTGCTGCTTGTTATATTAGTAACATGACTTTAAACATGTGTATATATGGATAACAAAGACTCACTGTATTGAGGAACAGAAGCATCACAATGGTCTACAGAGGTTTATGTCCTACACCCACCACCGCCATGGGGCTGGTTTTGAATAACGCTGTGTGTGTGTGTGTGTGTGTGTGTGTGTGTGTGTGTGTGTGTGTGTGTGTGTGTGTGTGTGTGTGTGTGTGTGTGTGTGTGTGTGTGTGTGTGTGTGTGTGTGTGTGTGTGTGTGTTCGCCCATTGGCCTTGACAGCGCTTCAATTGTGTTATTGCGAGTTCGTCTGGACAGAGCTTTGTTGATTGGATTTATTTAAGAACGGAGGAGGAAAAACCTTGTTTACAAAATTCCTGCACATCGAATGGAAGCACAACACAAACACAGAGAGGGAGGAAGAAATGTGTGTGTAGAACAACACACAACTACAAACACATACACACAGGCATCCAGGCACAATGCAGGCATTCCTCTGTGAAGCTGTGTTTGTACCAAGAGCAGGTGCAGGCTGGGCAGAGTGTGTGTGTGTGTGTGTGTGTGTGTGTGTGTGTGTGTGTGTGTGTGTGTGTGTGTGTGTGTGTGTGTGTGTGTGTGTGTGTGTGTGTGTGTGTGTGTGAGAGAGAGAGAGAGAGAGAGAGAGAGAGAGAGAGAGAGAGAGAAAGAGAGAGTAAGAGTGTGTGTGTTTTCCAGTTAGATCTTCAGTTAATATGTGACGTATAAGAATATTACTTTTAATACATTCAACCCTTTCTGTTTAGTTTTTTCCTTCTTTCTCTCTACATATATATTTGATCATATTTCTCTCCTAAATCTTTTCCTCTGCGGACTGCAGATCATGATGTGTTCGTGAAGTTGTGTCTAAATCCATGCAATGTAATACAATGTCAGCAACACACTATGTAAATACTCATTTATTAAAAAAGACAAAGCTCAGATCGTGTATATTTTTTGATTCTTTGAGGTTTTGTTAAGCACCTGCTTTACGTCCAACAAAATACACACCCTGTATTTTTAAATAACACTCAGTTCAACAAATCACAGATACTATATTTACTCATATCCATGCAAATTAAAATGGTGCTTCTCAAGTACAACAATGTAAAAAAAAAAAATCTGAAATGATACATTTTGAACGAAATAAGAAAAACGTGTCCCAAATATTACATTAACAAGGGATTTACATCCTGTGTAAATGTGTTGTTAACTCAATAGTGAGCAGCTGCAGTTCATGTATCAGTTATATTTGAGATAAATAAGGAAGTACACACACTAATACTATTGTTAATATTTAAATCAAAAGGAAGAGGTGTCAAATAGAGCAGAGAAAATCTTAATTTGTGAATCAGTAGCTCACAGGAAGTGAAGGTCATTTAGTAAATGTCCAGTTATATGGATGTCACATATCCAATCAAAATGTTACTTTGAGATTTTATCAATTTATTGTTGTCGTTAATTTGGAACTACAATTATACTACATTTTATCTGAATGAAAAATTAATTCCACCTGACTGATGTTACAAAACACTCACAGGAATCCCTACATCTTTTCGCAAAATATGTAAAATGTCAAGCTGGATAAAACTATCAAAATAGATGCTTACATTAAAAGATAATTAAAATGTTTGCACAAAAGAGACGGAAGAAAGAGGACATCAGCTCTGTCGGCTGCTGAGAGCTGGAATAAAAGCAACAGAGTCGCTGTTGGCAGCAGTTTGGAGGCCGGACCATCCGGAGAAAAAACTGAAAAACATTTCAGCAGCAGAGCAGGAATCTCGGAGCAGACTCACTCTATATGGAACTGATCTGAGCAGCTGACAGGGTGACAGGATCAATCCCCAACAACTCATCTCATATGCCGCTTTCTTCTACAGTTTAGAGCACCAACGAGAGACAATCTGTATTATACAAACTGCATCATCGCAGGATCCATGCTTTCTATTAGTCCTTAACACGACTGTAACCCTTTACAGTTATCTTAAACTGTATTATTCACTTTTACATTCTGCCGTTTTCAATTCTGATTGATATGATATGAACAACTGCCATTACTGATATAAGAATAATATGTGAAAGCCTTTGCAAATGGACAGGATGAAAGGTTATTGTTTCGGGGATCATCCTGAACTCCCATACTCATAACTCCATTGTCAATATCATTTTTGAAGCAATGTTTTTGGTGATTTTTTCCCGGGAAGACAGCTGTTGGTGTTCCATGCAAAAAACAAAGGTCTACGACGTTGACTTTATAGAAGGTACAGTACGTTCTTGAAATCAATAACTTAACCAATATACTTATTTTTATTTGAAGCCAAACCATGATCGTTTTTACCAAACCTAAGAAAACAGTCTTGTCCATTTGTCTTGTTTTAATTTACAACATGAATTGATGTGAGATATTTAAGAGTCTTACTCATATTTAAGAGTCTTACTCATGTCCGAAACAATAACGTTTTCAAAAAGATAAATGATTTTGCACTGTCATTTAAAGCTTGTTTTATTTCTATATTTCTTATTGTATTTTTGCCAGATGGTTTCCCACCATTCTTCATGTTTGATGATAGAATCATCTATCTATCTGTTAGCTACACCCTTTTTTAACCTACATGTCTTTAAATGTTGCTAAATCTGCACCATAACAACTTCCATTAGCAACTAGCATTTCCTGTTTGCACTGTAAGCACACATTACTAGACAATAGTCAAAAAAGTACAAATGAATAACACAGATATCTGTTTTGTTGACACTCCTTCAACACCATGTCTAAAGCTAAACCCAAAATGAATGGTGAATGAACACCCGTCAGCAATGTGATGCCCTTTCAAAGTAGAAGCCACAGAGCTAAGCAAGAGCTGGAAGTGACAGAAGCTTCCTAAGACATTGATCAAATTACAAAATATAAGAGGAAACCCTAAAGCTCTTGGTAGAGTTTCTGCTCTCTTTAACAACTGATACTCCTGCTGCCAACAAGTGAGCAGGAAGTGCTTCTGAGTGTATTTCCCTGCAGTTGAACCATCTCTCCGTTTCACAGGCAGCGAGTGCTCTCCTGCTCCGGCTCTCTTGATGTGAGGCAGGCAGCCGGCAGGATTACTCACATCACAGGCTGGAAACAGAGCGGGTTAGAGAGAGAGACGCTCACAGCGCCGCAGACATGAAGGCAAGGCGAGCCGATCCAAGAGCGGCGTCACATGACCGTCAAAACAATACGTCGCAGAGAGTCTGTCCACAGCGGTGTCACGATTTCATACTAGGGAGGTGGTCGAGATGTTGCTAGAAATACAGACTGGTGTCCACACCCTGTGTCCCAATGATGGTGCCACTGGTTTACCTATGAACACTGGTTTAAGGGACCGTTTTATGCTCATCTTCAGGTTCATATTTGTATTCTGTGTCTCTACTGGGACATGTCTCCATGCTTTAATGTTCAAAAAGCTCTTTATTTTTCTCATACTGTCTGTGCTGCAGCACCTCTTTTCACCCTCTGTCTGAAACCAGAGCCCAGTCTGCTCTGATTGGTTATCTGGCCGGTTCTGTTGTGATTGGTCAACCACTATAGATGTCCCGCCCCTTAGCCACATCCAGTACAATGTGTTGACACTACCCAATAGAAGCATGGGTGTTACATAGTGATGTGTACTATGTTACGGAAGTAAACAAAGGAGTCCAATGGAGGTGATTCAGAAATGACGCGGAGCGCTGCGTTCAATGTTCAAATTACAAACAGAAGACCTTTCGACACGCAACCAATCAGATAACAGCTGTATGATCGATGCAAGCTAGCAAGGGAGGTAACCATCCGAATAAACCTTAAATTCAACTCAAATTCTGCCTGAACACACCTGCCTGAGTCTTGCATCTGGTATGGTACCCAATGGCTAACTAGCATACAAGTTGCATAACAGACACAAATGGTTGGATAAAAATGAAAATGTTTGTATAACTCCTTAAAGTCACTGAGAATTAAGAAATACTAAAAACACATAGTTAAAATGCTTTATTATTTTTAAGTTTAGAATGAATAAATGCTACATTTTGTCTTAGATTTATCTTTGTCACACCTATAAGCATTATTAATGCAGAGTGGAGATCCGATGCACTGAATCCAGAATCTATTTTGAATCAGGAATTACATTTTAATCTATTCCTGGCCCTATGTATCAAAATCGAGTCATGAGAAACCTAAAGATTCGCAGCCTTAACTGTGAATGTTTAGACAAAATGCTTTGTCTTGTTAATTTTCATCTCTGGATTGCACATTCTCATGGTAAATTAAAATTAAAAAACACTAGCAGTCCTGATGACATCACGTCTCATTCGTCCACTTCAGAAAAACAACACCAACCACTCCAAAAAAACACGCTACCTCCCGGCTTTGTCCTTAAAAAAAACACTTTTCCTCTCCTTGTTTCTCTCGTCTTCCCTGTGTCCTCCCCCCTCCCTCCCCAGGCTGATGCAGACAGGGGAGGAGGAGGAAAGAGAGGAGGAAGCGCGGACAAAGCGGGCCGAGGCCACAGAAAGGCGGACTCCTGCCGAGCCAAAGAGCCGGCTGACACGGCGCACATTCAGCCATCGTTAACTGCAGATTAATGAGGTCAGAAACAGGGGAAAAAACGCTCCACTTGTGAAACACCTCAAAGTCAAAATAAGAAATACATCTAATGAGAATTACAGCTGGAACTACCGATGATTTTAGATATTTGGATCATTATGAGGGCATATTCACATCATACCTGCTTGTTTTGTGTGAGACGGCACCCACGTATTTTCCAAAACTGGATATTATCAACCATAAAGAGCTGGAGAATATAGATTTGAACCGCACTGGTGACATTGAATTGATGACAAAGATATATTTGATTAAAACATTTTTTTAAGTATCAATCGATGGACTACATTTTGCCAAACTCCAAACCAAATTAAGGTTCAAAATGACATGTATAAACTCAACCAAAACCACAAAACATGTAATAAAACATACTGTGATGTGACAACAGAAGCCTATATCAATGAAATTGTCCAAAATTAAAACAAACTACAACCTGCAGCAGACTACTTGAACACCAGAAGGTAAGACAAAGACGTAAAAAATAAAACATTGAAATAAAAAATGAACATTATTAAGCGTGCTGTTACTTCGTGTCTTTCTGATTCAAACAGCTGGGGTCAACGCACAGCTCTGGAGGAAACACTGACGCTTTGACACGTTTTCTGATCAGAGATTTCTGTGAGATCCTGCACACTGAGAGAAAATGTATCTGAGGGATGATCTGTTCAGAGCTGAAATTACCGAATCATTTAATGTCCATCATGTGTCTTCCAACGTGTTGTTTTGTCCGACCAACACACACAGATTCAGTTTACAGCCATATAAAACAGAGACACACACATGAAGGAGGAGAATGTGTAAAAAGCACATGTTGGGTGTTTGGTAGTGAAGGACTTTCTGCATTACTTCAGTCATTTCGTGAACAGATGTCCCTGTTTCTTCCACCTTGAAGGGACTATGCTGAGTTTAATATTCCAGTCGACCAACCAGCAGCTTATCGAAAGGAAAGAGTCTCAATCCAGAAGGCCAAAAATAATGAGTCAACCAAATAATAAATATCTCGGTTTTCAACAGCTCATTCCAGCAACATGTACTCTAAGTCCTTGTATTTGACATTTAACATATTTTAATGACTTTCCTAAAAGCAACAATCCCTCTTGAAGGCACCCATAAATTGGGTCTGTTTTATATCAAAATAAATGAATTAAAATGCACAAAAAGACACCCTTACACACTCTAAAGTACTATGAGAAAAATAACAGATATATAAAAGTAGTTGTTATATAAAGTACATGTAATGCATGCAACAATATTTTTTTATTAAAGTGTATATCATGAGTGTATTATTTAGTAAGTATGAGTATTTATTCTAGAAGGAACCTCTTTAATGTTATTCTAACAACAGTAACAGACAACAAAGAACCAACAGCTGTTTACGTTCAGCTCCGACAGCAGGATGAGCTTCATCTCCACAAATTCACAAAACAGCTTCTTCTAAAACTCCATGTTTTTTTCAGCACTTCTATCCCTTCAAAACTGAAAAATAAAAACCTCCAACCAGCAGCCGAGCATATCGACTGCTGAGGTTTCGATCAAAGACATTTGTATAGTTTTATGCTGTTAATCCTGTATGTAAAGAAGAGGGATTTATTCAACTACACCTCCATTTTCCTTACACATAGAACAACATCAGCCCACAGCTGTTTGTGTCCAACATCGTGTTCACCTCGACAATAAATTCGCAAAACCTGGCAACGTCTGTTACACAAAACCAGCTCAGCGATTCCAAACGTTCAGGAGCATCAGCAGCCCTTTTTCTTCTTCTTCACACACACTCGAAGCAGCGATAATAGCACAGGAATAATAAAAAAAAGAGGCATCTTATCACTTACTGAGGACGGCAAGCCGGGAGGAACCTTCCGCACTTTTTTGGGGTGAACCTCTGCAAGAGAAAAAGAAGCCACAAAACAATACATGAGGGGTTGAACAGGCCAAGAGGCTTTTTATTTCTCTAAATAGGAACTTCTGGTTTTATTTGTGTGGAATTTAATCATCGATCACCCGGAGAGGAAAGAGCGAGGACACTTTTCCCACCGCCGTCAATATATTTACAAAGAGAGCTTTCACTGCAAACATGCGCGACACAATAAGATGCAGAAAATACAAAAAGGACGGGACACAAAAAAGGACGGGGTGGATTTTTTTCTCTTTGGTGCGATAAAAGGAAGGAGGGCAGCTTTTGACATGTTTGTATTATTTTTCAGGGTTTCTCTCAAGGGGAGCGAGGGAGCAGTCTATTAACTGGGAAGGTGTGACTTTGATGGAGAAATGAAAGGCTGCTTTTTTTATTTTTGGGAAATTGGCCCAGTGTGTGTGTCCTCACAAGGCTAGCGCTACCAAGGCTACACCACGGCCACTATTGTGCTGCTTTTTTAAAAGACTTCCCTGTATTATAATTTTTTTTTTGCTTAAAGTCCCCTTTGAAATGACACAGGGACAAACAGGATGGTCGCACACGGTCACACACACTCTGCTCGGCCTTCTAAACAGAAAACACACGGCTGAAAAACCTGGATTAGCTCAGGTTCAAATGTTTCCAAATGTCACTGACAAAAGTTTCAGTTTGGAAACAGAAGTGTAAATTAAAGCAGATAGCTATCTTTTATTGAAATGCTTTTTTACCTTTCAGTCCAATAATTATAATACTGGAAATGTTTAATGGGAATTCACCAAATTATAAAAAGGTTGAATTTTAAAGGCACTGTGTAATATAATAATATAAGAAAGGGATTTGGTTTACATTATCATAATCATTTGTATGAATGCAAAGGTGTGTGCATCTTTTAAAAAACACAAAAAAAGTCAGTTCATCATCAGCGGGTTGTTCTTTTTTTTTTTTTAATAATGGTACTTGAAAAGGGTAGATTCTCCTAAAAGTTGGAAAACTTAAATATCATTTGTTTGTATATTCAAGTTTAAAACAGAAAATGTGTTTGTAAGGTATAATATGTTTATTTTATAAAGTGAGTGGAAGACCTCACTTCATGCTCCCATTGCTCTAAATCAACACTGAAGCCAAAGACACAGGTTTATTGGGTTCAACTATAAAATAGACTATTATAGCAGCCTGTAAAAACCTTTGAATTCTGGAGGGTTTATTGGATGCTGCAAATGAATGTAACCCATTTGGATGTTACTAATATTAGGTGTTTTACCTTTATTTCAACTGACCATAAAGTTACATTTAAACCAACATAAACACACCACCATTATGTTCATAAAGGGAGATTTGTTTGCAGGATTGTTATATTAAATTGCATTTCTTATTTAACAATAACACTTAAAAAGGGTTTGACTGTATTTTTTTAAATATCCTATGCAATTTTTCCTTTACAGTAAATGTATATTCTTGGAAAAGACAAATTATTTCACATTGATGATGACATATGGAAGTTTTAGGGTAAAAATGGGGCCAGAAAATGTCTGAGCTCTTGCTCTCAAAGGAGGAAGCAGTTCAATGGCATCACTGTTCATGTGAATGTCCCTATGCGAGTGTAAGGCTTCTACATAATGAGAGTGTCAGCGCGTCTCACCCATGGTGTCCATCGGCAGCGTTCTCCTCCGAGGGTTGGAGCCGTAGTGCTGGTAGTACTGCCCGGCTGGCTTGGTGGGCGACGCCGCGCCGCCGGGACTCCCCAAACCCATCTCTCCCCCCAATACCGACTGGACGAGAGACATCGGACAGACAGGAACAGAAAGAAGGAGAGACATTGGTGATTTAGTCAAATTATTCAAAGATTCAAAGGTTTTATTGTCATATGCACAAAGCCACACAGTAGAAATGGCAATTAAATTCGTCTGACCTGAGCTCCTCCAACAATGCAACATATATAATAAAATACAGAACTACAAAATAAAAAGTATTGCAAAAAGTCTATAGAATATGGGATATGTACAAGAACAGAATATGAAATTAAATAATGTAAATTAAGACAAAATGAAATACTGTCTAATATATTATGACCGCAAAAGATCCAATGCTATGGCTTATAAATGAATACATGTATAAATCCAATAAACGGAAACCAAGCATTTTAAAACCAAGACCATTAATGTCAATGTGTGTCTATTGGCCTTTTCCTCTATTGATACATTTTATCAGCTTTGTGCCGCCAATCACAAGGAATCGAGAATAAAATACTTTTGGAAAGAATCTATGGCACAAATATATATCAGCTGACTTCCTGCTAAAACAGTATTGAAACAAAACGAGCCCAATACGATTCTACAGCCGGTTGAAAACCAGCATGTTCATGGTTTTACAAGAATGTTGGGACGAAAATATTTGGAATTATCCAAAAGGCAAGTCCGTTGTGAAGTCTGTAGTTTGGCGGGCCGTTGCAAAGTTGTCAGCAGTGTTGTGAGGAAAGCCTGACGTACCAGCAATAGCCAAAGTCTGACAATGAAATATTGATCGTCGCAATGTTGATAGCACAAACTGGAAGGAAGATAGAACATTGAACACAGAACGGACGCTCTATTGTTGAAGAAATGTTGAACAGAGGATATTTGAACAATCCTTAGCAACTACCCAGAATACCTTCCTGAGTTTACAACACAGAGAACTAGAACATCAGGGTCCAACATAAGACACTTTGTGATATGTGAATGTCTCCCATAATCAGAACACCAGCCAGTAGAAAGATCTAGAAGACTCGTCAGAAAGCTGAAACCAGTGATTGTTGACAGAAAATGTCAAGTGCCTCAAACATTGACTAATGCTAGGATGTCGAGGACAGTCTGGAAATGGATTGATAATGTTGACTCGTGTTATTGGTTCAATATATTGGAATTTTGACCAAATAGGACAAGATATGTAAGATTAGCAGAGCAACTAACATTTACTTTCATTGTCAATTATCTTGTGGATTATGTTTTGGATTAATTGATTGACTTGGTTGGTCTATAAAATGGCAGAAGGTGATAAAATATGGTTATCAATGTTGTCTAAATCCCATAAGACGTGCTCAATTGTCTTTTGTTTGTAAACAACTCAGGGATATTCTATTTAGAAGTAAAGAAACCAGAAAATAATCACATTACAAAGTTCGAATTAGATCAATTAGACTTTTAAAAATAAAATAAATCAAACACAGTATTAGTCAACCAAAGTATGTTTAGCTTAGAATAGCTTGTAATAAATTGATTAATTGATAAATCTTGAGTACATATATGGAAATCCATGGCTGCCAATAGTACACAATGAAACATAGTTCAAAGTAAAATAATTTAATCAAATTGAAAAGTTTTGCTTGTGAACATAATGTATTTTTTATTTAATGTAAAAAAAAAATATTTTCAACATTCAAAATTCAAACAATTTTTTTTTTCTCAAGTCATAAAAATGTATAAAGATAGATTACATGACTACATGTTAGATGGATAAATAGATATACAGATAGATAGACAATTCCAATCACAAAGACTAATTAATAAATAAAAATACACACAACTGCCCTTTGGATTAGATTTTGAAGCTGGCTAACTCCTGGACCAAAGCCTATCTCTGAGCTAGGTGATAACGTTAAATGAACCCGTGGTATGTGATGGTATTTACCTCCGTGAGCGCGACTTCATGCTGCTCAGCGCGGACACGTTCCTCCCACAGCTCAGACTCTAACTTCTCCTCTCTGCTTCCTCCCTGCTCTAACTCTGACTCTGTTTACGGCTTCTCAAACTTAGCAAACCGCTCACACATTGTCCTGCTAATTAAGTTCAATGATTCGCCGGCAACAAGTGGCGTCTGGGCCGCTCTGGAGTGAAGCGAACGCGAGAATAAAAGACGGGGAGAAGGATGGAGGAGAGGCTATTTGCTTTTTTTCTAAAGAGGCACAAAAAGTTATCTAGAAGGGACCCCCCCCCCTCCCACCTTTTCTTTAAATAGACCCCATCGCTACTACGTTTTTTTCCCAGCTTTCTCGTTAAGTAATTAGTGTGCAGTGTATTTAAAGCAGAGGGTGGAGGAGTGTGTTTCCGAGGGGGGGGAGAGGGTTGTTTTTTGGGCTAATCTGAATTCTGATCACCGCGTCCGTCCTCTCCGCGGCTGAAAACAAGAGTTAGCTTGGCACTGCCGGGCCAAGGAAGGCTTTTCTCATGCTAAACAGGGCCTAAGTAGGCCAATTACAGGGCCAGCCTCGGTCTCAGAGCCATTCTCCGGCTTAAAACAAAAGGGCCCTTGTCTTAAATAAAGTCAGTCACACACACACACAGAGGGAGAGGGAGTCAGACACAAAGGCACACACACACACAATCACACACCGATTCAGTCATCCTGTCCCTCTGTCCGTGTGTGTTTCAGTGTGTGTGTGTGTGTGTGTGTGTGTGTGTCGTCGAGGGTAAAAGGGGGTTCCCACTAAAACAAAAAGGGTTTCATTGATTGTGGCGCTTTTCTTTCTTTTCTTTGTTTTTTCTTCTCGTACTCGAACACCGAGCCAGGACGGGCGAGACCGGTCGCCCCGGCAACTACACGAGCTGGAGGAGGGACAAAATGACCGTCTGTGTGTCTGTCTGTCAAAATCCCTTCCCTACACACTGTTCAATACAATATCGTTATTTTGAAAACGCAGATTTAAGTGATATTCAGATTGAAGTGTTGGGGCAGTTGTTGACTACATAGGGACTTGGCTTGGGAACCAGAAGGTCGTCAGTTCAAGTCCCGAACAAACCAGGTACAGAGTATGAACTGGTACTTTGAGAGTTTCCAGTTGTTATTATAAGCATATAGAAAAATACCACTGACAGTTTTATGTTGTGTAGCTGCTGTCATGAGAAATAGAGGGTTTCACAGGTTCAAAGCTAGCATAACCGGACATGCTTAACTTCCTTTAAGAGGTATATTGGCAAAGGTTAATTACCAAGTTCATGATAAAGGATTTTGGACAAACACGACAATGCACTGTATTTCCATCACGGCCAAACTGCTAGAATGTCTTTGATCAGGCAGTGCTTTTTCAGTTTCGTTTTTGCATCCAATATTATTTCCACTTCATATTCATTTCGATCATTCCAGCTATTTGACATGCAGGGGCCCGATCAATTGTTGTGACCTACAGTTACCCATAAGTGCCTGGGCTGTGTAGATCACACAGACATTATATTAGTTTAGATAATCATCATGTTCACTTCTCCTTAAACTGCCTCGTGCTTCTGATTTACTTTCCACATTATCTGCATTATCTTGTTTTCTCTGTGACACACACACACGCACACGCACACACACACACACACACACACACACACACACACACACACACACACACAACACACACACACACACACACACACACACACACACACACACACACACACACACACACACACACACACACACACACACACACACACACACACACACACACAGCGCTGACTGGGCTTCGGTACCCAGCTGCTCACAGAGACGATATTAACTAAGATAGATTACCAGAGAGAAATAGAGACAGGGAAATAGCCGGGGTCTCATACGTTAAAAACTGATAGAGAGAGAGAAAGAGGAAAGAAGAGAGGGATACAGACGTAAAAACCAAGAGAAAAACTGAATCAGATTAGAGAAGAACAGGAAGTCTAAAGACTAGAGAGATGCAGAGAGTTAAATGGAGCATTGTTTAGGAAAAAGGTAGAGAGCGTGACAAACACAGGGGGGCAGCGAGAAACTACCGCTAACAAGTAATATGTACATTTGTCTGATTAAACCAGCTAGATATAACATGTCAATAAGAGACATTTTGGCGTGTTGGTTTTGGTTCATTTTTCAACTTTGGACAGAGTCAGGCTTGTCCCCATTGCTGTCAGTCTTTACGCTAAGCTAGGCTAACCACATCATGTCTCGAGACAATCATGAGTATTGTATCTTCTGTATCACATTTCAAATAGTTGAACTATTCTTTCTATGCTTTTGGCCTTTTCCTTTTCCTATAGTGAGTAATATAGGTTATTGTGCATGTAAATGGTGTTCCCTCCAGAAGGAGTTTCTCCCTCCCCCCCCCCCCCCCCCCCCCCCCCCTGCCTGAATCACCTCTATAGAGAACCGCAGTGACGCGTCCTAAAACCAGGAAGTAAACTTCTTCCGGTTCTTTGGACAAAAACGCAATGCAATTTCTCCATAGGATTTTGGAAAATAGCTTGAAATAAGGTCTGTGGTTGAGACACATTTAAGAGACGGATCACGTTTTGTTCAGCCGGATAATCTCCACATGTCTACCCTACTTTTATCATTTTCGAAGCATAAATCTAATCGATAGATTTATGATTAGAAAATTATAAGAGATTGGACTCTTTTGTTTAGTTCTGTAACTTAGTGACATCTTTGTGTAACACTTGTGCTTCTATTGGCTAGCACTCCAACACATTGTACGTGATAGGCTAAGGGGCGGGACATATCTAAGTGGTTGACCAATCACAACAGAGCCGGCCAGCTAACCAATCAGAGCAGACTGGGCTCTGGTTTCAGACAGAGGGTGAAAAGAGGAGCTGCAGCACAGGCAGTATGAGAGAAATAAAGAGCTTTTTGAACATTAAAGCATGGAGACACGTCACAGTAGAGACACTACATACTGATATGAAGCTGGAAATGAGCAGAATATGTCCTCTTTAAAATCCACAAAAGATTATAATAACTAGAATATCATCTCTCTCTTTTCCTTTTCCTCTCCCATTCTGTTCTCCCTTCCTCTCTTCCTGTGCTACTCGACCCTCTGTCCTCATGTGACTGAAAAAGCAAACGCTCAGATGTCATCAATTTCCACCATCGCAACTATGAGAGACTGAGGCAGAGAGAGAGAGAGAGAGAGAGAGAGAGAGAGAGAGAGAGAGAGGCAGGAATAAGTCATTAATTACCAGGAAGTGCTGGCGAGGCAGCGGCGCACCTGTATGCCAGCTTTGCTCCAGCTGACACACACACATGTGCACACATCCCGCTCACCAACACACACCAACACACACTCCTGAGGGAGCGAGGCCCCGAGGCTGATACCAGAAACAGCAAAACCAGCGGAGAGACGAAGTAGAAGTGGCAGCCAGACGACTGTAACCACACTTCAGACTTCACACTTGATACACATCCACGGCTTAATCCAACAAATCAACTAATATTGTACTCTATTAAATACCAAAGAACTTCTCAGAAGCCAAGGTGAAGATGATAGATTCAATTCAGTCTTTCTCTGTGAAAGAGAATTCAAGAGAATCTGAATGGACGAAGTACAATATTATACAATACACTTCATTGTCCTCGCAAGGACAGTTATTTTGGATTTCGTCCTGCAGTTCCACAAAAAGTAATAATGATGATGACGGCGATTTAACTGATATGCAACAGCAATGGAGATACTTCGCCTCATGCGTTATTATGATGTTGTTTCATACAGGCTTTACAAACATTGGCCACAGTGATAAACATACCTTCATGACCAACGTTAGATTTTAAATGAAAAACAAAGTGAAACTCTGCTGTTGCTGATGCCCTACATCCTGTCTGCTCGTAGGAATCCACATGAATCCCAGTAGGTCTTGAAGGAAACTTTGAATTATTAATACTTTGCTTTTGTAAACGATGGTGCATCCTATGGTAGAGGTAATAATATAGAAAGTATTTAAGCGCCTTTTGTTTCATGTAGAGATTTATAACAGCTCTTATCATGGCTGCCACTTCATTACTTCTGGGTCATTTCACCCCATTAGGCACCTTCCTAAGTGAAAATACTATTCTACCTAGCTTTCTTCTAGACTTTCCATCTTTGTTGCATATGCTAACAGACCACTGACCAATTCACATTGTTTAACCGCCCCCAGACACACTGTGCACGTGGACTGTAGGTAAAGCAAGTTTATCTTTAGTCCAAAGATCTGGTGCCCTTCCTTTTTGTAATAAGTAAGAAAGAAAATACAGCGATGCTAAAACAACATAATCAGTAAGCTTCTTCAAAGATGGCCAATCATTTCTAGCATGTGTTTTCGTGCCATCTGCTGAATATAAATGGATGAAAGGGTCTTTTAGAAGGACATTAACTGCAGGATAAATGAATGAATGTGTGTTTCTTCTTTATGTCAGTGGTTAGTGTTATTGTGTCCTGATGGGAAATAGTTTGAAGTATCTTTTAAACATAATAATACCACTAAATGCCAAACAACCCAAACTTTTTACAACAGAACACTGAATAATTTAAGATGCATTACACATGCAGGTTGAGCAAGGCACTGACTAAGGGTCAGGGTCTGTTAACACCTAAATATTTAATAACACCGGTATTTTCTGGCATCAACAAAAACTGTAAGCGCTTTTTTTATTGTTTCAATGACAACGATATCTCGTCAAAGTATCACCGCTGTTCTACCATAAACTAGCATTAGCCGCTTTCACACAAGTACTTTGCCGTACTTAGTGCCGGCACTTAGTACCCCAGGGCACTAAGTACCAATCGCGTTCACACAGGAGTACTTTTCCCTGAGGGAAGATTACGCAAATGAGCCGCTGACGTCACTTCTTATTCTTCTTCTGCTTTGGGTTTACTGGCAGGCCGCAAACAACTTCACGGCGTATACTGCCGCCGAAGTCCCCGGCCGGAAGTCCCCGGAGTTGGGGACTGGCTTCAGTAGAAGCTGCTGGGACTCCTAGCAGCTTCTACTGAAGCCTTCCGAGTAAATCGCCAGAACGCCAACACCTCCTCATCACTCCACCGCTCCCATGTTTTTTTGTGTTGCCATAAGTTATTCGCTCTCCGTTGGTGCGCGGAGCTAATGCTAATGCTAATAATGCTAATGCCACAAATACAATGGCGGCTTCACAAAACTTTTCAGAGTTTTCCGGGGCGTGGTTTGCAATCCGCCCAGCCAATAGAAATTGGTACTTTTTTGGTACCACCTTTCTAGCAGGCACTAAACATGGGGGTAAAAGTTCCCGGCACTAAGTACTCTTTTTGGTGTGAACGTGACATCAGGGGTACTAACGGAACTAAACGGGAAAAGTACGGGGTAAAAGTACTCCGGTGTGAACGTGCCTATTGCCTCCTCCGAATTGTATCATCTGTTTTTGCTATTATACATTTGTTTGACATGTTTTTTTTCGCACCTCGACAAACAACTAGAGCTTCACCACTCAATCTGAAAGCAAAGAACAAGGAGGGCGTTCCGCATACAGAGATAAAGGTTCAACATTCGGCATCAACATCCAGGGTTAACTCGGCCGAATGCTACAACAAATGAGCCTTTTAGTCTTTCTTATGACAGTTTTTTTCAGAAAGACTTCTCCCCAAGTGACATCACCAATGCGTTTCTTCAAGCCCCTGTCACACTGTCCCGAAATTGACACCAGATGGACACACGATAAAGGAAATGTTCAAATTCGGCTCTGATCGTAACAACATCGGGCCATTCGTGAGGGCATCTAAGCCATCGTATGACCGCCGGTGGAGTTTCTCAGGCTCCGGCAGCAACTTCGTGAGCGGTGGCAAAATCTTTGGCATGCCAAAAAATTGCCGAAGGACCTTGCGAAGGTTCATTTTCGTGTTGAATTTGTGTGTCCATTTTGCCCTTCGTAAGGCACTCGTGAGGGCATCTTGTCAAATCGTGTCATCTTCGTCTGATCATCGGTGCCATCGGGCATTTTTCGCCTCACGAAGACAATACAAAGGAAACAAGAAGCTGCCTTATTGATTGATTGTCTTAGGAAGGCAAACACGACTACATGAAGCCCTCGCAATGCCGTCGTGTAGCCATCGTATTATAGTACGATGACATCGAGATTGCATTTTTTTCACAACAAAATCATGTAAACATATTATGTAAATAACCCAATTTGTGTTCTGTGAAACTGAAAAGGATATTACATTGTTTTTGTTACTTTCGTTGCAGTTGTATGTCTTAAATGTAATTTAGGTTAACTTCCTTCGGCTGTTGCTTGGCTGTTGACCAAGTTCGGGGCCATCTTCGTGCGAAATTCACAATTCCATATTCGTGTGTCCATCTGGTGTCAATTTCGGGACAGTGTGACAGGGGCTTAAAAGTTTTCAACTCGAAGATGCTGGCGCTAAGACAAATATGCTGTGGCCACACGACTCAGTTACCTCTGGAAGGTTTATCTCTTAGCATTGTGAACAAAGACCAATGTTCAAACCAACATTAGATCCAAGTTAACAATAACCTGATATCATTGATAAAAACATGCATCACCAATATCCAATCATGTTGCAGAACCGCAAAGACATCACAAACACACAAAGAAAATGGACATTAACATCAACGCATTGGAGTCTCTGGAAAAACAGCTGGTGTGCGCATGTGTGTGTGTATGTGTGTGTGTTTGCTGTTATCTGTCCCTGAGGTTTTTTCCCGCGCTGACATCATTCTAAACACACACATTTCCACAAACACACACACACACACACACACACACACACACACACACACACACACACACACACACACACACACTCATCAGTGGCATTCCAAGCAGCAAGGGATCCACTTGCCAATGACAACTTCCTCCATCTTCTAACCGTTCCCCCCACACACACACGCACGCGCAAGCACACGCACACACACACACACACACACACACACACACACACACACACACACACACACACACACACACACACACACACACACACACACACACACACACACACACACACACACACACACACACACACACCACACCACACAGCACCACACACCACACACACACACACACACACACACACACACCACCTACACCCACACCACACCACACACAAGTTACACACTTCACTCAACATCAGAAGCAGTTCAAAGCATTTCTCCTTAATTAGCACTCAACGCTTGGCTTGACAAATAAATAGCGATCATTTAAGAACACTAAGAGAGGAATCAGACAGCACATTACACCTCACAATATCTGGCAGCTTCCTGCTCGCAATTAGAACGAGGAGGGGGGGAGGCGGGGGGGGGGGGTGAAGGATTTGGAGGGGAGTACCAGTTAAGAGAGAGGAAATGGAGAAAGGTAGAAGGATGATATAAGAGACTAGAAGACAAGTATGTAGGATACAGAGGAGAAGAGAATAGAACATGGGAGGAAGGGAAAGGAGGAAAGAGAAGGAAATGATGGAGGCAGTAGTTGGTATGAAGAATAGAAGTGGGGTGGTTAAACTAGAAAGATGAAGAAGAAGCAAATGGGTTAGGAAACGAGTGGACAATGAAGGGAAATGAAAGGAAATAAGGATGAACGTTAAGAGGAAGAAACAAACAAGAGGTGACGGATAAGGATGAAAGGAAAAAGGAGGAGAAGTAAGTTGGAAATAAAGGAAGTATTGAAGGAAACGACAAAGAAGGAGGAGAGACATGGAAAGGAAAGGGATAGGAAAGGATACATAAGCTATGAAAGGCAGAAAGGAAGGGACGTTATAAAGGACGAAGTCGAAGAAAAGGAAAGAGGGAAAGGGTAAAAGAGAAGGAAAAGGAGAGGGAAGGGAATAACAAAGGGAAAGAAATAGGGGATAGGAAGAAGGGAAGGGTGGATCCTCAGGAAAGAATGCGGGAAACAGGAAGTGAATGAATGATAGATAGAGAGACAGATTTATATTTAGAGATGAAAAGAGAATGAGGAATAAGCCTTCCTGCGGGGGCCATCTTGAACCGATCTCTCCCATGAGCCCCAGCTGCCTTCACTTTGTAGTCGGGCAGATATCTCAGTCATTAGGAGCAGGAACAAACATACAGGAGTGTAGAGAAATAAATCTCATAGATTAATACACATCTGTCCTTGTTTGGGTTGACCCTCTCTGCTCCCTTAAATCGTCTCCGGCTGCAGCTGTTAGGAGCTAAAAGAAGCTGTGCTACACTTCCTGCTCAAACACAATTAATACAGTTTAATTTTAAATATTTAAACTGTCCTATTTGTTGTCCTTTAACCCTTCTATTGTCTTCGTTTTCCCCCGCCTTACTTTGGTGTTCATGGTCCAATTTGACCGGTCCTGTTTTAACTGCTATTACATTAACACAAAAACCATTAATCATCACCAAATGTCATTTAACACCCTTTCAAACTGTACATATTGTATCAGACTACTGGTATACATGAAAAACTGCCGTAAATATACAAAGAATAGACACTGAACATGTATTGCGTGTGCCAGGTGTGATCCATGTGGGGGGATGGGCACATAAGAGCGGGAAATGTGTCAAATTGTTCTGTGTGTGTGTTTGTGTGTTTGTGTGTGCCAGGTGTGATTCACATGGGGGATTGGGCACATAAGGGGGGGACACACATTTAGAGTATGTGTGTGTGTGTGTGTGTGTGGGTGTTTGTGTGTGTGTTTTATCTGATCCGGATGGTTACTAATTCCTTTTCTTTATGGCGGTCATTTTTGACCGGGAACACCATGGGTGTTACAAAGTTGACTAAATCATCCAAAATCCAATGAAAGTGGTGATCAGCAATTTGATATGTTCAAATGTCTACTGTGAAGGATATCATAAAGCCTTAATGCAATCGAATGTAAAACAAAAAAGTTATGATTGATGAAAGTTGTAAATCGGTCAGATTTGACCCGAAGACAACAGGAGGGTTTAAGAAGACATCAGGGTCCGATAATCTTGTAATCCCTGTGACTAAAATCTCATCTTTTGTTTCAATACTCTACAAGCATTGAGAAAAGAAGGGATTAAAGACCCTAGAAACATTACAATTGAAGAATTCCTCAATAACTAAGAAATATTCATGACTAAATAAACACCAATCAAAGTCAAAGTATGGAAGCTGACAAAAGATGTTACACTGGAAGATGCATTCTGCTTTGTGTGGTTACATCAGATTTGATGACAATGACTGACAATAAGCGAAAAACCACAAACAAAACAAGAAAGAAGTTATTTTCGGACTTTTACCCTGTGACACCGAAACAAGTTGATTGTGAAAATATGGTTTCAGGATTTTACAATGATAGTTCTGTTATTTGTTTACGAACTGCATGAAACAAACAGCCAACAATAGATTGTGGTTGGCTTGTGACACAGCAGTCAGAAGGAAAGCAAAGTACTGGTGTGGTCTGGGAAAGCAGCAAAATATATTTGACCCGGCTGAAAAACCTTTATCAGTGTACTCTATATTTAGAACATTTTCACTTCTTTACCTTGCTGTTTAACACCTCTTTCGGACAGGGAACTGAAGCTGTTATCTAACCTTTCTCCAAATCCACCAGAATCCATTCAAAACATTGTTGATTCTTTGGGGAAATTATGACTTGCTGGTCTAACGCTACCTGGTATGTTTGTTTGTTTCTGTAATGTTGGACAGGTATTTTAAAGTTTAGTTCTAATTTACCAAAGTCACACAATAACAAATCAGTCGAGGCAGCGCGAGACCTGCCACTTCTGTTCTGCAAGGTCATTTTTTTTTGCAAAAGCAGTCTGGTGGCCTCACAGAAAACATCTATAGATATAATATACTATTTCCTGTCAGAGAGGGATGGGACGCAAAGGCAAAGCGGGGAAGGTATCCAAAAAATAGCGTTTTTTTAGCAGGGCCTTTCTTCAAGGTAACACAAATATGTTTGCCAAAGCAGCTTAATCAAAATCAGTCAACATATAACCAAATGTTATCCATATTAGGAAAGAGATATTTTACTTTTAAGATGGATTTTGTCAAAGAATATCTGTGGACTAGGTTGCATCTATTTCCTGTTTAAAAGAGGTTCAATGCCTGTAGGATCCAGGAGGCTGTTGCTTCATCTGAACCAGATAAGAATCCTAAAAGTCTAAAAGTCCTGCAGGACTGATGAAGGAAACACATGAAAAATATCAGCTCGCTTTCCCACATCCTATAGATCAAAACTGCTTTACTTGTGTGTGTGTGTGTGTGTGTGTGTGTGTGTGTGTGTGTGTGTGTGTGTGTGTGTGTGTGTGTGTGTGTGTGTGTGTGTGTGTGTGTGTGTGTGTGTGTGTGCATGCTGTTTGATGTTAGATCACATCAGAGGGGAGAGGGTTAACTCCACTGACAGAGATGGAGAGACGCTCCCTGGTTGCCTCCATGATGCCTGATGAGAACGTGTTAAACCAACTCCAGTCGACTGCTGCACCAATCGATCAAATACTCTAACCGATTTCACTACCGAGTAATTTTACATGTTCCCATCACTTCTTGAAATGGCTTTGTTAAAGGAGCCCTGTAATGCTTGTTGGGCTTTTCCCTTTCAGAAAGTGTTTTATAGGTTTTTGTGTTTTTGTGCATGTCAATCTGCAAAGACTAAAATCCCTGTGTTCCCTCCAGAGGGAGTTTCTCTTATTTTATTTTAAAGATCATTTAAAGATCTTCTCTCCCGCAATATCCCACCACTTTTCAACACAAGCCCTTGGTGTCAGTAATGGAGTTTTTTCAGAAACTTAAATCAGACTGGCAACATAGAAATAGAATGAGAAAGAAAGCGATCTGATTTGAGATGACAGATCTGCATGATAACAGTATCTATATCCCACCATAACTAAAGGAACTCAGTAGCTCCAGCACGTCATAATACTACCGGGTGGTCCTGACGCTCAGAATGTTCATATAATGGATATCACACACACATACACACACACACACACTGTCAGCTGTCATAGCTGATGCATCAACACACACAGTGTGTGTGATCGATAGTCAAATAAACTAGTGTCGATCTGTGCGGCCGACTAAATGAGACTAAACGACGACTGACAGTCTCCTGGGAGCAACCAGCAGCTGGATCAGTGTGTGTGTGTGTGTGTGTGTGTGTGTGTGTGTGTGTGTGTGTGTGTGTGTGTGTGTGTGTGTGTGTGTGTGTGTGTGTGTGTGTGTGTGTGTGTTCAGAGCTGTAGAGCAGCTGTGAGTGAACATCTCACCACACACAGAGTTGTATTGGATTGATGGATATAGGAGAGTCTTATGATAGACAGACAGATATAAAGGGATTATTTTAATAGTTGACAACCTATTGATTACACTTGTCAGAGAGTTTACGCATGAATGTCCATGCAGAACAATTCTACATTAAAATGCATTAATAAATAATTTTAATATCATTTTCCGTGTGAGCATATCTGATTTTCAATTCAGTGTTTAATGCATATTTATTGCCAGCATAAAAATAAGGCTAAAACACTTTTAGCGAGATAGATAAACAAAAAATGACTCTAAACAATTACTGGTTAACAAAATAGTTGGCGAATAATTTTATAGTTAACTATTTGATGAATGGATTTAATTTCCCAGATCTATATTACCTTAATTTTTTCATTTTGTGCAAGCATGGTCTGTGTGAGAATGGAGGGGTGGGGGGGATAGGACTTGTTATAATGTTACAAGCCCATTAAATGAACTATTCAAACAGTTTAACGGATTGATACATAGATAAGTAAGTAGGTATTTAGATGATCCATACATTAGAAACTTTAATATTGGATTGGCACTGTATTCCTATTTAATGTGTATAATTCATCATCAGGAGAAACTGTGGTCTCAGCATTAGTGTTTCCCTCCATGTCAACAGTCTTTGACTCGCCCTTGTTTTTTTTCTTCCTGGACTAAACACCAGCTGTTGGGGGCTTGTTCTTCCTGCTGCAGTTGGATTGGTCCAAAAACAGCCAATGGGGACACACTTGGAGGAAAGACAAAAAATATATAGTAATGATGAACACACACACACACCATCCACAACCAGATTCCACTGTACAGCCCACACACAGAGGGGAGGAAGGGCTTTTACTGTCACACACACACACACACACACTAACACACACGCACTCTCAGACTCTTGACCCGTCTGAGTGCTGTGGAGGTCAGAGGTCAGGGGTCAGTGTGTTTGGAGAGCCCTCCGAGTGTTTGAGGACCTGTTTATTGAGGACTAGTGAGAAGTGAACAGGAAGCTGCAGAATAGCATATCTGCTACTGTCTCTCGCGTGTGTGTGTGTGTGTGTGTGTGTGTGTGTGTGTGTGTGTGTGTGAGTGTGTGTCATCTTTAATAGGTAAATTCAGCTTCTGAGGTTCTATGACACCTCGCAGTGCTTGAAAACGGAGCCTTCTGCACTTTTTGCTGACTGATGTGTGATAGCTTCTGTGTGTGTGTGTGTGTGTGTGTGTGTGTGTGTGTGTGTGTGTGTGTGTGTGTGTGTGTGTGTGTGTGTGTGTGTGTGTGTGTGTGTGTGTGAGTGAGTGTGTGTAAAGGGTTAAAGGGTTAAGGGATGTTTTTTTATCATGTAGCATTCCACCAGAACCTCACACTCAGACTGCTGCTGCCTCAGCTGTAATGCCGGCCCACCGCTAACCTACTGATCTGTGAGGAGATAACTGGATGACAGGCATGCTTTGGTGTGGCTGAGAGAGTGTGTGTGTGTGTGTGTGTGTGTGTGTGTGTGTGTGTGTGTGTGTGTGTGTGTGTGTGTGTGTGTGTGTGTGTGTGTGTGTGTGTGTGTGTGTGTGTGTGTGTGTGTCGCCAAAGAAAGAGGGAAGAAAAAGAAGATAACGTCAACCTGAGGAACAACAGTCGTTATTCACATGACCACTTGACAGGCAAATAGAAACACAAGTTCTTTTTGACGTTTGATCAAATCGCTTTTTAATGAAAACCGTCTCACCCTTACAAAAAGACAACTACC
The DNA here is from genome assembly GCF_902827165.1 of Trematomus bernacchii. Lineage (NCBI taxonomy): Eukaryota > Metazoa > Chordata > Actinopteri > Perciformes > Nototheniidae > Trematomus > Trematomus bernacchii. The sequence continues at coordinate 5,436,736 of NW_022987567.1, forward strand.
GTATCATCCTGACAGGTGTACAAATGCTCCTGACATGGGAAAACTGAGCTTTAAAGTAACTGTCAAGTCAATTTCGGTGTGGAACTCCCTGCTTTGTCACTCTGTGCAGAAGATCAGAGCAACTCTATGTGAGACATCAGGATGGGAGATATCGTGTGATATGATCAAACACACATCCAGTCACATTTCATCAAACAACAGACTGAGAGCGTTTCCTCCTCTGTGTGTTTTGACTGTATTCATGCCACCTTGTTCCAGCAGATGATGGTTTTTGGAGGGTGTTTGGGTGTTTTGAGGTGAGTAGAGTGAGCTGTTGGGGGGTTGGGCTCGTACTTTGGCAGGAGGCCACGTTTCCCAGCCCCCACCATCCATTCACAGCTAGGTGAGAGTATCCAGTCAGCTTTCCAGTTTACACTGGATACAAGCAGTAATACACAACGGTGATACAACTGGATTGAAAAGGTTCTGTTGTGCAGAAAATAAACACTGAGGTATTATGCTGGACGGAAACACCATCGGATCATGAGCCAATGTGTGATCGTCCATTTTTCCATTCCTAACAAAAAAGAACAATATTTTCAAAGGGAGTGCGGCTGTGGCTCAGTGGATAGTGTGCTGGACTTCGAATCAGGGGGTAGCAAATTCGAGTCCCACTGCAGTCAGCATGTCATTGTGTCCCTGGGAAAGACACTTCACCCCAAATTGCTCCTGTGGGGATTGTCCACAGTACTACAGTAATAAAAGCGTCTAACAAATGACATGTAATGTAATGTAAAAAGGACAGCACATATGACACGAATCCCCCTACTTAAACCGACAACATCTATATGTAAGTTTAACCAAAGCTACAGAAAAAAGTTCTGCATGTATCCATGAAAAATCACACACACACACACACACACACACACACTATTCAATTAAATGTAATCAACACTTACACAATGAGCCATTAACACGACCAACTGAAATACTACATTTAATCTAAAACTCTGTGATCCCTAATTTACACCTGCCAGAAATCCTTCAATGAACCTTTTCAAAAGGACATGAATTCTTTGCCAAACTGGATTAAGGTTCAAGGTTCAAGGTTCTTTATTGTCAATCTGACATAGCTACAGAGTAATTATGCAGTTGAAAATCTTATGTCACAGGCTTCTCCAACAATGCAACATAATAACATAACATAATAACAATAAGAGCAAGAGCAATACAAAAATAATAATAGTTATAAAAATGAAATAAAGTTATGATGTGGAATAGTGGTAGATTAGATGATGTGGAATAGTGGTAGATTAACAACCAGAACATAGGAATTCAGAAACATAACATTTTCACTTTATGTGATCATAACTCCCAAATGCAGGTACAAAGAGAAGGGGACCAGGGATGGGGCAGATACAATTACAGCCAAAAATCTCCCAAATTACTGACACTTTCTGCAGAATCTAGCTTGGTTCTAAACGTATGATTCACTGAAAGCACTTTAAGCAATTTCAACGATTATATAGTGCCGTTGAAGACTGTTTCCAATGTTATGTAACCAATCAGAGCTTTGTGGGTGGGAGCAAATTGAATACATTTAGTTCAGTATAAATACAGTATTTAAGTCATTCGTAAACCGACATATTTCTTAGATGGACCAGAGAAACAGTAACTGTTCCCACCAGCACACTAACCCCAAATTCCCAAACAACAGACAATATCAAGAAGATGTCAGACTAAATAATGAATTGTAATTGTAATGGAAGTTCAATACAGATTATTAAAGTCTCAGCTGGAGAAAATGGTCAAATTGTGGCTGTGATTGAGCATCATAACAAAACTGTGGTGTGTTAGAAGTAGACACTGAACTAAACTCGAGCCAAAATGTAGATCCAAAACCTAAATGACTTCAAAACTCCAATGGTACAAATGGATTTGAATTGGTCAGAGAGTTGTGGAATAAACTGGGGTCGTTGGGATTTTGTTCCGCTGTTAGCATGAGCTCATCCTCCCCTCTAAGTGTTTTTTTCTTTCACTAACGGCAGAGGATGAAGCCAGAGGATTTTGGACTTCAGCCCAGCATGTAAATGTATCTGCCATTTCCAAACAATTTCCATCAGGAGCCATTCAGACTGTGTAACAGGATAATTTGACAGCAGCCCAGTAGGAAAGTGGCCAGCGAGGCAGTAATGTTTGATTTATTTCACATTTTTGTCCTCTACAGTTTGCTGTAGCCTCACAAAGGCCACAGCTGGATATGAGAGGTGGTTATAAATAAAAGATCATCAAGTCAGTGATAAATGGATGGATGGATGGATGATGGATGGATGGATGGATGGATGGATGACGGATGGATGGATGGAGGATGGATGGATGGATAGATGGATGGATGGATGGATGGATGGATGGATGGATAGATGGATGGATGGATGGATGGATGGATGGATGGATGGATGGATATGGATGGATGGGTGGATGGATGGATGGATGGGTTGATGGATGGATGGATGATGGATGGATGGATGGATGATGGATGGATGGATGGATGGCTGGATGGATGGATGGGTGGGTGGGTGGGTGGAAGGATGGATGGGTGGGGTGGTGGATTATGAATGGATATGGATGATGGCTGGCTGGCTGGCTGGGTGGGTGCTGGTGGATGGATGGCTCGCTGGCTAGTGGCTGCTGGCTAGCTGGATGGGTGCTGGGTGGCTGGGTGGCTGGGGGCTTGCTGGCTGCTGGCTGGCTGGCTGGCTGGCTGCTGGATGGCTGGCTGGCTGGCTGGCTGGCTGGCTCGCTTGGCTGGCTGGCTGGCTGGCTGGATGGATGGATGGATGGGTGGATGGGTGGATGGAAGGATGGATGGACGGACGGACGGACGGACGGACGGACGGACGGACGGATGGATGGATGGATAGATGGATGGATGGATGGATGAGAGATCCACCATCATTACAAAAGGATTGCTCAATGAACAGATGAATATCACAATTTTACGACAAGAAGAAAACGGTAAATCAATTATTAATACAAGATACAACTACTTTAAGAAATAAAGTATACTGTAAGTGAATGACTTAACAAATGAATCAATGAATGTTCAATTCACAAAATACTGAACTGAACCAGTACTGAGCATGTTCCCTCTCTTTATGTTTGTTCACGAGGTCGTCAGGGCCAAATCCTGTCCTTGTGACAGAAAGAAAAAGGTAAAAACCAAAAGGCAGGAAGGTCTTTCTACCCCTCAGTCTGAAAACTACTATTTTTTGGTTTTCTTTACTTTCTTTCACTCTACTTTCCATTTCCTATTAATTCACAAGGCTCGAAAGTAATCGAAGAAATGACCCTGGGCGACCATATTTGGACTTGGACTTGGTTTTATCGCCCCTATTGGGCAACCCCTGATAACCTCGGTAAAATACTGGTGTTCATCTTCAAAATACAAATAATGAAGAATGTATTTGAACTTCAAATTGAGTGGACCTAGTTTGAAATACTATTGCTATCCTGTTAACATACTTGGAGTAGACCCTTAACCCCCTCTTAATTCAAAATCAGTAGTCATATTGAAACGAAGTATGATAAAAATGTATCCTACACTTCTTCTTGTTTACAGTTTTTTGCGGCAGATAACTTGCAGCCAAAGACCACACTGTTAAATCTGTCAAACTGGGCAAGAGAAGGCAAAAACACTCTGACACGTGAGTCTCTTTATCGGGACGTCGTGATGCTTCCCAGATGCTGCGTTGGTTGTCTTCCACTATGGCACACTACACCATTACCTCCACTGACACTCGATTCTATTCCCAACGTCTGTCGCCTTGGCTCATCGTCATGAAGTCTAACACACATCATACTTTAATAAATCAACAGACAGATCTCTACTGAATCCATACTACTTCATCATTTCATCTGGCATCATGATGAGTTCCCTAATACAACAACTATTCTAATGATAAACTGTTGAAAGAAGTCTTCATTATGGTGACATCACCCATTGGCTGTTTTGAAGCCTTTGGCATTTCTGCCGTCGCCATCTTGCTTTTTTTTCAGAAGCACAAATGACCATGTATATAGAGAACTGGATGCAGCGTTGGAGGCGGAGCCACGTTCCTTGATATGAAAGTTGCTCAATGGCGCATGAAGACAAAATGGCCTCAATAATAAAAATACTCTGATCTGCCGGGACCCGGGTCCAAGGAGCGGTTTCCTTAAGCCCCGCCTTCTATCTGCTCCGTCACGTCTGGTTTCCACTCAGTCAAATGAAGGGAGAGGGAAAGTAACTCTGGATTCTGGACTTTAAGGACCTAATGATTTAATTAAAGTCTATAATATTTTTACTGGATAGTTGCTAAACCTAAACAAATATGATACGCCACTTTACAGAGGTCTTTGTCCCAATCAAAGTCAGAAATTGGAAAAAGTTTGGGCCCAATGACGTCCCATGACTGACACAGAAGTATCAGTACCGCTGTTTGGCTACTACGTACATTTGCTTCAACGCCTGTCTAACTTCCGTGGGCTAAAAAGTGACAGAAGAGGGTGGAGCTCAGTAAAGAAAGTAGATTACAATTAGCGCCAATGGTATGAAATGGGATACACTTCCTGTCTCCTAAATGGCCTTGGTTTTTTGTATTTAGATTTTACTCATCTGACATTACATGTTTAAATAGATAACACATGTTTAAGATATAAATGACCTACATGAATGTTAGTTGATATTTGCTAAAAATGTTTAAACAGTTTGACTTATGCTCTTTTTGCAAGATCTTGTGAGAGGGTTGGAGACGGACAAGTGCAGATTCACGTAAAATATGCACTTTTGAAACAAGGGCCCAATATTTGGTGACCCTGATGCAAGACACAGTACACATACTAGTACGTTTTATAAAGTAGTTCATTCATAACATCAAAAGTGTAATTCTTTTGAAAAGTTTTGTTGCAACAATGAAAGGCGTTCACCTGTAAAATCAAAAATCTTTATATCTGAATTATTGCGCATTTTAACAATATCCTAATTCTAATCTAATTCCCCTGATGTGAAACCTTCGACCTCACTACTGGAAATGTAACAGCTTTCATTCATTAACCATAATCTGTAACATGATTTTATCACATCTTTGATTTTGTATGAGCACGAAAACCGCTTCTTTGATAAGCTTTAATTCATAGATGTTCAATACCAAAACAAAAATGAATGAATATCATCAGAACGAGTCCAACAGCCTGTGCTCATATGTGATTTTTCATTTCAAAAACTAGAAGGAGGTCATCAAATTACAGCGAGCACATCCAGCCTCTCTGTTTAATATTCCATCGGCAGAATCAAACGCCAACATCTGTATTTCCTCCTAATTATCAACGTGCATCTTCTCGTGGATGCATATGGTCCGTGAGCGGGAAGATTACAGTGCTTTCCTAAACCCAGCCATTACCCAAGTCCACAACACCTGGCTCCACCACCGACGATAAATATTCCTTTAAAAATAATTATACTTGAAGTTAAAATGAGTAATTATTTGTTTTATGAAGTTGGGGAAATGTAGTAAAGTTGAGAATCTCTAAGGAAAACATAAAAATATAAAAAAAACATGCAACAGATGTTGTTTTTAGTAGATGTGAGGATGATTGACACATAGGAAGCTAGATAATAAAACAACCAAATCACCTGTTGTGCTGCTACCTGCATGATTTAAACACAGCGGAGAAGTTGCAGGGAACAATAAGTCAAAGACTACTTTAAAACTGCATTGATCAACTTTTCATATCAACAAAAGAGAAAACGCCTAATAAAATGAATGGGATGTTTTGACACATACTCACAAATAATGGCCAATAACATTTAAATAATAACATAATTAACTTCAGAATCATCTCATCAACACAGCCCAGTCAGTTATACTTAAGGTGTTGCTGAAATATTGACCCTAAATCTATAAACTGCACATAAACTTGACTTAAATGGGAGGAAAATGTGCCTAATGAATGTGGAAGTTGGCGTCATTTTGCTTACATATTATCCATTTTTGTGAGATGGTTATTAACTAATAGAGTAAAATGAATAGTAATAGATGCAGTGAATCCCTTACTTTAAAAACAACATCATTCACTACCACTGACCTCAGATCAACTCCAAACAGGGTTGCTCTCCTGTGTATGTTCACAGCTTTATCAAATAAAGCTCTAATGCTGAGCGACAGGCTTTAACCCTGTAAGGCCCCCAGTTGTTATTTTACAACATCACTTTAAAGGTGGGGTATGTAAGTTTGAGATAATATAATAATGGATTTTTTGTCAAAGCACTTAAGATATTCATTGCTATCGGGATGTTAAGAGCATTCCATGGAATATAACAAAAAGTGTATCTCGAGCCGGTTTCTCAAACTTACCTACCCCACCTTTAAACTATCCTAAAAAAGTCAGTAAATGTTTCGTTTTTTTAAAGACTACATTTACATAGTCCAAAGGTCCTTTTGTCCAGCCTCACAATGCTATTGGGTAGTAAATGTGACTGATGTGTGATTATTATTCATGCTATATACTGATATAGGGCAAAGTAAGCAATCAATCCTGCAAATTAACCCTTAGTTGTTCAATATATTTATTCAGACGATGTGAGTAGAAATACAGAAATTCTGCTCCTAAGGCCAACGTTGCAATATTACAATATTTCCCTAAAAACTTACAAAAACGTAAACAATTTGAAAACTCTTTCATTTCTGCACCAGAGGCTTCCTACAAAAACATCTGAAAGGTCAAACATTTTTTATAAAAGAAGACAGTCAGAGTGTTACTGACCTGGTGGCAGTGTGGGTTGGACTCTCTGCCGTACGAGTACGAACTCCTCTCTGATTTCCCTCCTGAGGACGACAAGAGAAGAGAGGGAGCAGTTAGCAATCTGCGTCATTTCAACAACGATCCATATCTTTACTGAAAACAACAAGAGTCAAACACTCAGTATTTAATCTGTGAAGCCAATGAAATTAAATGTAAATGTTAGGGTTAGCAGAGTTAGCGGTCACGGCACGTCCACACAGCGGCGTGCGTTGAAGCTTGCCGGCGGGCGTGTCTGAAACTCGACCAACAACCAATCACATGAATCTCCCGCCCCTGACACACAAGCAGCGGTTTGATTGGCTGGAGCTTGTACTGGCATATGATTCGATTGGCTGACGCTTCTGCCGAGGCTTCAAAAGTTGAACATTGCTCAACTTTTGCAGCGAGCCACGCCAGCAAAGCTCCGCTTCGCTTCCCACAATGCAGTTCGGCGGAAAGTGACGTCACCCCATTCAAAGTGAATGGTGAAGCTTTCAACGCACGCCGCTGTGTGGACGGGCCGTTAGAGTTAGGGTGACAGGCCTTAAAAATGTTAAGTTCATAAAAAGAAGCAGCAAAATAAATAATAAATTGAGTAATACAAAAAACATGACAATGGAGTGTTTTAATATTGAATAATGAATAGATTTCCAGTTAACAAATACACATTCCCTCCCAGGAAAAATACAACAAAAACATGATTTTCACTTTTATTATTATTATTATTATTATTATTATTATTATTATTATTATTATTATTATTATTATTATTATTATTATTATTATTCATGGTGATAGATAGAACAGAAACATATTCATAGCAAATGTAAATTTCAATCTTTATTTAGCATTACCGATTTCAGTCATGGAGCAGATTTACACGTATACAATACTTTATTCAAATACATAATTCAATTCATCCTTCACCTTTCAGATCGTTTCCTGCTTTAATGACTTATTATTCATTTTCAAATTATCATTCATTTTCACTTTGTTCACCACGGTAAGAGATGTTCAGTAGCATACAGCCAAAGCCATGTTTTATGATCACAGTTTTCAAAGTGTGTTCTCTGCTCTCTGCTCTCAAAGCACAACAAACCAGACATCTGCTGGGCCTGCAATGCACAGGAAACTCTTTATGCTACAAGCAACATTCACACAGCACCTTCTTTTAGGTGTAGATTAGCTCTCTTTACATGTAGAGCAAAAACAAAGTAATTACGAGACAATATATACAGAGTTTAGGTGGCAATTAGTAACATCTACGAACCAAGAGAAGTTATTGTGTCTCAGATCACTGTAGAAGTTCTGTAATCCTTTTGAAATGTTAAATGGCAGAACATCCCTCATTACCTGAATACATCCCTGCTCTATCAACCGTTTGAAGGTTTGCCAATTATGCTACTGTACTGTTCATCCTCATTGTCTTCAATGTTGGTCAATTGAGACTCAAGAAGTGTACGGTACTCAAAACGACATATTTTCTCAATCATCACGATCTTCACTGGATATCCAATATGGTCAAAGAACAGTTTTCCATTACCAACATGTGCCACCATGGTCTTATACACTGATCCCAGACCAGAGGTACATGAACCCCAAGAGGTAGAAAGGGTTGGAAATAAGCAAAAGTCAACATTTATCACTGCCCTTACAACCATTTCTATAATAATTACAATTACCGGAAAGCAGATCACTGCCTCCGCTGTCTGAAGTGTCATCACCTCATAGTTTTGCTAGGATTTTGTGTCATAATAAGTGTATGAAAAAGGGTAAAGAAAACTTGTTTTGTTAGATCACAGTGACATTTTTTCATATTTCAAGGTGGACATTTGTGCCAAAGTTGTGAAGGGGTTCTTGAAAAATTGGGTTTACGAAAATGGGAAAGATGACCTTGACCTCAGACATGATGCCACATTTAATTAATAGCTAAAACCTAGGTAACCTGTAAATACATTCAATTATTTGAGGAAAATGTTCCAGTTCTAAATCCTTCTAATTTAGTCTGTTTTCAGGCTATTCATTTTGGAGGTTAATGTATTTGTAATATTTGTGTCGTAAGCCCTAATATATATCTGATTTGAAAGTTATGGGCACGAGAAAAAAGAGCGCAGACATCCTCACCTACCCTACTGTATTAACCAAATGTCTTTGTTCCTTCGTGTTTAACCATGATTGAAATCTGACTCCAGATCTGCTAACAGTAGTCCAAGGACTGATCAGAAGATGACAGGGAGGCGAAGTGTCCTTGGCAGGTAACCGACCATCACTCCAATACACCAACCAAACAGTCTGGCTGTGAATAAGGTGTCTGATGAATTTCCGAAAACAGCAGTGGTCGCCTTAGCGTCGACAACAAAGCTCATTTCCTCATTTCTGAACAGCCTTTGCTTTCCTCCGAGCTGCGGGACCACTTGGGGACTATTTTTACCACACAGACATTCTTTTTGGATAAAACCTTAAATCTTCAGCCAGTCTAAATATCAAACCGCGGTTAGTGTGTAATTACATTCTGCGGTCGGTGCAGCCGTACGAGATGAAATGGAGGGTTTTGTAGCGAGCGTGTGTGAGGGAAATGAAGCGTGTACGCGGTGAAGGGTTTGAATCAGGCGTGTATAGACCGCCGCTGAATACACGCCAACATGGTAGTCGTTGCAAAAGAGGTTGATAATTACAGCCGTACAGAATGGGAATGTGGTCGAGTGTGTGTGTGTGTGTGTGTGTGTGTGTGTGTGTGTGTGTGTGTGTGTGTGTGTGTGTGACCGATACAGCGGCCTCGGCTTCAGCTAAGACTGATGCCAGCTGGACCGGTTTGGCAGATATACAAAGACTCCTACACACACACACACATACTGGAAGTCACTGGCACAGATATACACACACACACACACACACACACACACACACACACACACACGTAAATGTGCATAACATACATACAGTATATATAGCCCAGTATACAGACACACACATGCAAATATCATTTTGCATGGTACCTAAATATGACCATACACAGAATCACATGCACTTCAAAATTCACACACACACACACACACACACACACACACACACACACACACACACACACACACACACACACGTCTATTTAGATGTAACACTGCAGACACCTTGGACACAGTACCACAACCTGCAACAAAACATGCATATTATGAAAATATTTCAAGATGTTACCAGAAATATGATATTTAAGATAAATGGATCTATAATTCCCACGCCTACAACCTTTCCAAAAGGACAATAAAAACGTTTAAAATAATACTTTTTAAATCGTTTTTAAGGAATTTATACATTAAATAAATATAATTGTAAAACATTAAGGCATCTGGTCATTTAATGTGTATCTTTTACAAGGCTGACACATTTATTCTGTGCTATTAGTGGTATTATACATTATTGGCAATTATTAAATTGAAATTTCAACAAAGCACTTAGTATGTAAATTGCATAAAATGATAGGGTCGGATTTACCATTAATTCACTGATTGTTCTTTATAACCTTTTTTTACTGGAAAAGGGCATCAGCAAATATTTATTTAGTTAATTCATTATTTTATCCATCCATTCATTAACTAATTCACTCATTAACACACTTACCTCTTAAAATACCTTCAAGGTCTTTAAACACACACCCACACACACACACACACACACACACACACACACACACACACACACACACACACACACCCACACACACACACACACACACACACACACACACACACACACACACACACACACACACACACACACACACACACACACACACACACACACACACTCACACACCATGTATTTGTTTCTTGTTCTGCCGCTGCCTGCTCTTCGTGTTTAGGCAACAATTATATGTTAACCTCGTTTGGGATTGTATTCCCTTGTGTTGAATTAAATAATTATTAGGATGTTATGTGTCTATAGTATTTAACTTTTTATCAATAAAAACAATGTGTTTGTTCCAGGATGACATCCATCGAAAAAAACTCCAATTGGTAGCTGGAAAGAAATTACCAGAATGCTAATTCTTGTTCAAATGACAGGATTTGGTGCATAAAACATACGTCATGTCACTGAATGCTGTTCATCATGTGATTTAGATTGAAACATATCAATGAGGATATCAATAACCTAAATTTAGAAGCTACTGATACTACAAAAAACCTATTCTGATTTGACGACATAACAGACCCCAGCTCTATATTTTCATTTGAACACGGCAACCTTTTCACCCCCGCTGTCTCAGCAGGCCGAGCACATGTTGAACACACAAACAAAAACCCTTGGTATTTTAATTTGGCCATTAAAGAGAATGCAGCAAAGAAAAAAAAGAAGCCAAGCAGGGGCAGAGCAATGCAGGATGGGAAGGGTCAGCCACAAAATCACACACACACACACACACACACACACACACACAACACACACACACACACACACACAACACACACACACACACAACACACACACACACACACACACACACACACACACACACCACACCCACACACACCATGTATGCATCACTTCAGGGGACATTACATTGACTTACATGCATTTCCTGGAGACTTATCCTAACCTTAACCATAACCAACACATGCCTAACCCTTACCCTAACCCTTACCCTTAACCTTACCCTAACCCTTACCCTTAACCTTACCCTTACCCTAACCCTAACCCTAACCCTAACCAAGTCTTCACCCAAAAATTAATGATGTCCCCATAAGGGAGGCGAGTCCCCACACGTGACTGTGTAAACAGATGTAGGTCCCCACAAGTATAGTAATGCTAGGCCACATACACACACACACACACACACACACACACACACACACACACACACACACACACACACACACACACACACTCACACACACACACACACACACCACACACACACACACTCATACGAGAGAGAACACATTTCGCAGGACGAAGGAATGACTTCTACTTCGATGGCAGATTCCGTCCAGAAAAATCTAAACAAATGTACAATTACAAAATACATTTCGCAGTCAAGCTGACACATCACATTGCCAACTGCATTTCTTTCCTCAGTCTGTTTCATACACAATGTTCTCTGATCCCATCAGACTACTTTGGAACAAATCCCAGCAGAACCTCCTATCCTCTCGTCTCTACTCTATTTCCCTATAAATCTCCATGCCCACCAAAATAAAAGCATTTCTATGAACATTTTTGGTTGGTTTTGGATTTTGCAGAATGTTATTTCCAGAGGGTTACAAAATGTGAACATATTTCAAGGAACCCATCAAAACAGAAACCTCTTTTGAAAATAGTTCATTTGATCTTACAGTAATCCTAGACCCTCATATAAAGATTATAAAGCATCATAGAGGGCAGCATCAAGAACACATTTATTAAACTATACTCACAACAGGCATCCTGAAAAACAATACCTTCAAAGGAAGACCAACAATCATCAAAAGACGGAAGAAAATCATCTGGCAAACTCTAACAATAGATGTTTTGTTAAGGTATGATTTTTGTAAACAGCTTCACAAAAAACGTACCAGGTTGCTCCTTCAAGAAATCTAACCAACCTCAGAAAGGGTCATAAACAACAGAAGAAGTGATTTTATCTGAAGATATTTCTCATGTCATGGGGGCTGAAGACATAGATAGAACATTATTAAAAAAAGATATGACTTAATATCGTAAAGCCCTGATGTAACTTTGCGGAACCTTTGACAATTGTGAGTTCTCAGGAAACAGTCTTCACAACCAAAGTGCCTTCAAGAACATTCAAAATACAGAATTTGTTATTCTCATAAAGCTCCACAGAAACCTTTGGTATTGTTTCCAGAACCCTGACAGTTTGAGAAAACTTCAACACACGTACAGTAGATGTCTTACAGGTTTCTTTGTGGATGATTGAGGAACTTGGGTTTGCCAAATGTCTGAAGTGTAAACATTGTTCAGGTGTTCTCTTTGTGCAAACACTTTTTAAAAAGCTTGTCGTTTCTCAAAAGACTCATCGACGGACCTGTTTTCAGTAAGGTTGATTTGATCTGATGATACTTGAGGTGACTCATCACAGGGTCTGGATAACTGAAACGTATAAGAAGGGGCTCACAGCATCCTCAGAATATATTAAATAAACCTACTTCCTAAGCCCCAATGGTGCAGGAATCTTGAATTAACCCTCTAAAATAGGAAGTTCCTTAAGTGGTTCCAAGGATTAATGAATCTTGAACGTGTTCTAAGATTATAGACAAAGCTAATTTTAGAAGAGGGGATTGCATGTAGGATTATTATAAAGATGCTAATAATTTTGACACAGAGTTCATTTTAAGTAGAAATACCAAACACGTGCTCACTTGTCGAACATGAGCATTTTCATGATTTCCTCCATTTACTATCATAACTAGATGAAGAGTTTCAGGATTTTGGAATATTTATCGGATATTTTTGACGCTTCAATCCACATTCTGATTAAGTAGGTGCAAGCAGTAGCCTTACAATAAGTGTATCTATAACCAGACATATCACAGGAGTCTACAAAGCAAAACAACAGAATACATCTTCTTAAATGAAGGTTTTCTAACCTCAACTTTACTTCCGCCAAACCCCTGCTTCTCTAAAGGACCCTGAAGTGACATTTTTTTTCCTGGACGAGGACATAAACCGGCTCATTGGCTGTGAGGAGGACCCTCAGACAAACGGCCACTCATTAGAGAGTGCTGGCTGCAGAGGTACAAAAGGTGGAGGAGGGGAGGTCGGCCCCCTCCTCTGTATACGGCCCATAGAGAAGGCGCTGAGGCAGGAGCACCAAATCCCTGCTAATCCACAACGCTCAGAGACAAAGAGGAAACACAAATAAGCTCCATTACAAGCTGAGAGCTAACAGAACCAGAGCGCTCTGCTACTCTGTTCGCTATTATCACACTGCATGCATATGATCAAACCTACTCTGACGAACCCTAACCCTTAAATAATCCTGAACCAAAACCGAACCTAGTGCAGCAGATTTGACAGCAAATGAGAAATGTACCCTATCAAGATCACAAGATGCTACAAGAATTATTTCCAAGCTGTTACAAGTTCATATTTATAAAAGTATGCACTGAAATTAAGATCTGTACTGGGTTAAGGGAACTCATATAGATGTAATGGGCTGATATAATGACCTTCTTGACATTTTCAAAAATATTTATTTATATATTTTGTCGAAAATAAGTTAAGATCTACTTTCTAGAGTCAAAAGTCAATGTTGAATATTTCTCACTTGAAACTAGACAAGTTTATTTCTCACATATGCTAATTCATCAACAATTCACACGTTCAATATTTACATACTTAAACATTTGATTTTCGGATAATTCACTTGTGAAACGTGGAACATCAGTCAGAACCATGTTCAAATCTCAATTGCAAACAATCACAAAATAATCTTTACGGACACAAACACATAATACGGTTTATGCATCTACGAATATGATGATTTTGTGAGATTATCTGAACAACATCATGTTCCTTTGTCAGTTAAGTAAATGGTCAAATTAAGGCTGAATTAACCATTGCGTAGATACAAAAATGTGGTTTCCCAACAGCGCTGTTTTTATTATCTCATGCAAAGTTGACATGTTGTAAATACATGCTATTTAACAGCACCATCACAAACAATGACGAACAATCACAAAACATTTAGACACATTTACCCCTGACCTAAACATAATCTTAGTACTGCGAGCGCGTACTTCTGTCCTTGTGAAGCTCGACTAAACCTTTAAACAACGGACAATCAACACACACATATTGACCTTTTGAACCACTTTTCTTTGTCAGTTTCTCCTCCTGTACTGGACCTTGAATGTGTCGAAATAACGCACAAAACAAACCCTTAAAACACATTGACTTTGGACAAATTACAAGCTACAGAAAGCCCTCTCTGTGTTTGGATTAAAGCCAGCACTAAGCAGTCAGCACAAAAGAGCCGCTTCTCAATCTCCTCACTTCGCACGATGTCACACCGTCAGATTTTTTAAAGGTCATTGCTTTTGTTTTACCTTTTCTTTGGTGTTTTTTAAACCAGCGTGTTCATTGAAAAGCGTTTCACAGATCATGGCAAGGACAAGACGCAGCATGAAGCGAAACCAAGGAGAGCAAACACTCATAACGCATGATCCAAAACTAGAGACACGCTCACTGTGTGTGTATAAATAGTGGATTTTGTTGGACTCGCCTACACAGCAGAAGCCCACAAAGCAACAGCACTTTGTATTCTGGTCATGTCTGCCTCCTCGACGACTCTCAAACCTGGAGTGTTAGTCTTGTCATTTCTTTCCACTATTTTTGTCTTTACACTGTTGATACATGAGCATTTCATTGCAGTTCTCCTTTTGGTGATATCCGTTTGTAACTTGTGTTTTTTTTTTAGCCATAGCAGTGTTTGGGATGGATTTGGATGGACTGTTCCCATTTTGGATTTGGTTCCTAATTGGTAAATGACTCAAAGCTTCAACGCCAAGAACTCCTTCATGGAGGCTGCAGAGATTGACTGAACATGGCCGATTGCCTTCAATGAAACTTCGCAAAAAGCGTCAACAAAGTCAATAAAACAACTGCTAGATCCAATATTTACAGGTGGCTACAGTACGACCGCATTTCAAATGTAGTGTAGGGTAGTGGTGGTCAGCACTCAGTTACTCCCTGTAATTGATCATTGTAAGTCGCTCATTAAATGAAATGTAATGTAAAAATGTGTCCTTGTTCTTGGGGTTTAGGCAAAAAATCTACTTGTGTAGGTCAGGAACAAACAGTCAGGGAGGATTGTTTGTGAAGATGCTTATCATTATATTATCTTCTATCAATACATCAGTGCAAGGGCAGGAGAGTGAAGGAAACAAGTGAGGAGGGAACAGGTGGAAAAGAAGATAAGAGAATGGGAGAGAGGAGGACATTAGATACAAAGGAGGAAACAAACAAGTGGATAGAAAAAGGAGAGAAGCGTAGGAAAGAAGAAAACAGAAGAGCCAAGAGAAGGAAGAGAGAAGAGGAAACAAGAGAGGAGAGGAGAGGACAGAAAAGAAGCAAAAGAAGGAAACGACAAAAAAAAGGAGACAGAAGAGAGAGAAGAGAAGAGGAGACAAGAGACGAGGAAACAAAGGAGGAGAGAAGAGAACGAGGAAGGAGACAAGGAAACAAGAATGTATCCTGACAGTATTTGACATCCCTGATTTCATTAAATATTTTATTAATTCATTTCCAATTGTGTTATATTTTTTTCCATCCAAATTAATTGAGATGTAGACAACCAAACATGCAGTTGTTCTAGGAGTCATGATGTCACGTCTTGACTGAATTTGATTGATAATGTCAATGCTTTTATAAGTGTTATTTTGTTATTGTGTTTTATTCAGAATAATCTTCAAAAATGTTCAGTCAATATTGAAATGTGACTATTTGTTGGCATTTGATGGATTTGGACCGTCACGTGTGGCACTGATGGAGTTGTTCTGGGAGTCGATGCCGACGTCTAGACTCGTTTCTCTGAAAGAGTCGTGTCGAGTCTGCGTGAAAGGAAACGCTCAGAAGACGTGATCTCCTCTGACATCCGTATAATGAGTCCATTTTAATAAACTATGTGACTAATAGTGCGATTTGACGAGGATGGTGAGATGACGAGAGGAAAGAAAGAGAAGAGAACGGGGAGGGGAGGGGGGGAGGATGGATAGAAGAAGGGTTAAACTCCCTCTTCCTGCATGCTGTGCGCGCGCGTGTGCGTGTGTGTGTGTGTGTGTGTGTGTGTGTGTGTGTGTGTGTGTGTGTGTGTGTGTGTGTGTGTGTGTGTGTGTGTGTGTGTGTGTGTGTGTGTGTGTGTAATGGGGGGAGGGTTGGACTGTGCAGACATGAATCATTCTGAGCGATTCAAGCGTTTCCATGACACCGCTGGGCACCGGTCCAGAAGTTTCTACAAAGTCTGAAAGGTACCAACACACACACAAACAGACACACACATATTACCCACACACACACACACACACACGCACACACACAGGATCCTGCCAGCGCTGAATCTGAAATAATCTATATATTTATTCATGGCGTTGTCTTCCCGTGTAAAGCGTTAAACATTTTTGGGATCAACATTAATTTAACAGACGATGGTCGATGAGTAACCGTCGTCTGACAGACACAGACACACGCACACACGCACACACACACCACCAGCCCCCCCCCCCCCCATCCTTCACTCCCAGCAGGCATTGATTTCTTGGCACCGGAGCGAGTGAATACATCAAACAACAGATGAACGTATACGAGCGACGAGAACGACTCGAGAGACGCAGCATCGCGCTCACATCTGTCCGTTCCTACCTACAGCCATATCACCGCACATCAGCGCTGATTGGACCACAACTACAAGTCTTTTTTTTTAACTTTTTTTGCAAAGTTTGAGCCCATAAATCGGAGGCTGTCTTCGATGCATTTCAGAACCTAAAATGTATCTTTGGAATATGCAAATTCTCTTTAAATTCCCTTATAAGTTTAGATTTATTGGATAAATATTTCAATGTTTATTGCCTAAGTATCCATGATTCAGATTATTCCGAATCAGAAAGCCTTTATTCGTCCAACATCTGGAAAATGTACGGCGTTAGACTATCAAGGTACAGATAAAAGGCACACAAAAGGCAAACCTATTTAGATATTAAATAAAAAATAGGCACATGTTAGTAAGAATATAAACACATAAGTAAAACCAACTTTTATGCAAATGTTATTTCAAAAGAAAGTGAACATATACAAGTATAAGTAAAGTATTGTAAATAAACCGGTCATGATCTTGCATTGTGTTCTTTCCTAACCTTAAATATTCGGCTATTTTCTGCAAATATACAAAACACAATGGCATTAAGTATCCATAAACCTGTGTCCATCTTTAAATTGAACATGTGTTTAATGTTTTTATTTTGTAGGTAGTACTAACCCTACCTTAAATGTAATATTTAACTGTTCAAACAGTTGCCTCTTAACTCCAACTACATTTCCCAGCATGCTATTGTAACCTCGATTTCAGTTTAAGTCGGCTTCAAGAGAGCTGAGCTATCCTGTAACTGCAGTGCATTGTGGTCCACTGAAGATGCTGCAGTAGATGTTGGCAGCAAACCTGGTTGTAATCAGAAGCTATTGATACAACATTATTGCAATATACAGACATTTCTTTCCATACTTGTAGGTTACGGGTATGGAAGACAGCGGCAAACATGGGCAATATGTAACTTATAAACACTTGCCAATTACAAAAAAAATCCTCTCCTCAACATCAGAGGAGTATAAGTTGTTTTTAACACGATGACACACGTCTGACTGAGTAAAAACATTACAAGCATTGCTCTTCCTGTTGGTGAATATATTCACATTGAGCTTTTCATTCTCCATTCTCACCTATATATGGTGATATATGTGGTACTCAGATGAGTACCATGAGTCAGTATTTGGTACTCCAACTTCTGGCCCCACGCAAAGTTATGTGATGAAGCCCTCTGTGTGCGAACGCCGACGCCGCCGCCGCCGCCGCCGCCGACGGGGGTGCAAGTGGAGTGAACGTTGTGATCAGCTGATTTTGCACAGTTCTCCAGTGTGTGCGCGGAGCACAGCATGTGCCCAGGGGAGTCTCCCTCCGCAGCCGGTTGGCGTAGTTTTGGCACAATTACGTTGTACAGACCGACGTTACCAGCAGCCCCGTCTGTAAACAAGGAGACCGACTCTGTCGTCCAGTGATCTAAACGCCTTCTAGAAAAGCTTCACAAGAACGTCGGTACGCAAAGGCGCTTAGTGACACAAGTGACTGTACGCATTTCAGATTTTTTCCGCGCATGCGTACCTGCGTACCAGTTATGTGCACCCCTGCCTATATTCACCAAATAAGCTATGAAGGATAATATGTATTGGTATTCCACAGGTGTTCCTTTATCTGATGTTAGAATATTACATAGAGAAAAGGCTCACACAAACTAAAACAATACAGTGACAATATAGTAGGCTAAACATGGTATACTATTGGTAAGCATTCTAAGGCATAGTTAGATATCTATACAAAATGTATCCAAAAAATATCCACCTTTTAGGAACTAATGCTTGATTTTTGTAGGTTTGGTAGAAATCTATTTAACCCTAACCCTAACCCTAACCCTAAATCAGATGAGTACTGGTCACTGACATTGACTAAAATAACATAATTAACACGTTATATTCATATCAAACACGATATCTGTATGTGTCAGAGTTGGTTTACCCGTGTGTTTGTGAAGCAGATGGGTTCAAATCTAGCAGCAGCAGCCATGACACTTGTTCCCTGTTCATGTGAGTGAGACCCAACGAATGCCCCCCCCCCCTCTTACTCGTTACCAACAGCCTTCATTATCCAACACCCCCCCCCCCCCCCCCCCACCCCCAAACCCATCACACTCATTCACCCCTCCTCCACCCTGGAATCAATAGATAAACAACACAAACAACGGCGAGGCGACAAACAGGGCGACGTCCCCAAACCCTCCAAACAGCAGGACTCCAACAGGAAGCTGGATTTCAAAGACATATTCCGAAACAGCATGGTGTGTTTGTGGCTCTGCATAAAGGATAACTCTTAATAAGGGTTACCTTGATTTATTAAGAACTAAATATATGTATCACCTGATTTAAGAATGTAAGACCAATTTCTACAATGAAAAACTGAAACCTTGACTTTAATTAAATATATTATGTTGAAAGCAACTATATTAAGTTGAATCTCATATTTTTAAGATTTAATATTATTTACTTCCAACCAACCTAATACAATTATGTGTAATTTGTGAACATAAAACATTTATTAAAAGTCAAAGTTTACGTTTTTCCAGTGTACATTTTCCTTAAAGAAGGAGATTTTGTGGCGAATAACGTAGCAGATTTGCAGTATAGAGTGTGTATGCGCCGTTAGTGTGACGACCGTGTGTTTCTGTGTGTGTGTGTGTGTGTGTGTGTGTGTGTGTGTGTGTGTGTGTGTGTGTGTGTGTGTGTGTGTGTGTGTGTGTGTGTGTGTGTGTGTGTGTGTGTGTGTTGTGTGTGTGTGTGTGTGTGTGTGTGTGTGTGTGTGTGTGTGTGTGTGTGTGTGTGTGTGTTGGTCTCAGACAAAACAGGGCTGCCGAAATGCGGCAGGCACTGCAGATTTTTGTTGGCTCGCTGACAGCGGCTTGCCGGTGCCAAGCCCCGACGGCGGAAACGACTAAAAGACGCATAAGGCTGGCATTAGAGCCCCAAATCTTCTCTCCCCCCTCCATCTCTTTTCTCCTTCTCTTTTCTCGATCCGTGGCACGCCGTTCACTTTGGTCGGGGTCTGACTCGATTTGGCAACGTTTACACCCATCCGTGAATTTATCAATGTCTTTATTTCGCTGTGATCTGATGGGAGCGGGGGGGGAGTAGAAAACATGGCACCTGAAACACCGCGGGAGGTTTAGGTAGACTGCCGCGTTGACATGTTTCTTCTTTTTTTTTTTTTTTGGACATCGCCCCGTTACAGTTTAACCCCCCGTCCTTTTTTTTCGTAAGTGTCGCAGAATGAGAATTTTGGAGGATTTCATTCCTTCCAGGGTTTATGTTTTCCTCAACATATCTGCTGCCTTTGTCTTGAGGATTTCGGGCAACACTTCCACAAAAAAAAGCAGGCACAATAGCATCTGGAGTTACATCCATGAGGCACTGAGCCCATGTTCCTCCTAAAACCTAAAACAAATGATACTCCAATTATGCTCCGGAGACAATAAAACACAGCAAAAAGGGAAGAAAAAAATCTCCTGTAAAACATTCAGGATTACCTGAAACTAAAAGCCTGATTCTGTGTTTGGAGTCCATTATTGATGGCACAATATTTAGCTGCAGAGTAAACAAAGGCGGGATGCTGTAAATTGTGTTTGGGGTATTGTTCGTGCAGACAGATGACGACTGCTAATGTTGAATTAAAAAGGTTCTTAGAGGTGGATTTAACACGTTTCCTCTTGTCTGCAGGGTTGAGGCGGAAGACGAACGACACAGGGAGACAAAGAGAGAGGTAGCAATGAGAGAAAAGGTGTGAAATTCAGAATTAGCAGCACAATATGGAAGTATTAAAGTGCCGCACAATGAGCTGCGAGAGCTCAGTGTTGTTCACTGACACTGTCTGACTAAATAAAGACGCTGCGTTCGTGTGCCACGTAGGAACAGGCCGGGATACAAAGAATGTTGAACACCAACGTGGCTCCTTTTCAACACTATGCATGTGTCGCCTGACCTTGTTCTAGAAAATACTCTT
This sequence comes from Trematomus bernacchii, assembly GCF_902827165.1. Classification (NCBI taxonomy): domain Eukaryota; kingdom Metazoa; phylum Chordata; class Actinopteri; order Perciformes; family Nototheniidae; genus Trematomus; species Trematomus bernacchii. Next base: position 5,457,842 of record NW_022987567.1, read on the forward strand.
AACCTCTCCCACTAAAGCATCATAAAACCTCACAGGTGGTCCGTGGTCCTTAACCCTTTGTTTCCTACACTGTAAAATATTACCATGATTTCACAATATTTAGCTGTAATATTTTACAATAAATTACTGTTTTACCACTTTACAGTCTTTACCTGTAATGTTCACAATATAATACTGTAATTTTGAATTTCACAGTGAAATCAATGCAGGCACAGTTAATGACTGTGAATGTACAGGATCAATTATTACCAGGATTTCACAACATGTTACTGTATTATTTCACAGTAAAATACTGTATTCAGATCATCCTCTGTGATAACACAACAAATTACGTTAACCGCGCTGCTTTGTGGGATCGCAAAATATTTCGAATGGCAAGTAACTGCTACGAGTCACTCGGCACCAAGCAAAGAGGAGAAAAAGCACCTGTCACTCTGCTGGTGTTGTCTGTTGCACCGACTGCGACATTATTGTCCCTGATATTTTTTCTTCTAACATTTGAAATGTGTATATGTGTATATGTTAATGTATTTTTTCTCTGATCCCAGGTTTCACATTGCTGTGTTGCGACCAATTTGAGACGCATGCACAACCAAAGGCTGCCCCCGTCCAAAGAAGAGAGGTAAACGTTGTTAGAAAAAAGGTGCAGGTTTTACTTAAATTGAAAGGGCCACCGCTGCATGTGCCTTCAAATAAACTATGCAACATATAAATCTATGTAAAATTGAAAGTTGTTGTCTTGGCTCATTGTTTTCAGGTGATTCCTGGGCATTAACCCTGAGACGGGCTCGAAAGCCAAGAAGAAGCGTGGCGTTATAAACCCCCATGTCAGCACATTCTTTAGAAAACTCCTTGACTTCGAGTGGATTTCTTTGTAGACATGTCCAGGACTAATGTAAGACACTCACAGTCTGTAGAACGTTTCATGTGAAATGTACTTTGCACTTGAATGGAGGAATAAAAAGTTAAAATGGGTATTTTCTTTGTTTTTCTTTGTTGATTGAGCAGATTCAATTGTGTATGGTAAAATCCCAGTTAACTAGTCACATTTACAATATATTATAGTATTATTTACATTTTTATATTTACAGTAAATTACTGGCTACTGTGTTGCATTACTTTTACAGTAAAAGTGTGAAAATACAGGTAATTACTGTAATTTATGTACAGCAAGGTACCATAATACCACAGCTCTGTACTGCTATATCACAGTACTTCCATGGGCATGGCAACCGTAAAGTCACAGTATGTAGTTGTACTTTTATTCCAATTTACTGTAAAATATTTACAGTAAATTACTGTGAAATCCATGCAGCTAGTAGCCAGTAATTCACTGTAAGTTTACAGCCAAAAATGTTACAGTGTAATCACATGTCTGAAGACAATGCATCAATCGTATGTGTTCTTAGACAGTTTCATTCAAGTGGACATAATGACATCACTCATTGGAATTTGAAGCGTCAGGTTTTGCATTTTGTCCGACACCATCTTGTTTTTTTTTTACATTGCCATCAAAGTTTTTTCCACAATAAGGGGTCGAAAGGGTCGAAAGAAAGGGAGTAAAGTACAACTGAGTAGAACCAAATAATGTAACGCTAATAACATGTTAGAATTAACTTTCATGAACTCAAAACACATTGTTCAATGACAAAAAAAACGAAAACGAACACCTTAGTAGAGACTTGTCAATCATATATTAGCCATACCCTAATGCATACCCTACTTATTCTACTCTAAAAGAAAAACTAATTACGCGGTATTTCAAAAGACTTGAATAAAAGAGCATGAGACAATGACTCATTAAGATAATGTTTACAACGTAAATAAATCAAGTGAGAAATAGGGTAATCTTTTCATAGACTTCTATACAACCAGTCTTCTTTTTGCGATCAAGTGGAGGCGCCCCCTGCTGGCTATTATACAGAATGCAAGTCCAAGACACTTATTCATTGGTTTCTTCATGTTTTTTACTCAAATTACTATAAAAGACCCTCAGTAATGGTGCTAACAACACAGGATACAGAAGCCATAACATTTGTTTTTTTGTTTTGAATTTAAAGAAGCTTCATATAAGCCAAAGTAAGAGTCTTCATTTTGTTCAATGTTTCTGATTCATGGTAGAAGAAACTGTGACATTGGTTCGTTCAACCTGTCTGTCTTTCTCTGTGGGGGGATAGGAGGAAAAGGGGGACACGGAGGAGGAGGGGCGACCCCTGAGAGATGGATGATGGGTCAGATTCTGTCAGACTAGAAGGGTCAAAGGTCAAATGATCCTGGGGTCCAGAATCACGCTCTGATTTTTTCCTGTCACTGTCATGGCTCTGATCATTCACTCTGCTCTTATCCACAATTATATCCTTGAACCTGGAGTCTTTTCCTCATTTAATCGTATTCCTTCCAGACAAATCTATAAGTGGTTGACCAATCGCAACAGAACCGGCCAGCTGACCAATCAGAGCAGACTGGGCTCTGGTTTCAGACAGAGGGTGAAAAGAGGTAGTATGAGAAAAATAAAGAGCCTTTTGAACATTCAAGCATGGAGACACGTCACAGTAGAGGAATAAAACATACTTTTGCATCTGAAAATGAGAAGAATACGGTAATGACCGTTTGACGTCAATTACAAATATACTTATATGATAATAATATGATACGTTAGTTGTATTGCGACTAGTTGTTAGTCTGGTTTGGGTAGGTTTTCCATGCATGTGTTTCTCATCTGGTCCAAAATCCTGGATCCGTACTTTGGATGACATTTTATGTATATTTTTCTCACTTTCCTCCCAATTTGCCTCCTTTTTCACTAATGTTCATTCTACAGCCATCAATGACAGAGTTTTTCCTCCCCCTTCTCCACCCGGACTCCCAACTTAATACCTGTATTTAGACAAATGTGGCAGCGTTTGAACACCTGGACGGCTGTAATGTGAGGGGTATAGCTGATGTGCTCTGTGTGCTTTCAGTGGACCACCTGGCTGCAGAATAATGACATATCTGCTCCCACACACTGCTCAGGAGCCGCGATCAGAGCGGCTTCATCACAGCAGGGCAGACCCCACCTGACACCACGCAGCGAGGGAGAGGAGAGAGGGAGGAAGAGTGTGGACAGCAGGAGGAAGGACAAGGAGAAGAGATCAGATTGCCTACGTAGGAACTCAGAGATGGCAGTCACCTGTTCTCTTTACAAATTAGGGATAAAGAAAGTGGAAACCTTATATACAAACTTGAAGAATGACACCTTTGTCAAAACTCACTTATTACACGTCAGAAATGAAGATGGGTAGCAAACATCTTACAAACCCTGGACTCAAAAACTAAAATCTCATCTTGTTGTCGCCTGATCGAGGCAAAAAAAAGAGGATACAAATGATAAAATCTCTAATAAATACATTTACCTTTTCAAATATCCATGAACAATTCATAAGATAGGCTATGTGAAGAAAACACAATTAATACTCACTCAAAAAGACCAGCTTTTGAGTCCTCAGTCTATATTTCATCAATGCTCAAATCAACTAGTAAAAACTTTATCTACAAGCAACCGAATTAGAACGTTTTCATCTCGTTCTCTAATGTTTCTCCAAGATGTATTGGGTATTTTTATATATCTCCCAGTTGGCCATGAAAACTGCAGAAGTGAGGACAAACCATTGGCAGAATGCCTTCAGAACCACCATTGTTGGCATTGACTTATAAATAGAAATGTGTCAGCTAATGTGTTTTAAATGCTGCTTTTTATCAGGAGTCACTTGTGAATAAATTACTTAAAAATAACAGCTAGTTTACGCTCAATTTCCACATTTCTGAAGCTGCAGAAAGTCAAATTCCAAACCAACTTTAAACCACATTCAGTCTCCATAAATATGTCATGCTATGGGCAACACTGGGTAAGATCTCAGTTTAGAGATTTAGCACATTCACCTCCAATGAAAGCCTCCTAGTGTTCCTGTGGACATAATCCCTTGATGTTTTACCACACGGCTTTTATTCTCAAATATTTGTGCAGTGTGACTTTTATGGCTCAGAATACAGGCTTTAAACCATAGAATGATTTAAAAATAAGTATATTTCTTCAATTTTTGGTCTAAAATAACTATAAATGCCATTTCAAATGAAAGAAAATGTTATTGATGTGCATAAGCCAACATTATGTCGAAAAAAGGTCTGGCAGTAGCATCAGCAGCTGTGTGAGTGGACACCACAAAGTGCCGTTCAGAGTTCAGACGTCAACAAACTATTTGACCAACACCTGAAGACTGTGAAATCACTTCCACTGCCTTGCTCCGTGTACTGAGTGGGATTTGAACCTGTCACCCTGTTAGTTTCTGGGCGGTTTAACACTTGCAGCAGGTTTTTTCAGGTCTTTGTCGGCCCTGTTTTCATTCAGTGTGTGCCAGCAGGGACCGTGCCCGCTGCATTCACATGGCACTGCCCTGGAAGCGTGGGAAAAGAAGAAAAACAAGGAAATTGTGCCACTTTACCCTCGTCTGCTGCCATAGAAACGTACCAACGGTCAGGCGTTAGGCACGGAAATGTTGTGTCTGTATTTTTAACGGTTTTGCACCCCGCTCTGGTTCCTGGAGGTCAGTGTGTGTTGGGTGATGGATAACTGATAAAGAACTATTTTAATACTAATTGTTTTTATTTTCCTAATAGTAATGCTAAACGTATGAATCTTGAACACAGCAGGAAATTATCTAAATGCTAGTTCCCACGGGTTTTTCGTTATTTCTCGTATTTATTTCTTCTGCTTTTAATTTAAGATTATTTTACTCAATGTTAACCTTTTTATTCTTGAATGAATTGGATAATATAAAATAAATTGGTAGAAAATATCCATCCCAGTTCTCCATGGTTATCATTGTTTCTGTTGATGCTTAATAGACACATTATTTGTATTCAGTAACAATGCATTTAAGGTCAAGGGACTTGTTTTATACTTTTGATTAAGCTGATGTTTCAACATTTATGAAAAATCAATCTAATAATCAACTGTTTTCTGATTGGTCACCTCTCTTTGGGCTCTCTGGATGTTTCCTTTTCATTTATTTGTGTGTTCGAGTGGATCCCCAGCCAGCATCCCGTCTCCTATAATTATACTGTGTGTGTGTGTGTGTGTGTGTGTGTGTGTGTGTGTGTGTGTGTGTGTGTGTGTGTGTGTGTGTGTGTGTGTGTGTGTGTGTGTGTGTGTGTGTGTGTGTGTGTGTGCGTGCGTGCGTGCGTGCGTGTGTGTGTGTAGCGGGGGGAGCAGGTGATTGGTTGGCAACAGCTGGAGAGAGAAAGGAGAACACAGCTGCAGGGAGAGGAGAGGGGAGAAGAAGAGAGGAGAGAAGGAAAAAGGAGGCAAGAGAAGGAAGGAAACAATAGAGGAGAGGAGAGGAGAGAAGGAGACACAGGAGTGGACAGAAGGAAATATGAGAGGAGGAAACGTAAGCGTAGAGACGGAAACAGGACAGGGGGAAAGGAGATAAGGGGTGGAGAGGAGGGACGGAGACAGGAGAGGAAGTAAGGAGAGGAGGAGACAGGAGAGTGTTCAGAGAGAATCACATTTTCTCAATGTCATCTCTGACTTCAGCAGCATTATATATACCGTACACTGCAATCACAGCTGATGTTATTCAATTCAGATCAGCTGCAGTGTCTTATTGATTCAGCTCTGATGTATTGTATTTTAGCAACTCAGAAAAAAGGTGATGCTTGAAGTCCAGATAACGTAGATCCTATAACATGACTTTTGAGATGTCAAATCACGGCACGGTGATTCACAATATTATGTTACGGGACTCTATAACTCTGAAAGATAACATTGACAGGGTTATCTTAACTTGCAACAGTCACTAGGAAAACAGTAGATGTTAAAGGAGCCATATCGCTGTGGGAATATAAATATGCTCACTATTGGAAAACGTATTTTAAAAAGTACTGCGGCAGGATTCAATGGTAACACTTTGTCTCATCATACAGCATGTGCCTTTTGGCCACACACAAACTGAGATTTAGGTGACTGAAAACACATTAAAAGAAGAATATGTGTCTTGTAAAGTCAGCAAGAGCATCGTAATCTCCACCACTAAAGGCGGCAACATTTAATTAAATAGAGGAAAAGGCAAAATAGCGCTGGTTCGAGCTTTTGTACACGTTTAAACATAAATGCACAGTCACTCCTTGAGAAAAAGGAGTCAGGAGATCAATTACTGCTACATAATAACTCCAAGGACAAGGTGTGTGTGCGTGTGCGTGTGTGTGTGTGTGGTGTGTGTGTGTGTGTGTGTGTGTGTGTGTGTGCGTGTGTGTGTGTGTGTGTTTCCGTACAGCCTTTTTTTTCAATCAAAGGAAAAAGCCCTGTATGAAAAAAACTGCTAACGAACCTTAAAACAAGTTCTAACTCAGGTTACTTAGGAAAAATGATATATATGCATAATAAGACTGAGTAAACGGTGTGTTTCTATCTCTATCCAGATTACATTTGAATTTATAGGTGGCAGTCAAATGCCATCAACAGTACCCTTTCTCCTAAAAACCCTGTTAAAAATGTCCTCATGGTTTTTATGATTTTGGTTTAAACATGCCATTAGTAACAAATCTAAATCATTTTTAATATGACCTCTCATGTTGCACTATCCATATGTCGCTATCATCTTGTCAATAATATATGTTTTAAGCCTGTCACTGCTTAAACCTTGATAGATTCTCCACCAAAAGCAGAATACCCATCAGAACAATAACAGCCTCTTCTCGTATTAACACACAATCACTGTCTCTTGTCCCGTGTCTTTGTTCATGTTTCTCATTCGCTTCACTTCTCTAAGGAAAGGAAGGAAGAGGACAAGAGGAGGAAGAGGAGACTTCCTGTTCCAGGGTTCTTCTCTTTTCTTGAAAACCCAGTTCAGCTCGTGGTTTTGTTTCTGATAATGATGTTGACGATGGTGGAGACGGTGCCAGGGATAACAGAGGGGGGAGTGAAAGCAGGAAGAGACGCTGGTCACTGATTGGCTGGCAGGGAAGTGGAGGTTTACTACTCTGATAGGCAAGGTTTAGACATTGTAATGGGGCGAAGCCTGCAAGCTAGTTCAGGCAGTCAACTCGAGCACCAATGATACATTAACACGTGACGCACCTCGTCCCTCTTACAACCAACCAAACACATTCTCCTAAACATGCCGCTCTATTTAAGCTGCCAGGTCTTCCTGTCTCTGCCTCGCTATGCTGCTGCTGCCACTGCTGTGTTCACTTGCTATTGCTACGTTCATGTTCCTGTTGCTGTGTTTCATGTTGCTGCTACTTGCCTGCCTCACCACCACCCCAGCTTCCACCTGTAGGCTCGGGGGATAGTTATCTAATCATCACTCAATGTTCTTTGTAAATCTGTGGAGTGATGAGGCCCGAGCCTAGACGCCAAACTCAAACTATATGCTGCTTCTAATAAACATATTAAGGAACACGTGAGTTGTCTGACTGAAATGTATAAATGATCAATACCTGAGTCAATGACTGGGGAGAAAAAAACAAGACGTCAAAAGTGGTTTAAATCTCGCATGTTAGTAGGAAGAAATAACTAATATTATTTAAAATCAGGTTTACTTTAGGGCTATGAAAATTTCATTTGCAAAATCTCGAGTGTCTGTGTGTTCTCTGATTGGCTGGCAGGGAGGTGGAGGTTTACTACTCTCATAGGCAGGTTTAGACATTGAAATGTATTAATAGGACATCAAAAGTGGTTTAAATGTTAGTAGGAAGAAATATCTAATATTGTCTTGAGGATGTATTAGGAAACAATTTGAGATGAGGTTTATTTTAGGGCTTTTGTTTTCCATGAGCTACACACTTTAAATAAACTTGGGATGGTTTCTTCTGCAAGTTTGTTGAAAATCAAATATTTTCTGTATACTGCTTGTTAAAAAATAAATCAAGTTATAAAAAATAACCCTAAATCTCCAATTGCTGATTTTGAAATGTTTAAATACAACATTTCTCTCTTTAAAAAAACACTCAATTACTTAACACCAAAATATATGCAAAACATTGAGCGTCTGTGTGTTCTCAGTAAATCTTTATTCAAGCTCAGCCACTTGACACTCGGCAGTCATCTCTCAGCAGAAATAAAGTACTTTTGCCAGAAAACGAGTCCGGGTGCATCTGCCTCTCTTGCTTCATGCAGCGGACGCTCATGACGGTCCAAACATGTGATTGGTTGGCTCGGGGACTCTTCACATCTTCAAACTACGCTGCTTTGTAACAACACACGGGGCACGAGTCCGTCAGTAAAATAGATAGTCATGTAAGCATCAGCCTCCAGTATGGACCAATCAGAATGCACAAAGGAAACATCCAGGAAGTGACCTCAGCGTCAACCACCATAAACGTAGCTGTGTGTGTGTGTGTGTGTGTGTGTGTGTGTGTGTGTGTGTGTGTGTGTGTGTGTGTGTGTGTGTGTGTGTGTGTGTGTTGATTTTGCTTCATGATCCCTCATCCCACAGCCGAAAGCATCGCAGCCATCATCCAACACACACGCACACACATACTGAGACAGCGAGCAGCAAGCTAGCGCTTAAAGCAAAACTGGGCTTCCATGGCCATCCATTATCACTGACAAGCTAAATGTACCATGGTACACCATATGGTACAGAGAGAGAGACTAAAGTGAAGCGGGGAGAGGCTGAGCCAGAGAGAGAGCGAGGGAGAGCCAAAAAAAAGAAGAAGAAAGGAGGGAAGATGGAGCGCATTACAATCAGAGTCTTCTTTTTTTCTAGCGCTGTTTAAGATATAATCAGCAAAACAGAGCATGGATGAAGGGATTTCTTTGATGAACAACTGATGTGTTACTCAAATTAGTTTATTTGTACTTTTTCTCTTTAGTTTCTCCATTTAAATAAAATGTTCATTCTGTTGTAATAACCATCGATTCAGACTCAGCACCGTCATGTCATATGCCACCTTGTCCCCAAAGCCAACTTTATATTTCCTGTGAAATATATATCTCTACATGATTGCCTATTAAACCAGACATATTATGCAAATTGTTAGGATCCTATATGCATGATGTGTCTCTACTGCGACATGTCTCCATGCTTTAATGTTCAAAAAGTTCTTTATTTTGCTCATACTGCCTGTGCTGCAGCACCTCTTTTCACCCTCTGTCTGAAACCAGAGCCCAGTCTGCTCTGATTGGTTAGCTGGCCGGCTCTGTTGTGATTGGTCAAGAGCTTAGAGATGTCCCGCCACATAGCCTGTCAGGCACAATGTTCGGCGCTCTACAAGTGCAAATTCTCTTTTGTCGTTGTTCACTAAATTCAAATAAATAGTCAAATGTATTCAAACATCTAATAAATACTGTAGGTTGTTGGTGTCTCTTTTCTTCTACACACACAGACACACACACAGAGACACACACAGAGACACACACAGACACACACACACACACACACACACACACACACACACACAGAGACACACACAGACACACACACACACACACAGAGACACACACAGACACACAACAGAGACACACACACACACACACACACACACACACCACACACACACACACACACAGAGACACACACACACACACACACAGCACACACACACACACACACACAGAGACACACACACACAGACACACACAGAGACACACACAGAGACACACACACACACACACACAGACACACACAGACACACACACAGAGACACACACACACACACACACACACACACACACACACAGAGACACACAGACACACACACACACACACAGAGACACACAACACACACAACACACACACACACACACACACACACACACACACACACACACACACACACTGAGGCTGTTACCTAAAGGCTTGCCACAGGAAACATCTGTTCAGACAAAACAGACACATTCAGTTTAGACAAAACCACAAAGAGGGCACACACACACACACACACACACACACACACACACACACACACACACACAGTTACAGTACTCGATATAAATAAAGTAAAGTGAGACACAGCAACTACATTTATGTAATTCTTATGCAACAACAACTATATGAAATTAAAACACGTGTGAGATAAATGAAGCATCTTACAGTAACGTTAATACTTTCATCAGAACATGAGTGCATTCAGACGCCAGAGGATGCATTCAAATCCCTGCGTGTCAATGATCAGACGCTATGTAATACTTAAGTGCAGCATTGCATTACGGTATTCATTCTTACTCCCTTCTATCCTCCAAAACACTGACGTCAAAGGGTGGAGGTCAAAGGTCAGAGCAGTGCCCCCTCCAGGTGGGAAGGAGCCAGGGTCAAAGGCACGACAGGTAGATCTTTACCAACTAAAGCTGATCACTTTTCATCTCCACTGCTTTCACAAGCTTGAGGTAGAAAATAAAGAGCTTGAGAGAGGAACAGGTGAATGAATGAAGGAGAGAAGGAAAGGAGATGGGAAAGAAGGACTGGTATAGAGGGGGGGGGGGAGCAAGAGAGAAGAGGAACAAGGAAATAGGGGATAAAGATAAGGGAAATAAAAGTGAACAAAGGTAGAGAGGAATAAGGGAAGGAGAAAAGCAAATGATAAAACGATCAATAAAGATTGGGGGGAAAGAGAATACAGCCACACTCATAGACGTTAGCACCACCCAGCATTTCATATTTAATGTTTGAAGGGTGTGAAAATGCAACGTCCCAAACAAGTGACCCAAACCACCAGTCAATACATAAAAAACTACAACCAAGATCTGCCAAAAATCACACTCACACACACACACTCACAGACAGACATACACACACACACGCACATTAACACAGACACAGACAGACAGACATACAGACACACACACACACATACACACGACTCGTTGTGTTTTCACTTTTCAAACGTTGAGTTCATCTGAACAAACGACTAGTTGTTTCAACATTTCACTTTTTTTTGTATTCCTCTGTTGGTTCTTTTTGGATACCTCTTTCCAGGGTACACACACACACACACACACACACACTTAATAAAACACACTCTCACACAACACACAGAGTCACACAGAGCCAGTTCCACAACAAAGACGGAGTCTGTGCCATGCTGCTGCAGAGGGGGCAGTGCCACGTTGGCAAAGCCCAGGGGGCAACTGCTATCTCGTGCCAACACTTCACACACACACACACACACACACACACACACACACACACACACACACACACACACACACACACACACACACCACACACACACCACACACACACACACACCACACACACACACACACACACACACACACACACACACACACACACACACACACACACACACACACACACACACACAGAACATATCAGTATTCCAGCGTCGTCCGCCTGCTTTGTGTGGCTTCGTGTTCGACACACTGCATGTTTTTTCTGCAGAAACTATGTTCAAATGGTTTTATTTAAATGTTTTATCATCTCAAACACACCTGCACTTAAACATATATTACACGTTTATTATTCTATAATCTACAGGAAAAAGTGTTTATTAGAGAGAACATTTCACATTACATCAGATATGTAAGTGTTTTACCAGCTCATGGCATTAACAATCAAAGAAAATGCTATATTTAGCGTTTTTACTTTGCAAAGCACTAGTTTTGGCAGAGTATTAAATGTATTTTTGACTATTCACTTAACTGCAGACACTCTCAGGAGGTTGATGCCGACATACTCACAGCACTTTACAGAGATTATCCTGCTTTAACCTGAACAAAATCATCTAATCTGTAATTTATTCTTCCTATGGATTAATGTGCACTCTCCCTCTCTTTGTCCTTCATCTGCTGGATCTAAACCTGGTTGTAGGGACACCGTTGCTGTTTGATATTTCTCTTTGTGGTGACAAATTAAACAGACAGACAAAGATGGACCAGTAAATACAGTGAATCACAAGATATATAATTTTTTTTTTAATTTAGAGTATTTTAAGCGTAAAATACGTCATTAGGTAAAAAAATGAAAATAATAATAATGATTAAAAAAAAATCTATACTGTATACATATTATTATGATAAATAATAATCAAAAAGTAAAAGCACAGGTAAAAGTAAATGGAAGTAAATAATCAGTAAGTCACAAAATCTGAATGGATGACTGAAATGTTTCCCGTCAATAGACACACTCAAAGACAACGTATGATTCAGATATTCACATTACCAGAAAAGGCTTCATCTTTCTCCTCCCAAAAAATGACTGAAATACATGTGACCAGTTCATACCTCTGGGATGGGTTGCACATGTATCCTAATATATCCGAATAATAATCACGCTTAACATGTGTCTGTTTGGACATATATACTCGTCATCATGTTGAATTGCTTAGTCTAAATGTCTACACTAAAAACAGTCACAGAAAGGAAAAACTTCACCTAGTTCTTAAACAATACTTCAGAATAAAGTGAAGGCAGGTATAATCATGGCGGCAGGTCCGTAAACCTGATCAACCTGACCTAATAGAAGTGATGGACACAACAGCGACATTATTCCAACCTTTAGGACATCTTGATCAGCACTACAGTAAAAACTGACTTCACATTCCTAAATGACAGAAAGACAAACGCAATCTGCTCCAGAGGAAACATCACTAAGAAGTGCACTCGGTTGCAAACCTCAGATGTATCTGTCAGTCACTGCTGCGTTTGAAAGAAGAGCGAACATGTAAAGTGATGGTGCCGTTACACAGATGTGTAAAACATATATTGTGAGACTTTTCCTTCTTTATTTAGAAATTCCTGTCATGTCCCTTTTATCAAGAAACAGCCAATTGTTTCGAGGGACAATAAATACTTCAAATGTACTTTTTATACTTTTGGATTCAACGTGTCTCTACCCCGCTTTCTTTCCATCCCGTTCTCCATTCATTCATGTATTTCTTTACCTGTCATTTCCTCTCACTTTGCGTATTGTTCTAGAACTTTCTCTCTTTTAGTTCCTGCTCACTCTTCTGTCTCTCTCTCTCTGCCTGTCTTCCTTTCATGTCCCGCCATCTGCCTTCCTCCATCTCAATTTCCCTCTCTCTTTCTCTTCCTCTCCCTCTCTAATTCTCCTCTTCTGTCTCTCTACGTTTCTCACCCCTCCCTCTCGTCTCCCTAAAAACTTGGCAGTGATCCCCGTCGTGTTTTTTTTTTTTTTCATTCCTCGTTTGGGGGATTGCGAATGAATGCGATCCAATCTAGACCTCGGCTAAGAGACATGAATTTTCATTAATTACAACCTTGTCAGCAAAAGCATTATGGGAGCTGAATATGAAAATGCTAATGAGGGGAACTCATTTGCATATTTTTCTTTGTTGGAATGTCATTAATTATTACGTTTTATGATGATGAATGCAGCTGTCGATGGCTGGCCCTCCATGCCTAATTAGCTATCAGAAAATCCTCCGATCAAAAAATTAAATAGGAATCCCAAAAGTTATTTAACACTTTCTTTTGGTCACTCACTGTTTACTAACCTCCCAGCAACAATTGTACACTTTCTTTCTTTACTGCTAATTATATTCCACCATTTCAGATTCCTTTTTTCCTCAGGGGACGCCTCCAACAGTCCAATCTTGGACCACTGTTTTGGATTGATATCCTGAGGTTTCACCAAGTTTCTCTCAACAATGGCAAGATTTGTATTTACTTAGTTTATTGACCTTTAACTGCACCTCTTGTTGCTAACTTCCGTCCTTTAGAAATAGCTCTTTTGTTCAAGAAAGCTAATCCCTGGTTCTTGTGGTCCTTGATTCTAAACAAGCTTTGTGTGTTGAAGCGCCATAACCTGTATTTTTGCCCAAAGATCAAGTCTAGCTTGATTTTTTTCTTCAGTTTTATGTCCATTGCTGTTAATAGACTTGAAAATATAGCTTGAAATAAGGTCTGTGGTTGACACACATTTAAGAGACAGATCACGTTTTGTTCAGCCGGATAATCCCCACATGTCTACCCTACTTTTATAATTTTCTAATCATAAATCTAATCGATAGATTTATGATCGATAGATTTATGATTAGAAAATTATAAAAGTAGGGTAGACATGTGGAGATTATCCGGCTGAACAAAACGTGATCCGTCTCTTCAATGTGTCTCAACCACAGACCTTATTTCAAGCTATTTTCCAAAATCCTATGGAGAAATTGCATTGCGTTTTTGTCGAAGGAACCGGAAGAAGTTTACTTCCGGGTTTTAGGACGCGTCACTGCGGTTCTCTATTGCTAGCTTCTTTATCCTCTAGCAGTACCTCTTTTAGCCAGGAAAGCTAATCCCTGGTTCTTGTAGTCCCTTCGTTGGTTGAAGCTCCATAACCTGTATGTTTGCCCTTAGATCTTATTTATTGTCTATTGCCGTTAACACTAGCTTTCTTAGTATTAACTTTTGAAATCTTTCTCATTTCTAGCTCCAAGCTGATTCCACTGCAGTTCAAATAAATTACTCTTGGGTGATTTAGGCTTGTTTCTTTAGCTAAATGTTGGATCTAGCTCATTTTCCTTCCAACTAAGCATTAAGTAGCACTGGGTACTTTAAGTCTGGCAGATTTCGGCCAGAATATTGGTATTAGTGATTCGTGGTAGCAATTTTCCTTATTAAGTCTTTTAATCTAGTCATAGCCTTTGCTCTTAACGCAGATGAATCCCTCATTGTGTAGCTCCATTTGACTAACCCTGGTACTTTGGCTACTCCAAAACGAATGCATTACGAGAAACCTGCTACCTTTGAGTGCTTACATGCTCTGAAAATCAGTTTTGAGACTAGAATTTCAGCAAACACAAACTCAACCTGTACAAAGTATAAGACAGCTAGCTTCTTTTATAACAACTAGCATGTAAACATTGCAGTTAGCTACTCAAATATGTTTATACTAACATAAAACTGATTATCTCTTGATTACGTAGCCAAAACCTGAGGAGAATACCAATTATAGATCACTGATTTGATAACTGGTTTTAGTAAGAAGAGAGCTTCCTCCTTTCAGATCTGTTTCGATGGAGACATTTGA